>NC_056751.1:46601904-46966904 GCF_019279795.1 Protopterus annectens | reverse complement strand
CCTTATACCTGCACTTTTTAAATAACTAACTCATAACCTGCTTTACTGAAGGATTAAGAGGAATCCCTTTTGCAGCACATTTCCAAAGGAAAAGAAAAACACAACTCAACCCACTGGATGGATGAACATTACAAGTTGTGCCTTCTTTTTTAGCCGCTTGCCCTTCTGTCTGTCTGTATATGAATATATCTGTATGTGTTCATAAATATGCACTTATGTC
Source organism: Protopterus annectens (assembly GCF_019279795.1). Lineage (NCBI taxonomy): Eukaryota > Metazoa > Chordata > Ceratodontiformes > Protopteridae > Protopterus > Protopterus annectens. The sequence goes on along the minus strand of NC_056751.1, from coordinate 46,966,684 downwards.
TGCAATTCTTGGATTGTAGGACTAGATTCAACCTAAGGTGGTAAAGGCTAAAGGCCTCTGACTTCCTATATCCAAAGCTGAGAACTGAACAGCATGTACACAGTGTAACAGCATCTTAAATTCAGATATAGAGACATCGCATACTGGTAGATGTAAGGGACCTCACAGGAAAGTAGACCATCATTTCCTGTCATAATGTAGGAGCTCATGTTACTGCAGTCTATTTACCACATATAAATCTAGTATTTATGCATACTGTTAAAGGTAGCTTTACCCTTTCTTTAGAAAATGGTATAGCTAATCTGTCCACATTCATTAGGTGAAGCTCACATCACTGCACATAAAACCACATATTGCATCTTCTAAGACTGTTATGGGAGAACAGGTAGTGGTATATGTGTTATGGTATTATTAATAGCAGGGACCACAATATCTTCATTGTCAGTATTTTTCATGCAAAGCTGACATTCAGAATTTGTGCTAGGAAAGCAGTTGGATGTTTAGATCATTACAACTTTCAAGTAGCTCAAACTAAGGTTTTCTTTAGAGGAGGAAAAGATAGGCATACCTTGGCATGTGGTTACTCTGATCGATCTATCAGGAACAAAATAAGGAGTTGTTCTTTTCATCATGTTTCTATTTACATAATCCCTGGTCCCTCTCTTGTGTTTCCAGAGGTATGCAAACTGTGTTTTAGAAACAGTTCACAGTGTTGCATGGCAATCTGTCACACTAGGACAAACTGAGAGATGTGCCAGTATTAAAGTCCTTAAAGGGTCATTTGCATACATCCCGTGGGCCTCTATTACAGGAGCTGAGGAGCCAAATGCTCCAGATTATGTGGAAAGCTCCAAATTTAATGATGAATGAAGTCACTGTTCCGCATTGAACAGCTTTGGCTCTGCAACACGGGTTTTGATTGGTTTGTATACCGCATTTACTGCCAATTGGCATTGCGGTATACAAACCAATGCGAGGGTTCCTCTTGTAGGTCAAACCTTAAATATCAAGTGTTTTGGCAACAATATTGGTATGGCTATGTGGCATAGATACTTTTTTTTGTTTGTTTATGATTTCTTTACCCCACAAATACAACACTATAGTTCTGCACCCACAATTTACAAGGAAAAATACACGCACGTACACACACAAGAACTAGCAGAATTCCATTTTATTTCTAGTACTTCCTCCCCTGATTTTTCTCCTTCACTACAATCCCAAGTCCTGTTTACATGTTGCGCACTAGTGCTCCTCTGCAAGACAAGCACATAACACGTTGGCTACCTGGCGGGAAAGAAAAGTCAAACCAGCTTTGTTTGCAGTCCTCATGATTGTGCAACTGTAAAGTTTTTAAAGCAGTGGCGATAGGTGGGTCATGACTTGCAGCTAGCAGGCATGGTGTGTTGGGGCTCCCAAGGCCCATACTTTTCATCTTCGGTACCTTTTTCCCCATCGTAGGAATTCCCTGCTGTACCCTGACACGTTTTGCTGTAAATTAACCGCATTAAACATGGAATCATACCGAAGCCATCACATTTAACCATGTTTGCGCTTCTTAGCTAAGATTTCAGAAAACATCTAACAGTATGCCTAGTTAATCTAAATTTTGTATAGATCCATTAGTATTCGAAAAATTAAATGTGAAGGACTATGCATATGTTTGTGTGGTTTCAACTAAAGTAACGTGGGCAGGTAGTCCGATTAAGCAATCAGTATATAATGATGTAATACTTTAATTACTGTAGAATCATTTAATGCACAGGGTGAAGCCTGATTTGTTAAATGTTGCATAGTCATCTACCCACTCCCTCTAATTATATATTGTTATTATGTCATTTTAGTTGTACTTTTTTCCTCCTGAGCATCTAAAGAGAATGTAGATTATTTTTAGCTTAATTTTGTCATGTACTCACTCATTTAATTGTTGTTTGCCTTACTTTACCAGTACTTTCTTCTTCTGATTGAAGCACTAGATATTTAAATTTTACTTTGTCATTAAATTTGCTTTCATTGTTCTGATTAGTTGGTTTGCCAAACTCATTGGGCATAAAAGGGTAGTTGGCCATACCTCTCAACCTCTTAGTGCAAGAAATCTGGACAAAGCCCAATATAACAGAGGGACAAAAAGCACAAAAATAGAAACATTTTAAATATTGCCCTTATAAAATTAGAAAGTTTGCCAGAATAACAGGATCTGTGTTAGCATACATTTTCTGAAGGATATGTGTTTCCTTAAGCAGTGACAGCTGTGTTTGGGAAAATTCTGCCCGAGGTACAAAAAAATAAATAACTAAAAAAGGCATCAGTTAAATGGTGTTGGGGCTCTCGTTATTTCGGCAATTAGTATCTTTTGAATTTTAAAGAAATGATCTAGCTCTCAAATGTACAGATTTTTGCAGAATGGCTTGTTTTTGGCTCATTTTTGTTCTTCTCCTTATAAAAATAGTGGTTTTATTGAATTTTACAGATATTCTACCATGCCCCATGTCAATGGCATGTTTTGCTCAGTGCGAAAATAGGGTGTTCCACATTTTGACCATTTGTCATACATTGTTAGAGTCTTTGTTCCACACTGGCCTCTTAAGAGGTTGAGACCTATGTACAGGAGGTTTACGGTATCACACAGTGAAAACCTTGGCTATTTTTTTCTTGCAGTTTTTACTAATTAGTTTGTGTTACCTTTTTACTTTCCAGTATTAAAATCTGGTAATACAAGATGTCCCAAACCATTCTGAGATAATTTTTATAATCAAAAATTTGTTTTCTATCTCAAATAGCCCTCATTCACTGTATTTCCTTGATCATGATGTCAGTGTAATGGAAAAAGCTGAAGACTACTAGATGCTAATAAGCTTCATTCTGTAGTCCAGGGTTTGATTCCATCAATTTCATTTTGCTAATTTTTGTGACAATGAACATGTTACTTAGTCAGGCAGAGCTTATGAGTTGCTCCTGAGACACAGTACTTGCATCTAGTGTTTTTATCCAGTTATCAAATAAAGGACCCATCGATCTCTCCAGTTTCTTCCAAATAAGGGCAACAGTCAAGGGTGTTCTTCATACTGCCATCATATGGTGGGGGCAATTAGTTTGTTTTACTTAATCACTGCAATGAATGCTGTCCAATATTGGCATAATGGGCGGTATGAGTTGGGGCTCAGTGTTAGCAGCGTTCCTCACATTTTTAAAGAACATCATCTGAGCTGAAACCCTGGCTGCTCTCTTTCGTTGCCTGATAGTTCTATCATATACAAATCCCCCTCATCTCCATCAGCAGCATAGCTCATGGAAGGTCTTCCCCCTTTCAGCCTTCTTCTACCAGGAGTCGACAAGCAGTCATTCCTTCTCCCCCACACACAGAAGACCCTGTGATATCCAGGTCACTAATCATGCCCGGGTCATTGGTAATGCTATTACACATCCTGCTACTGCACCAGAGACCGACTTTTTTGGAGGGAACTAATAAGGGCTTAGCCCCTATTACACGAAGCAAGCAAGACCTGCGACATCCCTGCCATTATCCCTTCATAATTCTGTGTTTCCAAATGTGCTGCATTTGTCAGAATCTGAGCAGTGGATGAAAGTAGAGCATTTGGGCCCTCTGGAGCGAGAGACAGAGAAAGAGAGAGAGAGGTTATTTTAAATTTCAAAGCTAGCTTCTTGTGCAATCTCTAATTACATTCCAGCAAAGCAAAAGCCGTAGTGCAAATTAAAAAGAATGAATAGTGGTCTGTATTACGAGTCTGCTCTATTCAGAACTTGTACAGCAATAAATTAAGAAGAATGGCCAGTGGTATGTGTTACGATTCTGTTCTGTTTAGAACGTGTGCAGTTATGAATGTCATGCCCCTGGAGCTATATTGTTTTGTAAAGCATGCCTAGACCATGTGGGTAACTTGTCAGAAGAAGCTTTTCTAGGCAAGAAGCTAGGATGTTTGCTTTTATCTTTAAGTCTTTGTTCAGCAAACAGAGTCTACAATAATTACAGGACTCTCTTGCTTTGCCTTCAAACGTCAGAGCAGTTACAGTAGTACTTGTGAGAAAGCCAACTACATCCTTTGAGATTTCTTTTCATGTTGACTAGAGGTTCCTGCAGTGAGTGCAGAAAACATTTATAAAAGTCAATTCAGCCAGTTATAAAGTGCACTGAAGCAATTTAGCTGAAGAAACATTTATACAAATCAATTCAGTCCCTTATACAATACATTGCAGCATTTTGCACTTACCTAAAGAAATACCATATACAACTAGAAAGTTCAAAGTTTTTTCACAAAGTAAATAGTTAGCTACCAAATTTTCACTAAGATATGTTAAACTAGCTGTGTGTATCATGTAGGATCCTGCTGGATTATTTGTATCTGGTCTTCCAGCCACCATTAGACCTGGTTCATTTTGAAACACTTTTGTAATACTTGCAGTTATGCCTTGTCACCTCATTCTATAAGTCACACACCATATATTTTTGAATATTAGAAAGCATAACACAAACAAAAACATAAAAAAATAGAAATAAATTATAGAATGGAATTCGTATCCCCTCTAACCTTTACTTACCATCTTCAAAATTGCACCACAGTAGAGAAAAGTGAAAATAAATCACTATAGTGCACTGCATGCAGTTACAACAGACTACAATTAAAAGAAATCATAGAAAATCTTTTCAACAATAATAGCCTATTTGTAGTCTGTGTGTGCCATCCATAGTATATAGCGAATGGGGCTGACACTAGGTCTGGTAACAACCACCGTCTGGTGGTTTGGATTTTTTTGTTTTATGAGCAGGCATCCTTTGTCCCACCCAGTGTAAATTTGTGTCTGCAGAATATCTGTCAGTGTGTTTTAACCATAGTTTTTGTGGGAGTGTTGTAGCAATGGCAGTGGAACAGCTGATAACATACTTGTCTTTGGTGCTGAAAGATGTATGTTCTATTCCCACACCAGCTAGATGAGTTGCTGACACTCCAGTAAAACATAAAGAGATGCTGCATTCCTAAGTGTGTGGTCTTTCAGATGAGATAAAAATCTAGGTCTGGATTTGAATGTAGCTCATATTTGGCCTTTTATGTTGGAATAATGGTTAAGATATTTATCTCACAGTCACAGGGTTTGATTCTTACCTTTGAAAAGGAAATTGGCTAGGCTTAAATTAACCTAGTACTTACCTGTGAACCTTCTGGTCTCAACCTTAGGTTAGAGCCCTTCCAGTAACTCCCCCCCCCCTTTGTATCTGGGAGGCAGAATATTGCAGACACCCCCTCCCCCAGCTGACTCCTCAGGAACTAGATTTACTAGTCAGATTTTGCATCATGTGCATCAAAACTTCAGATACAGAACTGCTGAATTCTGCATTTTAATTTTTAGAATTATGTACTTTACCCCCATAAACAGCAGAGTTGTAGAAGGAGTAACATATGTCATTTTGCTGACTCATGTGCCTGTTATCTATAAGATTAAGGATGAGATCCAGTTTGGGAAAGTAATTTCCTTTTATTGTGGTTTGTTCTCACACCTCATTTTTTCAGTGTCCAGCATAAAAACTGTTGGCCCTCCTACAGTCAGTTCCTTTATCCTTTTAGAAAATGCTGCTGACAGTCATAATCCCATCTTCCTTTAGTATTTTGGGTGTCTTTACCTCATTAATGGGGACCCCAACCCTGATCTTCTGTGAGGTCTCCTTGATATTGTAGTCTGTAGCCTAATGCTAGAGGGCAGTTTTTTAGAAAGGCTTTGTCATGCTTCTGAGGGAGATAACAGTATGACAAAATCTCATGCCTTATGTTGAAAGGACCATATCAGCTGGTAACACCCCATGGTGTAGAAAACAGGGGTCTAACAACCAGTATTGGACCAATTAGAAAAAGAAAGGAAACTTCAGCAGAGAAGTTCAGTACAGGCTGTCAGTCAGCTCTCTTTTGCAGTGTTTGATTGTGATGAATATTCTACAAAGTGTCAGGAAAGAAAAATATTCCAGATCAGCTCTGTAAAGTCAAATGTGTCACTGTCACATACTAGCCCAGAATTTATAACTTGAGTAAACAACAGATTGCACATGACAGGTATGGAGCCCAGTTAGAAGCCCCCCCCAAAAAAAAAAAATCAAGACTGTGCACACATTCCTAGGTAGCAAACATTAGCCCCTACACACACACACACACACACACACACACACACACACACACACACACACACACACACACACACACACACATGCAGCCTTGTGCAGTATTTTCATTGTTTAAAGCAAAAGTGTTGTCACAGCTGGAGTGGGAGGAATAGAGTCCTAGTGTTGTGTAACGAGCATCATTATATAAGACACGTCTAAACAATTCCTCTCATTCCCCCGCAACAACAACATGCATTCTTAAACTCATACTGAATAACTGAAACTTGAAACATTAGCCGTCTCACTACATCAGTAACAACAGTGCATAACAAGCATCCTTGTTTGCATTTAAACTGGGAATTATTTTTAAAGAGTTTCTAGGAGCCCATGAATCTCCTTGATAGTGCTGTACCTAAAACTGAAATTTCTGTGCTGTAAGAGAAACTGACAAATGAAAGGATAGCTGTCCAAAGAGTGCCAGATTCAGTGCCTATGCTGCAGTTTCTTAGAGATTGTCCTTTAACTCTGTTTTTGGCCTGACATCCTCCCCATGATCATCAAGCATCTGTTCCCTGTCAGCCCTCTTAGTTTCTGTGCTTCCTGCAGAGGGAGGCAAGAGATGGGGAAAGTGTTGGATTCATCGAGTGGGTGATGGGATACTTTCACTTCTTGCTAGTATCCTCCTTCTTTTGGACAGCAGGTGCATTGCAGTGCCTACTATCTTTAGGCCAAATGGATGTGCACTTCTGTACCCATGCTATGCCATGGCAGAGTGTGATGTGTGTCTTGGCAGGTGTCTTTTCATCCCACAGTTCATGAATGGAGTGCATACCTACAGTCTGCCCAACAGGTGACACTCCGCCAGCAGGACTGTCATCACTCCTGTCTGTGGGATGGGTGAGATTGCTCCATCTTCTCACTGCAGTCCCACCTCTGCTGGTTTCTCCAGCACAAAGGTCAATAATCAACCCCCAGTATACCTTTCAACTTCTTAGTGCATGAAATCTGGACAAAATCTACAATAACAGGGAAACCAAGGCCCAAAAATAGGGACACATTTTAAATATTGCTCTTTATAAATTAAAGTTGCGAGCATGACAACATTTGTATTAGCATAAGTTTTCTGAAGGATATGAAGTCTGAAACTTAAATGTATGTCATTATTAAGAGATTTCAGTCCCCTATGATTTGCCAGAAAACCACAAATTTTATGAGGAACAGTCTAAAATCTTCTTCTTCTTCTTCTTTCGGCTTTTCCCGGTTAGGGGTCGCCACAGCGGATCACCTTGTCCGCACATTGAATAGCAGTGGAGTTTTACGGTGTCGAGTTGCCAGCCCGGCGCCCAACCTTCCACAGAAGGCACACTCACATGCACACCTAGGGCCAATTTAGAGTATCCAATCCACCTGCAGCATGTCTTTGGGATGTGGGAGGAAACCGGAGCTCCCGGAGGAAACCCACACTACCACAGGGAGGACATGCAGACTCCGCACAGAAGGCACCCCAGCCGAGGATCGAACCGGAGAACCTCTTGCTGTGAGGCGGCAATGCTAACCACTGCACCACCGTGGCCGCCCTGAGGAACAGTCTAAAATATGAGGCAAAAATCTGGAGATTCTGCAAAAATCTGGACAGTTCATAGATATGACCCCAAGTCAATTAGGGCTTAGTAACACCTTCATTACTGATGCCATGGACCTTGACAGTGGTTGTGCTGGTTTGCTGTGACCACTTTCTGTGAATGTGTGAGATATACCACGATTACTGCTGCAATGTCCTAAGCCATATGGGTTATATCCTACATGGCATATAACAGCCAGACACCTTTTTATGCTTCAGGACACATTCCAAGCACCCAAACCAATTGTCAGCTTGAGCTGAGCTGAATAAAAGTCAGGTTTGGGAGTCAAGCCCTTTAGAGCTTTCCTGACACTGTGAAGAGTGCTCCTGTGCAGGCTTTCAAGGATCAGCATTTGCATAACACTGTTCAAGAAAAGTCCCCTTGGTGAAAAACCTTCCACTTTATTTTTTCTTTTACTACAGAAAACTTACTTTTCCTAAAACAACATACCTTTGAGCTAAGAACAAGTGTTCTGATTGACTGTCTTCTGACTTTTACATACTTTTAGATGGGACCACACTTTTTTCACTTTTTGATGAAAAAGTTAATAATTGTTAAAAAATACTTTTTCAGTGGAGAACTGTGGTTATTTTACTTTTTAGGGCTGGAGAAGGTGTTTTAAATGATTTCTACTGTGTGTGTGTGTGTGTGTGTGTGTGTGTGTGTGTGTGTGTGTGTGTGTGTGTGTGTGTGTGTGTGTGTGTGTTTGTGCGCGCGTGTGTGTTTTCTGGAAAAAAGTGGCTTTTTTTTGCTTTCCTGTTTTACTGACTGTTACTGGTAAGCTTCCGGGGAAACAAGTTCCATTTTCAGCTTGACCATGGAATAACATACTGGTTCCTTGGTTGGAACTTCTTCCCACCACAAGAAAAAAAGATTGTCAAGCAACCTTTGCCACTTCAGCAAGCTGGTAATTTGCCACAGCTACAAGTGTGTGGCTCTACTGTGGCCAAAGCTCGCTCCTCAGATCACTCATCTTTTTCTTCAGATTTTTCTGTTGTTGTCCACAAAGCCATCATGACTTGAGGTTATCCACATTCTCCATGGCCCCAAGGACAAGGGTGATCCACTCTTGTTGGTCCAGGGAAAAGGGGAAGAGGATGTGCCCCCGCTTAGCCAGAATGTTATGCCCATCACTGGGGAAATTTTTGTTGGCAATATTGGGTCTGTTGTCTTTGAGAAAATCCTGCCAAAAACAGAAAACTAAAGATTTATCTTCTACTGACTGTGTAAGGTACTCTGGAAAGGAGTTATTTACTGGACCTGGCTCAGGGTCTTGTGTAGACTCTTGACCTCTTTTTATAAGCCATCTTCTGGTAAAAGAAAAGGGAATTTCTCTTTCCCCTGAAGAAATTCAAGAGTTAGAACCTGCAGGTGAATGTGAAAGAGCAGATGCAGCTTTTTTCTCCTTAGGTTTCTGATTCAGATTCTGAAAAGAATATGGTATCCGACTCCCCCTTTGAGGGATTCTTTCTCTTTGACTATTTGCAGGATGAATCTGTGTTTTCAGTGAGAGAGTACTGAGGTTTCATACTCCCCCAGAAAATATGATTTGTTGCAACTGGAATTTTCAGAACCTTCACCTATCTCCAGTTTTGCCAGCTTCATATGATGTTTTTATCACTGCTTGAAATCTCTCTGACAGTCAGCCTGCTGCCCATAAACAGCCAACTAGATTATATAAAGTTCCTCAACCTTTCAAGATTTTATACATCAGTTCCAGACCTCACCCAGAAGCTATAGTTTTAGTGAATCCAGCTACTGCTAAACACTTTAGTAATTATAACCCATCTTGTTCTGATATGGATGAAAATATTTTAATAAGTTTGAGGGAAAACATGTATACTTCTGCTAATTTAATTTTTAGAATTCTAAACCATCAGATTTATATGTAGAAGTGGGCGGCCACAGTGCTATAGCAGTTAGCATTGCCGCCTCACAGCAAGAGGTTCTCTGGTTTGATCCTCGGCTGATGTGCCTTCTGTGTGGAGTCTGTATGTCCTCCCTGTGGTCACGTGGCTTTCCTCCAGGTGCTCTAGTTTCCTCCCACATCCCAAAGACATGCTGTAGGTGGATTGGACACACTAAATTGGCCCTAGGCATGAGTGCATGTGTGTGTGTGTGTGTGTGTGTGTGTGTGTGTGTGTGTGTGTGTGTGTGTGTGTGTGTGTGCCTTCTGTGGAAAGGTTGGGCACCGGGCTGGCAACTTGACACCATAAAACTCCACTGCCATTCATGAGTGGACAGGTGATCCACTGTGGCGACCCCTAACCAGCAAAAGAAGAAGAAGGTTTATATGTTGAAGATTATCCTAACTCTGAAAGTATGAGGAATGCTTTGGCATTGGTTTCCCTCAAGGCACTGCTCATTGTTTAAAATGTGTTTATGACTCTATGGATGCTACTTCCAGGCCTGCTGCCACTGTCTTGGATAAAGATTTAGTTTTTGAATTTATGCTGCTGAAGTTATCAAAAAGTGTGATGAGAGGGGAAAGCTGCTTCAGTGAATCTCTCAGATTTTTCATCCCTCCTTTTCTAATATTCCTGAGGGGCTCATTGCTTCCTTGTTTAACTGTAGCAAAAGAAAAGAAAAAAACAGTCTCAGCAGAAAAGTGTCATGGAGGTTCCAAAATGAAAACAGGGCCCCTCCAGAATAAAGGAAAATCAGGTCAGAATGACTATATGAGGGACCTTGACCCCCCCCCCCCAACCTGGCAGTCTTTTAATCCTCCCAGAAAGTCTGAATACCCATTTCTGTCTTTAGAGAGAGAGAGAGATTGTACCAGACAAACAGTTCTTGAATATGATATATCTAGGCCACAGATGGCAGTGTGATGACCTTCCTCCTTAACGGGGATTGCTCCTCATCCACCAAACCCAACTTCTCTTTCTTACATCATATGAGGTTGCATGGGATAATAGAAGCTATTGCTCCTACTCAGGAGAAGGATTGTATTCAAGAGTATTTCTAGTGCCAAATAAAGATTTTTGGAGACCAGTTTTGGATACTGCACCAGTTTGTGATAGGGCCTAATTTCAAAAAAGTTTCATTTCCCAAGCTGTTACTCTTTTTGAGTTTCTTAGTAACCTTAGATTTAAAAGGTACATATCATTACATTCCTATTCATCCAGATTTCAGAAGTTTCTTAAGAGTTTGTGTGTTTGAGTCACAAGATTAGTTTCTCTGCCTTACCCTTTTTTGATATCCACTGCTCCAAGAGCTAGTGTCTAACTCTTGTGATAGCCTACTGCAGGCAGAAGAGTATATACATTTTGTAGGGAATCTATCTCTCCCTCTCTCTCTCTTTCTCTTTTGGGTCAAAGATCTCTGATACAGGCTGAGATTCCACTCACAAGATTGTTTTTCTGTGGGGGCTGTCGGACACTTCAGTACAAAGAGGTTTTCTTCACAGGAAAAAATAGATCTATAATTAGATCTATTTCTGGGGTTTTCCCCTCTGACGTCAGTCTCCTCAAGGGAATACCTCAGGATTTTGGGTCCCATGACATCCATGATTCTCATGATACCTCTTGCAAAACTGCACATGAGAAAGATATAATGGTATTTGAAGTCTTTTGGTCCCAGGATTGACATTCATTGACTTTTCAAACCCCAGTTCATGGATTTGTCAAAAAAAGGAGATCATGTGGTAGAGACATCAACTATCTCAGAATCAGCCCCCCCTCCAAAGCAGTTAGTCACAACACATAGGATCATAGCAGGTTACTAGGCTAATGGCCCTGGGACCCTTACAAGCTTAGCCAAGACTTTATCCCCAAAAAAGAAACCTCAGTCAGCATCTGTTGCCCCTGTCAATGACGGATACAGGTGGAATCCCTGGGACAAATTTGTGGTTTCCCATATACTCCTCAAGGTTGCGCTTGAAGAGGGTCAGCGACGTACTCTGTTTGACGTGTTTGAGAAGTCTATTCCAGAGACAGGGAAGCCTATGGAAGACAAGTCTGTTTCTCCAGTAGGTTTTTATGTCACATATTAGGTTTAGACTTTTTGAGTGGGTGATGTGTGAGGAGTTAGACTTACAAATATGGAGCATCTCTAGTAGGACAGGGTCTGAGATCGCCTTGTAGTCGAGACACAGATCACCTCTGAGCAATCTGTACGATACTGATTAGCGTGATTTGAGCCTGTCCACATAGGACAGGTGTTGGGGCCATGGATTCTCTTAGTGAGGAATTTCTGTGGCCTTTCCAGCTAGTGCAGTTATTTGGAGAAGTACATACCAAACGGAGTTTTGTACTCTATTATTGGCCTAATGAGGGAGGAGTACAGAGAGGTAATAACCTCATTTTTTTCTGGATGCCATCCCTTTACTTATGAGATGAACCAAGTAAAAGGCTTTTCTGACCATTGCCGCTATATGATGTTCAAATGTGAGATTGTTGTCAACATGCGTACCCAGGTCTCTCACCACAGGTTGTGTACTTAGGGGGTTGTCATTGATATGGTAATCAGTAGGGGCCATGTTTTTACCGAATGGTATGATAATACATTTTTTTGTGTTTAACTTAAGGCCATGACTTTGGCACCAGTCATTTGTTGCTGTGAGACCTCTTGCAGTATGTTAACATCATTTGGGGAGTTAATGACAGCACCCAAATTATAGTTGTCTGCAAACTTGGTCAGCCACAGGTTTTTTTGTCTTTACCTGGACCTCTGAGAAGTAGATGCCAAGCATTAGGGGTCGCAGGACAGATCCTTGGGGAACACCACTAATGACAGGTCTGTTGTTGGAGGTGGAGGCACCTATTTTGACCTTGTTGGTCCTATCGTGCCTTAGACTTTGCTTGTGGAGCAATGCCAATGGGTATACAAGTGCAGGGTCTTTGGGACAAAAGTGACAAAACACATAAACATAAAAGGGATGCTAGCTCTTACATCTGCCCTCAGTTCACTGAATCATCTCTGTCCCCTGCAATCTCTTCAAGAGTTTACTGGCAATAACACAGTGATGTGGTAAGTAAACAAGCAAGATGGGGGACCATATCTTAACCATATCTTAACCCCTATGCGCATACTAGCCATGTTAACATGGGGTATATCATTATAACACAATCTACAGACATCTTACATTCTGTCAGAGCAAAACTGTGTGGCAGACAAGCTTAGCAGGGCAAGGAGAGACCCTCATGAATGGAAACTGGATCAGGGAGGGTCTTCCAAGATTTGCTTCATCTGTGGGGAATTTCTCAGATAGACATTTTTGCCTTCTGTCTAAATAATCAGCGAGCAGAAGTCTGCTGCAGGACACCATCCAAGAAGGCCTGGAAGACAGATGCCTTTTTTGCTTTGACAGGAATGTTCCTGTATGCGTTTCCATTACGATCCAAGGAACTTATGAAAATTCAGATAGACTACCCAAAGCTAATTTTGGTGACTCCTTTGTGACCGAGGCCACAATCATTCTTAGTTCTTTTAGAAATGACCAGGGGCAATTACCACAAGCTTCCCGATGGACTGGATTTGTTCACACAAGATCAGGGTTATTTAATACATCCTGACCCCAAACAACTGCAACTGATTGCCTGGATGATTTAGTCTTAATAGCTTTTAGGCGCCTGTTTTCTGGGGATGTGCAGCAGATGTTAATGGAGGCAAGAAAGCCTGCTACTGGGAAATAATATATTAGCAAATAGAAGAGGTTTCCCGATTGTGCCAACAAAAGAACCATCACCCATTTAGATCTATTTTTTCCTGTTTTTACAGTAATTGTGTGAGTTATTATCCTATGGCATGTCTTACTCCTCTGTCAAAGTTCATTTGTTGGCTGTCAAGGCATGTGTGCCGATGGATCCCCCTCTTTCAAAGGAGTCCCATGTGAAAATGCTTTTGAAAATGGTTCTTCATAGGAAAACCAGAAAACCGGTGGCTTCTCCTTGGGATCTTAATTTTGTGTTAGAGAAGCTAATACTTGCTGACTTCAGGTTCTTAAAATGGAAACAGTTTTACTCACTGCTCTGACTTTTGCAAGAAGGGTATCTGAGCTGCATGCTGTTGTGGTGGGTCAACCTTATCTCATTTTTCACAGAGAACAAATTTTTCCTCTATGCCTAAAGTGGTATCCAAGTTCAATTTAAGCCAATCCATCTCCTTGTATTGTTTTCCATATTCTAAAACTTAGGAACCAAGGATACTTCATACCTTGGATGCCCAAATCAACTTGGGTACTATTGTGATAGAACAAGACCTTTCAGAACATCTAATCAGTTTTTTCTTGCAAAGGTAAGAAGAAGGGACAACATGTGTCAAAGCAGACTACTTCCAAATGGTTGTCTCAGGCTATTAGCTTTTGTTACTCCCACCACAAAAAAAAAAAAATATTCCAGGTACAGTTAAGGCCCACATTACCAGGGGCCTGGCTTCATCTATGGCTTTTTGGAAGGTATTGGGCTCCAAAAGTATACTAGAAGCAGGGCCTTGGTCCTCTGTACATGCTTTTACAAAGCACTTTAAACTGGATTCCATCACCAGGTTTAGCTATGACCATTCGCCACGGGCTCCTGGACCCTTTCCCTTCCACCTCCCAGCTATTTTAAACTATGGTAATCTAGTAATGTAGCTTAGAGTACTGCAGCAGTGATCATAATGATGGACATAGTACAGTTTTGTAAGTAAACTTCCCATAGCATTTGATGTTTGATGATTGCTGCAGTATCTGTGCCTTCCCACTACCCCCCAATGTTTTATATGCCATAGTATGGCATACTGATCAAAAACAAGCAGTTGCAGGGCAAACAAATTAAAGTTTGTTGTTTTATCCCACTTGTTCTCCACAGGTTATAGTAGCTTCTTCTGGATAATGTATCAAGGGGTGATGATGAAAATAAGTGGAACACTTGTCACAAAGCAGGAAGAGTATTTCATTGTTAATGAACCAGGAAGTGCATGTAGATTTTTTTTTTGTTAAGAAAAAAAAAGTACAGAAATAACCTGAAATACATGCAGGTTTGTTTTAGTTATCATCCTTTACTGCAGTACAGTGTGGTCCTTTGCACACAGGGTTGCCAGATTTTCAACCACCCAGGTAGGGACAAAAAAAAAAAGGTCTTTCACGGCAAGTGAAGACCAAAAAAAAAAAAAAAAGGTCTTAAAAGTTCTTTAATGCGGAACAGAGTTCCACATTAAAGAACAGTCGCTCTGCACTAAACACGGAGCTTCTCATGTTTAATGCATTGCAGTTCCGCATTCAACACAAGTAGCTCCATGTTTAGCGATATTTGATTGGCCCGTATACCGGCATACAGGCCAATCAAAAATCGCTAAACATGGAGCTTCTCATGTTTAATGTGGAACATTGCAGTTCCACATTCAACAGAAGTAACTCCATGTTTAGCAATTTTTGATTACCCCCTATACCGGCATATGGGCCAATTAAAAATCGTTAAACACGGAGCTACTTCTGTTTAATGCGGAACACAAGAAGCTCCGTGTTTAGCGATTTTTGATTGGCCCGTATGCCAGGTATACGGGCCAATCAAAAAAAAAAAACAAAGCGGAGGCTGGCCGGGATTTAAACCGGCAGGGCGGGACTCGGGATCAGGCTGCTGATCTCGGGACAGTCCCGCCCAAATAGGGACGTCTGGCAACCCTGTTTGCACCACATGCTCATAACTACCAATTGTTGTGAATGTGCAGCATGCCCTTGATTTTCCCTTTAATGTTTGCCACGTCCCATGCAAAAGAAATAGATTTCTGGTAAATCAGTGACAACAGTAATGCCAGACATTTTTGATGCATACATTTTATTGTCCAAAAATGGTTACCACATAAGCACACGAGAAGCAGCTAGTTGGCTTCATGCTTCTGTGTACACTTCTCTTTTCAATGACATCATCACACCACTTATGAAAATTAGTTCCAGACTCCAGCTGGGTGTCAGACAGTTGCCTGGAGACATCAGCTGTGATGTTTAGTACTTTAAAATTATGTTTTTGTTTTGAATAAACTCCTGTATGGTCGCAGCACAGCATGACTGCACATTTGACAACACGAGTGTATGACAACTGATAAGTGTTTGCTGTTGTACTCAGTTGGGCATATGCACTTGATTTAGATCAAACAGCAAATGGATGACTGGATGGATATTTACAAATTTATCCCTTGGTTGACAGGCCTGCGCCTCTGAGAGAAGGAGCTTAGTCTGAGGGTGGATTGTTGCAAAGCATAAATGGTCATGTGGCTAAGGTGCCTTATAATCATATGACTGCATTATCCTTTGAACATAATATACCTTTCTGTGGTACAACACTGTTGTATATTTACTGAAAAGTGTGACATTTTACTGAGTCATGCATTTGATTTACAGAGCTATTTTATACATATTGAATTATGTACACTAAGCAAATCTGTTCCAAAAGTATTAGAGATGTTTAAAAGATGCTGTTTTTTTGACAATGTAAGTTGTATCAAAGTCTGTATTGATACCTTTGAGATTTACCTTAAGTGTGCTATTTACCAATAGCTCTTTTTAATGTCTAAATGACAGTTTACATCATTGCCTGTAATGCTATTCATAGTTCATTCAATAACTATTGATAGTAATAGTCCGGGAACAGACACAGATGGCATTGTTATTTTACATGAAATATTTTAATACTTAAGGGTTACACAATAGTGTTTTAGTTTTCCATTGCCAATCTCATTTAATAAGGAAGACCTTTCTTTAAAGCATGCATATTATTGACTGACCTAGTTCATAGTATGCTACTGCTGCTGTAAGAACTAGTTTTATATTTGTCGAAGTTGTAATATTTATAACCTCTAAGTAGTAGATTTACTTGTTTGTGATCATTGCATCTCATATCTTTCTTAAAAATGCTCACAAGACTGAATTTAGAATCATTGGTTATTTTGTTAGACATATATCATATGTCACATTCCTGTGTGATTTTCCTATGAAGCAGAATTCATACATTATTTCATCTGCAAATTATTTTAAACCAGAATGAAGAGTAACAATGTTCAGAAACATCACTTAGGAGAAACACTGCTTGACATTAATAACTCAGGTAGTTTTAAGATTAAAAAAAAGATATAGAAAAAACAATGACATTCCAGTATGTATTTTGGTCATACTTTATTTTTAATAAAGCTTTCATTTATTTACATCTTGTGAACATAAAACAGTAACATGCATGTACATTCCAGTCATATAATGATTTCCAACTTTAGTATTATACAGTGAAACAGAAACAGAATACACACTTATACATCATTATACAACAACCCCCCCCATTAATATTCAAAAACGTGCACGCTGATTGGTCAGCCTGCACATTGTAAATCCGAGTTATAGTAATGGAAAAAGGTCCGGTCGCCCAGACTTTTTCCATTACTATAACTCTTACAGCAACACTGTCTCGCTATGTTAAATGAGTTTAACATAGCGAGACAGCTTTAAAAAAAGCAACGGAGATTCTCTGTTGCGTTTCTAAAGCTGTCCCGCTATGTTAAACCCATTTAACATAGTGAAACAGTTTGTAAAAAGCAACGGAGATCTTGCTTTCTCTATAGCTTTTTTCAAAACTGTATCTCTATGTTAAATGGGTTTAACATAGGGAGACAGCTTTAAAATAAGCAACGGAGATTCTCCGTTGCTTTTTTAAAGCTGTCTCGCTATGTTAAACCCATTTAACAACGAAACAGTTTGTAAAAAGCAATGGAGATCTTGCTTTCTCTGTTGCTTTTTTCAAAACTGTATCACTATGCTAAATGGGTTTAACATAACGAGACAGCTTTAAAATAAGCAACGGAGATTCTCCGTTGCTTTTTTTAAAGCTGTCTCGCTATGTTAAACCCATTTAACATAGCGAAAGTTTGTAAAAAGCAAAGGAGATCTTACTTTCTCCTTTGCTTTTGCCCACAGCTCGGATGTACTGCATAGGCATACGCATGCGCAGTACATCAGAACTGCCACAGAATACCAGACAGCTGCAGAAGGGCAGCAAGGAGGCATTATACAATGCTATTATTTAAGAAAAGTAATTATTTTTTTTCTTAAGTAATGTCATTGTATAATAGCAATAACCCACTTCTGGGTGTGAGTAATGCTGGATTTACCGACAGTTGGCTTTGTTTGGCCACTCGAGCTTCGCCCTCATGACCAAACCACACCAACCGTGGGTAAATCCAGCATTACCCACACCCAGGCATGGGTTATTGCTATATTATACCATGAGTAACCAAACTCTGATTTCAGGGATCTACCTGACTACATCGACAGTTCAGAAGAGCGAAAATGACTTCACCGACACCACATAATCGACAGTTCACAAACACAACACCGCATACACTCGACACATCATAACAACAACAATCAACAAACAAAACAAATCCCCTGTCCAAAAACCACACACACAACACTAGCACACCACAATCCTTACAAACCAACACTAACCCTTACATACACAACTATCTACAACCCTAACCGAAACCCTAACCCTAAGGTCCGTCACTATCGCACACTCACCTAACCCGGGCCCTAACCCTAACTCACTTAACCTGCCCCTAACCCAAAAAATATCACTACTGCACCCTTACCTAACCCGCGCCCTAACCCTAACTCACTTATCCTACCCCTATCCCTACAGACCGTCAACATCGCACACTTACCTTACTCGCACCCTTACCTAACCCGCGCCCTAACCCTAACTCACTTATCCCACCCCTATCCCTACAGACCGTCAACATCGCACACTTACCTTACTCGCACTGTTACCTAAACCGCGCCCTAAACCTAACTCACTTATCCCACCCCTATCCCTACAGACCGTCAACATCGCACACTTACCTTACTCGCACCCTAACGTCCGTCACTACCGCATACTTACACATCCTTTCCCCATCTCAGTGTTCTCAGCGTCGGTGTTTTCCTCCGTCGGTC
Organism: Protopterus annectens; assembly: GCF_019279795.1. Lineage (NCBI taxonomy): Eukaryota > Metazoa > Chordata > Ceratodontiformes > Protopteridae > Protopterus > Protopterus annectens. Next base: position 46,948,062 of record NC_056751.1, on the reverse strand, counting down.
TTCTGACTTGTCGATCTTCTGGCGTCGGTGAAGTCATTTTCGCTCTTCTGAACTGTCGATGTAGTCAGGTAGATCCGATTTCAGCCATATCTGAGATGTAATTGCCATTGAAGGTACTTCCTTCAAATGTCCTGGTCACACTTTAAACACACATCTTGTTAAAAATAAGAGCTTTTAAACTTGTAGCAAACAAACAGGAAACATTATATAAACTCTTAGAAACTATAAAACACTAATAAAGTAAAACAATGCACTCAGTTTCACCTCAGTATTATTCAGTAGGAAAATTCCCTTTAGTCCAGTAGGAAATCTTCAGTTTCCATGCAGTACACAAGCATCATCTCTATGATAGCTTCAGAAGGCTTAAGTCCCTGATATTCATTCATCAGCTCCTACCCAATGTAAAACCTTCAGTTCAGCTCCTTTAGATAACCCCAGTCCTTAATACTAAGTTCATATCCTGAATTACTGAGCCGTATTCAAATTGGTCACAGAAATTCACAATTATCATAGATAACACAATAGATTATTTAGCAGCAAACTGCACTAGTTCCTTACATGTTCATCGTGGCGAGCATTTAAAAGCAAAATTATGCCACAAATGTTTTTCTGCATTTCTGTTTTCCCTTTCACACACTTCATCTACAATATATATTATCTGCTCTAGAATCAATTTGACTTTCAATTTCCACTTCCTAGTTGTTGCTTTCCTGGCAGCCATCATTTTAAATTCATGAATTCAGGTTCATTTTTTGTCAAAGCCATTAGCTTATCACTTAATAATTGTTGCAGTTGCAATTTATATGCATTTCAGGTCCCACTGGCACCTGAATCACATCCAGAAGAAGTAGGCCCCACCTTTGGGGAATATCCCTTCTAACCTATCTGCTGTGTAGAAAAAATCTGGAGACATTTCCAGAAAGCATTCCTAATTGTCTACATTTATTAGCATAACTTGGCCACTAATGTGCCTAACCCCAATATTTATTATCCAATTAAACCTCTGTTTCTTTTTTTTTTCCCTTTGTCCATTTTATCTCCATTCCTGCTAGCCATCAACAACCCCCCCCCCCAATGTATGTTGTGCTCATTCAGTACAGAAGTAAGAGCCCACCTGACTGGGGGTACTGTAATCCAGGCAGTCATCAAAGTGGCTTGTGGCTTTCCTGACATGTTAGCAATGAGAAAGTCTCATAACACTAACCCTAGTGACTAAAGTGAGTGAAGTGAGTTTCTACATCATTGTGGGGACTCCATGACAGTCACTTGCTTATGCATGCTTCCACACACAAGCTATGAGGGCTACCATTACAGGCTTGGGTTATCTAAGCCAATGACCCCAATCCTGTAAACTTTGCCATGACACAAACCTCAGCATGCATGATGATGATTGGCTGACCAGAAGCACTGCTTCCTTCCTCCTAGGATATGCAAGCTGGAAGTGACCACTCTCACCCATCCTTATCCATCTGGGTTTTCCAGCGACCAAGCTACTAATGAACCTCAGGTCATCTGGGTTGTAGTTAGGACTGTACTCCTGTATGCCACAAAGCTGCAGTGGACTTCATATCTATTTCTTTGACCTAGCTGTGCCTCATTATTCCTACTAGGTATATATAAGTTGCACATATATTCTTTCTCTTTGCAATACTTCTGTCCTCCTGCAAGACATCCAAAGATCGCTTTATAAAAGTGCCCTTTACCCAAGAAGATCTCAAAGTAATACTTAGTTCCTAAAGTGGAAGCTGGAAGAAGCATGCTCTTTATAATACTTAGTCACCACTTTTCTGTGATATACATCAGTTTGTAAACCTTCTATCACTGCAGACACAAATCACACAGTTCACCCTTCTTGGACTCATTCCTTCTAACACAATTTGCCCTTCTTGAACACATTCCTTCTAACATGCTTGTTTCTCATTACCTAGTCACATAGTTTCATAGTTTCATAGTTTAGTACTAGGCTATCTGCCCTGGGGCATTTGTAAGCCTAGCCCTAGTGATGTGGCTTTCCCCACCCCATGTAGTGGTACTAAAGTGTACAGAATAAATTTAGAATACTGTGCCTTTGTCTAGTAGTGACACGTTGAAGACCCCCTTACTTATTAAAATTATTTTACTGTGCCTCTGTCTAGTAGTGACACAGGGATGACCCCCGGGGTAAACCTACGATCTCCCATCCACTCGTCAAGATTTCTCTTGAAGAGAGTCAGTGAGGGGCTCTGCCTAACATGAACTGGGATTCTGTTCCAGAGTGTGGGAAGCCTCTGAGTTATGAATCTGTCCCTCCAGCATGTTCTATTCATATTTGTGCTGAGGTTTAAATCTTTAGCTCTCGTGGTTCTAATGGATTTGGATTTTTTGAGGTGGAGCATGTCCATCAATTCCTGGTTGGACATGGCCTTGTACGTCAGGCACAGATCACCTCTGAGCAGGTGGTATGCTACTGAATAGAGCTGGAGTTTCTTTAGCCTGGCAGCATATGACATATGTTGGAGACCCTTTATCCTCTTGGTGAGGTACTTCTGGGGTATCTCCAGCTGTTGTAAGTGCCGGGTGAGGTACATACCAAATGGGGCATTGTACTCAATCATGGGCCTGATAAGGGAGGAGTATAGGGGTACAATGACCTCCTTTGATCTGGATGTGAACCCCTTCATGATAAGGTGGGCAAGGTAGAAAGTCTTTCTAACCACTTTGGCAATGTGGGTGTCAAATGAGAGGTCACTATCGACTTGGGTCCCCAGGTCTCTGATTACTTTTTCCATACTCAGTGGGTTACTGTCTATGTGATAGTTTGTGGGTACTTTGTTTTTCCCAAAGGGGATGACTATACATTTCTTGGCATTCAGTTTAAAGCCATGATTCCGGCACCAGTTGTCCGTTTTGGTGAGGTCTTTCTGTAGGATGTATGTGTCAGCTGGTGTATCGACTATGGCGCCTAGTTTGCAGTCATCTGCAAACTTTGTCAGCCACAACCCTCCCATGTTTGCTTTCACATCTGAGAAGTAAATGCCGAACAAGAGGGGTCCCAGGACAAAGCCCTGTGGGACACCACTTGTGACTGGCTTTGAGTCTGACATGGCTCCCGCAGTTTTGACTTTATGGGTTCTGTTCTTTAGCCAGTTTGCAACCCATCTTGTGACATATGGATTTACATTTAAGCTGTTTAGCTTGTCTATGATGCCTGAGTGGGGTATTGTATCGAAGGCTTTAGCCAAGTCCAGGTAGGCTGTATGGACTGCTTTGCCCTCATCAATGGCTCTAGTGACTGTTTTGAAAAAGTCAACCAGGTTCAAAAGGTAGGATCTGCCCTTTACAAAGCCGAACTGGGTGGGATCAAGTGTCTGTAGGTCCCCAATGTCATCGTTTATGAGTTCCATAATGATTCTTTCCATAGCTTTGCAGACCAGGCTGGTTAAGCTTATGGGGCGGTAGTTCCCAGGGTCTGTAGCGGAGCCTCCTTTGTGGAGTGGGACCACTGTTGCTGTACGCCAGTGTTCAGGTACATATCCTGTAGCAAGGCTAAGGTTAAATAGCATTTTTATATGCGGGTTTAGCTCCTCTTGGAGTTCACGTATCACGCAGCCGGGGATACCATCAGGTCCCATTGATGCTGTGTTTTTTGCTTTGCTGAGGGCGGCTCTCACCTGGACATCAGAGATGACAGGGAGGTTATATTCAGCTGGGTAAGTATTTCTTCTTTTGGGGGTGAGGGAGGGGAGAAATTTGCACTAAACCTGTCTGCCAGAATGTTGGCAATATCTGTGGGTTCAGTAAATTTTTTGTCGTTGTGTACTAACTCTGAGCATATCTGAGGGTTTCCGCCTAGGTTTCTAACATAACTGAAGAATGCCTTGTGGTTATCTTTAGTGTCCTTGGCGATTTTTCTCTCAAAGTTGGCCTTGGATGTTTTTATGAGAGAACGTAGCTTTCTACTAGTGCTGATCAGAGGTGCCTTCCCTTTATGGGATTTTGCTCTGTCTTGCATTAGCTTCCTTCTTTTGTTATACAATTTGTTTATGGCTGGGGTCCACCAGACAGGACACTTTCCCTTGGTGGAGAGGGTCTTGGTTTTATTTGGGATTGCACGATCCATGCATTCTTGGAGATGTCCGTAGAAAGCCTTTGTGTAGGATTCAGCATTGTGGGATGTGGTTTCCATTGGCCCAGTGGGCTTAAATGATACTATCTCAGTCTTAAGAAGTCTAAAGTCGGCTTTTGAGAAGTTTTTCACTGTAGTCTTTTGTGCTGGGGGTGGAGGTGGAATATGTATATCCAGGGTGATTAGTTTGTGGTCAGATCTCACTAGTGAGGGGAATACCTCCGGTGTGGAGCATTTTGTCCCCATGTTTGTGATGATCAGGTCTAGTATATTATCCCCCCTTGTGGGAGAGGTGACTAGCTGTTCCATTGCATTTGAGTTTATGAATTCCAGGAACCTTTGGGCTAGGGTGTTAGGGCTAGAATAGTGCACCCAGTCTATGTTAGGGTAGTTGAAGTCTCCCAATATGATGGTATTTGGTTCATAGGTTCATACTAGGCTATCTGCCCTAGGGCATTTATAAGCCTAGCCAGAGTGTGTTTGGCTTTCGCCACTCATTTTAAATTAATTTTGCTATGCCTTTTTTTGAGGTTATAGGTTCATAGGTTGAGACATTCATATCTACCAATGTCTTCAGGAAGGCTGAATGGGGTTCTTGAGATTGGGGGGTGGTCTGTAACATGCAACCAGTTGTATAGCAGTTTTGGCTATGGTTTGTGGTTCGGCCTGGGTTTTGGGACCGAAAAGCATGATACGAGGTAAAGCCTGGTAGCGCTGCGGTGCTCTCAGGAGCCTTGAACCAGGTTTCAGTTACTGCGCAGACATTGATGTTCTCCATACTGAGGAGTTCTTCGAGAGCCTGCATCTTGAGATTTAGACTTCTGGCACTGAGCAGCATTACCCTTAATTTTTTTCCATTTTTGTTTTCTAAGGAGGTGGGTTCATCTTTTGAGCCTTGCCTAAAAAAGGCACTATGGGGGTGGCAAGAGCCTTAGCCAATATCCGGAAGCCCAGTGGTGACAGGTGCAAGCCGTCCCTTGCGAAGCAGCGTGGCTTGTCCAGCATGTCATCCCAAGCAGACAGACATTGAATCCCCCTAGAATGACACCAGTAATTGAGCCAATTATTAAAGCTGATCATCTTGTCTTTGTATTGTGGCATCATTCTTGGTGAGAGCAAGATGCTGCTCAGGGTCAGGGTCATACCAGCCTGGGCTACATAATCAGAGAGCTCCTCTATGTCTCTTTTCATGTAGTCCAGGGAGGTACATCTCAGGTCATTCACGTTGGCATGGACAATGATGGAGTCATATTTGTACTTGCTTTGGAGTGACCTGTGTGCGTGTGTTATATGGCAGATCCTAGCCCCCGATAGGCAGCTTACCATTACCCTCTCCTTGTTCAGCCTGGTAAGTGGAACGTCAGTGTGTCTGACTATAGAGTCACCTATCACTAGTGTATCAGGCATAGTGTTTGGCCTTAAGGGCTGTGATTTATTGACACAGAGATTTATTGAAGTATGTGTTGCATGTGCTATGTTTTGAGGTGGTGGATTTTTGGGTGTCTGCTTTGGGAGCCTCTGTTGTTTTGGTAAGTTTTTTATTAGAGCCTCCGTGTATGTCTTTGTGTTATTATGTGTTTGATTTGCAGTTGGGGTAGGTCTGTGTGTGATTGGGTTTGTTGTGTGTGTGGTTACCTTCTCCTCCTGTCTTGTCTTGCCAGTCCTGATTTGAGAGAGTTCAGCCTCCAGTTTGGCTATATAGTTGCATCTCTCACATGTATTTGTGTTTGTTGGGAGGAGGAGAGTGTTGTCTGTGTACATGAGACAATTATAGCATTGTCTCAAGATTCCCAGATTAACCAGCTGAACAGGAGAAGATGCTAGTAATCTACCACTCGACATGCTAGAATATTATAAGAGAGTGCTGTGCCTTTAAGGGAAGTGGGTGTTCACAGGGGTGGTAGGTGGATGTAGTGCTACTTTAGTTTGAGAGTGCTTACTTAGAAGAGAAGTTTTGAGAACAAGTGCTAGGCTTATAATATAATGAGTAGACTGGTTATTCTAAGAGTAGAGCTTTCTAAGGGAAAATTTGAAGAGCAGACTTGGCAGAGCCAGAAAAAGTTTAACCCTGTTTAACTATGTGCACAATCGCGCAAAGCCATGCAAATGCGGATTTTAAACAGGGAACTTCAAAAGAAATAGAAATGGTCCAAAACAACCAATTACTACAGCTCTTGTGCTGAGGTCACTCCTTCAGGGACAGGTAGGCTGCTCAAGGCTCCCCACTCCCACTGGTGAGCAAAGAAACTTTCTTCTATCCAAGTAAGGTAATGGACAACACAGGAACTACACCACAGCCCAGAATACAGCAAAGACTGTAAACTGGTCTAAACTAGTCGAGGAGAGGCGGGAAAACAAGGATTATTTTTTTGTTTTTCAGATACAAAGCACATAGAAATACAGAAAACACTAATACATCAGTTACACAGGCTAGCACACTTTAGTGGGCAGCCTCAACAGTTAAATTAAACAAACAAACAACAAACATTCGACCAATATTCGACCAGGTATAATTTTAAGTGCAGATATTATATAATGCAGCAAACAGTTAAAAAAACAGTTTAAACTTCTTCAAAATAAGCAAGAGAAGGTATTTCAAGTAAAAAACAGAAAAAATACTTAAATCAGGAAAGTAGTCGCTTTTCTCAGTTCTCTGTAGCTAGGACCACTCTGCAGGACCACGTGGAGTTGTCTCTGAGTAGTATAGCCAGAAAAAAACGCTCAGAGGCGGATTTTAAACAGGGAATTTCAAAAGAGCTAGAAATGGTCCAAAACAACCAATTACTACAGCTCTTGTGCTGAGGTCACTCCTTCAGGGACAGATAGGCTGCTCAAGGCTCCCCACTCCCACTGGTGAGCAAAGAAACTTCCTTCTATAAAAATAAGGTAATGGACAACACATGGTCATCACATGACCATACACACAACAACATTTTGCCTTTCATTATTCAGATCATTATGGCCCAAGTCCAGGACCTTGGGCCCAAAGTCTGGACTTAGTAAAATATGTTGTTTCTTTACTCCCAGCCACCCTGGCCAACTTCTTATATTAAAACAAAACCCAACATTTTGCTGAAACCCAACTTTTTATTACAGTATTACTACTGACAGACTGTCATACTGACTTTTTTATCCAACGTTTTCTCACTTGTGGAAGACTTGTCATCTTCTTATAATTAATTTCTCAATTTTAATATAGTTTATTGCATATTATGTTATTTTTTAATTTGTATTTTTAGCATATTTATTTATTTTGCTACATATGTATAGAAGTTATCCCATCAAAAAGCACATTAAATAAAGTTGAAATTAGCATTACACTCCACTGATGTAATATCTTTGAGCAGTGCTGAAAACGTGGTGACTTACATACTTTGGACCAGATTCAGAACGGTTACCACAAGGTGCATGCCTGACATACACCGTACAGTAACCATTTCTGATTCAGAGTCAGCCATACTACAGTGCTGCACCATGAAGAGGGACAGCACCAATGTGGGATGTCTCCACAGTCTATCAAAAATGCTAATGAGGCATGCTGCTTCCATGGAAATGCCTGCAGTGAGGCATTTACACATGCATAAGTTACATTGACTATCCTTGTTAATGAACATGGAAAAAGGCTTGTGTTCACCTGATTGTGTTAGAGGTAAGTGTTGGGGAGTTTAGCAGAACATAATAATGAAGGTATGTGCATGTGTTTGGCTATATTGAGCATATGTAGAGGTTTAAGTGGTGTATGGTAAGTGTGTGTGTGTGTGTGTGTGTGTGTGTGTGTGTGTGTGTGTGTGTGTGTGTGTGTGTGTCTGTGTCTGTGTGTGTGTGTGTGTGTGTGTGTGTGTGTGTGTGTGTGTGTGTGTGTGTGTCTGTCTGGGAGGTCGCAGTAGGGGAGATTAGTAGATAGGTAGGGTAGTGATATGTGTATATACATGAATGGTGCAAATGTGTGTGGGTGTGGGGGGTCTGTCACACCTCTACACTCCCCTAGACTAACAAACAAATCCTGCAGTATTATGAGGTGGGGAGCATTTGATTCTAAGGATGTTCATGTTGTGACTTAAAGACACTTGAAGAAGTTCAAGCCCTGTCCCCTGGATAGCAAACTGATATTTCTCTACACCACCACTAGACACTCAGGATTTTCCTTCATATTATCTAAATGCCTTTAACAATGAAAAAAAACATTAAAGGTTTAGGGGAAAGCTTTGAACCCTACACTCTTTACACAGTAAACAGCTTATCAGGTAAGAACCTTAACCTTGTAAACTAGTTGAGAAGTTAGTATACCAGAGTATTGGTTACACAGTGAGAAGTAGGAAATGCTAATGTCTGGCATTCTTCAGTGCTGAACTGCTGTGGATAACAAGGCCCACAGCAGTATATGAGGCAACAGCAAGAGTGGCCTGTAAAACCAGGAGCAGCTGAGAGGGATAGGGGTATGTTGGTGTTTGTGTGGGGGCTTTGGGATAAAGCTAGCAGGAATGCTAGATGACAACAGGAAGACTTTTTAATCTATTAGGTGGACTCAAATAAAAAGTTAATAGGCTAACAGACCTGGCATCATGATGCACTTTACGAGCAATAGGAAGAATGAAACTCTAATGTCTGGCATTACTGCTGGACTGTTAAGGATCGGTGATTTACAAGGGCAGGGACAAGAACATTAAAAAGAGACATCGGGGATGTTCAGTCAACTCAGGGACAAGGAAGAGGTATGTTGCTGAGGGTAAGTGAGTGAGTGAGTGAGTGAGTGAGTGAGTCAGTCAGTGAGTGAGTGAGTGAGTGAGTGAGTGAGTGAGTGAGTGAGTGAGTGAGTGAGTGAGTGAGTGAGTGTTTGAATGTGAGTATTTGTGTAGGGGAGAGTGAATGAGAGGAATGCCTGTTCCAACGCAATGTATGAGCCGCCAATGTTGACTCCTGCAGGGAAGTGCTGCTTTGCACTGGAGGTAGTTATGAGCGATTCAAAGACATGCAGATTAGCTGATATTGAGGTCTTTCCTCACTTTGCCTTTGAGTTGCAATTTCCTGCACCATGGAAACATTCTCTTTTGGCTGGAGCCAACTTCAACTGTGGGCTTCTTTCTGAATCCCTGGGTTTGTTTCCCCCAACCTCTAGTATAGAACATGTGGTTGAAAATGTCTAGCTCTGTCATAAAAGTCTGAGAGTCACACTTAAGCTTACTCAACAATACTGTTTCTTATTTTCATTTTAAAGTGAAATGGATGCATTTGGAAAAACATGAGTGGACACTGACTGCCGCATTATTTTCATACATTCATGTAGTAATTGCTTTTGATTGGAATACTTAAGTAGTTAAAATATTTAACAAGTACTGTTCCAGTAGTTACTGAAATGCAGTTGCAAGATGGATGTGGTGCTTAAAATTTCACAAAACAATACTAAATCAGAGTTACAGTAGGTCCATACAAAAAAGATATATTCTCTGAAAAGAAAAAAAGCATTTTACATATGCTACCTGCCTGATAGGATTGATAAGTTATTGGTTTATAATAAGAGTTTTATGCAAAGAGCTACTAGCAGCCTATATACATCTCATAACATAGGTTTCATCCTCGTCATAAAACAGAAACTGCTTTCCTGGATTTGACTGAATTTCTGCAAACTCATCTTAACGTTCAAAGTGTCGCCCCATAATTATTCTATAACTTGTCAAAGCATGTGATACCGTACGCCATCATTACTTTCTGTGGAGGCTCTGAGACTATCTACTGGCTACTTCTGTTGTAAACTGGTTATCTAATTATCTAGAAGGCAAGACTTAACAATTCCCAACTGGCAATTATATGCCCTGTTCGGGCAGTGTTGTAAGTGCTCTGCAGTGCTCACTGCTTCAGCCTTTTCTTTTTATAATTTATGTCATCAGTGCCTCAGAATATGATAATGATGCGAGGCAGATATGTGGAAGAAGCAAATGATTCCACCTTTCATCAGTCTGCCTCTTTCATTTAAGATGTGGTCTAAGAAACTACATTATAACTTTAATACAATGCAGTACTGGCTGAGTAATTCAGGTCTTTAATGAATAAGTGATCCATTTCGCTACGTTGGACTGTACTCCAGCTAAACTGTGAAATCCTTCAAATTATTAAAAGTAATTATTGGTAAGTTCCTAAAGTCTGATGATCTTAGTGTGCAAAAAAATAGGCACACGTTTTACAGCTAGATGCTGTACGACTGCTTTGATTTACCTTAGTGCAACCAAAATGTTATTACTACATCTTCTGCTTATGTCCAATACACTCACTGACATGAAGGATTTACTTTCTAGCAAGGTAAAGAAAGTATGCAGCGCAGCAGTTTCTTTTTTGAGTCAGGTTACCTTGCCTACATTCAGTACTGTGCTACTCTTTATGACATAATTTGTCTGAGTATGAATTACCTTAAATTTGCAGATAAGCTATTCATTCTTCCAAAATACCCTGCTGTTTATTCAGCGGTGTGCACAAAGCTTGAGATCTAGGGTTATCAGACTCTAACTAAGCACAAATTCCAACCTCTCAGACCAGGATTAGGGAGTCCTCCTATCTTTCTTTTGACTGTTGAGAAAATGTGAAATGCACTTCCTTCCTCAATATACTGGGTCTGAATTCTTTCAGAAAAAGTCTGGCCATGTATTGCAATGTTTTATCTTTTGAAAATGTCCTAACAATGCTATTCTTCTGTTTATCTAAAGTACATTCACTGAATATCTTCTAATAATGTTCCAACACGTGTATTAATATTGATTGAAAAACTGCTATATTGAATTTAGTATGTTACTTTCTCTCTACTTTTCCGAGGTTCCCTCTGAAAATGGGCTTTGCCCCAGTAGGGCTAACCTGCTCAACAACAAGGTAAATAAATGAATTACTTAAATAATTAATGTTCTTACTTGCTGTTCATGAACGATCTGTGCTAAAAGGCTCCTGTGTACTTGTCTGAATCTTCTGCTTTCTCTCTTTAGAGTTTAATGTGTCTCATACTAGATTTTATGCTGCCAGATACTAACATTTGAGTCTCATCTTTTTTCTTCATGCTGCACTCCGTAGAATGTAAAATGAATAATTTGAATAATTCTCATATGTAGAATGTTATTTTACTCTGTCATTGTTTCTTGTATGCCATTTATAGCTGCAGAGTAGATGACATTACTCATTTACACACACACACGCATATATATATATATATATATATATATATATATATATATATATATATATATCTGAAGTACTTGTCTTCATTTGGTCTTCAACCTGTGGGTTATGGATCCATATCAGATCCGACTCCGCCGCATATCCAGCATCTGATCTGAGCTCAAAGCTCCTTCCCTTACCCATAATGCCCTTGTCTTCTTCCTCCCTTCAGATCTCATTTGTCACTGAAAAGCAAGCAAGCATTGTGGTCTAAGCTCTTAGCGATTTTGTTTGGGTAAGTGAGTGTTTTTTGGGCTTTTCTCTCTCTCTCTCTCTCTTTCTATTTCTACTTTCTACCTCCCCACCTCGTGGTTGTTGGCAAAAAAAAAATCTTCCTTACTTTTTGAGTTTTCTGTAAACCGTGTGTGTGTGTGTGTGTGTGTGTGTGTGTGTTGTGTGTGTACTGGGACAGTAAATCTTCCATACTTTTTTACTTTTCTGTAAAGCGTGTGTGTGTGTGTGTGTGTGTGTGTGTGTGTGTGTGTGTGTGTGTGTGTGTGTGTGTGTGTGTGTGTGTGTGTGTGTGTTGTGTGTGTACTGGGCCGGTCTTGGGAGTATGTCAGATACCCCAAAGCCAGGTTTCAGAAAATGCACAGAGTGTGACCATAAGCTCTCTCCAGCCGATGGCCACACTCTGTGCATGGTGTGTCTAGGGGCGGCCCATTTGCAAACCTCCTGTTCTATCTGTTCCGGGTTTAATCCCAGGGCACTGAAGGACAGGAGGGATAAACTACTTCCCTCTTCAGGGACTGTAGCACTGATGCTTCCAGCTTCTATTGCAGCTTCAGCCTCAGCTTCTACTTCTTTCTCGGTCTCTGGGACTCAAACTCCCACCAAGAGGCCCAGGTAAGGGGAAAAGTCAAAAAATGTCAGGCCGAGAAAGCAGTCTGTAGACTGCTCAGCTCTGGCCAGGCCACCACCAAAATCTAGGCCAGCTACTAGACCAAGCTCTCCCTGGCTCCACTCCCCAGGTTTTCCCCTGAGCCGGAGGAGTCCCGGATCTGGTCTCCCATGAGGGCTTCCCTTCACCATTACTCCAGAACTGTGTCTGTAGCCTCCTCCTCCCACTCCACATGTAGCTTTAGTGAAGCAGAGATGGACAGGATGATGATGAGGTTTATCCGCACTCAAATTCAAGTGGCAGTTTTGTCACCCCCACTCCCTCTGGAGCAGGGGTACACAGTCCTTCTTCACCCTGATTACTCCTTCTCCAATCTGACCTTCAGTTTCGGAAACCTTGGATCCAAGGACCCTCTGGGTTGAGGGGTCGGCACCAACGGTACCTTTACCTCGACACCGGCCATGGCCTTGAGTGTGTTGGATCCAACAGGGTTGGAGCCAATGGACTTTCAGAGCCGTAGCCTCAGTGTTGGATCGGAGGGGATGTTGTTGGCTCCAAGTTTGTCAGAGTGCACTATCCCTCTTGGTATCTCGGCACTCAGAGGTTTGGCTCCGGCTCACCCATCGGGCGAGAGGGGAACGGCTCCTGCTGGCCTTTCTCAGGATGTCTGTTCTTCTTTGGCCTTTGATGTGGTGGAGAGGGTCCTCTCAATTTCATTGAGACCCTTGACCATCTCGTCCTTGGAATCTGCCCCTACTCCCTCTGTCTTGAGTATGGTTCTGGCCATCCTGCCATCTCAGGGACAGCCTGCCGCCATGTTGCCTTAGGAAGCTCGCACTTGAGAGCAACAGGACATTGGCAAGTCCTCCACAGCGATCCCCACTGAGGAGATCTCTCACAAGCACACGTGCAAGAGGAGGCACATAGACTCCCCTCCGGAGTCACTCACCGAAGACACTGATTTGGAGGCAGGGGAAGCCCCCCTCCCCCGATCACCTCCCAAGGATGTCTCATTCGGAGACATCATGGAACTCCTTCGCCAGAGGGTGGGGGGGGGGCTGGTCTGCCCAAAAGCCTGCCTCGGACGAATCAGTGTTCCTTGAGACATTCAGCACAGGCTCCTCTACTACCTGGGTGTCCTCTCCCACTGAGCCTTTAGTGGACCTGATAACAACTCAGGAGTGGAAGGAACCAGACACAGTGGAGCCTGTCCCAAAGCACTCAGATAAAGCATTAAGCCCTCCATCTGACTGGAATAAGGGGGCCCTGGTAATGCTATGGTGGTGGCAGCCGCCACCAAGAAAGAGTTTGTGCAGGTGAGCTCTATGGTTCACCCTCCTGATCGAGAGTCAAGGACGTTGGACTGATTTGGGAAGTGGGTATATGCTTCAGTGACTTTTTCTGTTTGAGCGCTGAATTACATGGCACACCTGATTCGGCCACAGCGAGACTTAGTGAAGGAGATTGCTGAGTCGACGAGTGACAAGAAGATGTTTTCCGCTCATATGGCTACTCTGAAATCTGTTGTGAGCACTTCCATGCATCTTCTCTCCCATGCTACTGAGGGAGCTGCTAGGGCAGCTGGCACAGGCATTGCCATTAGGCGACATACCTGGTTCTAGTTGTGTCAATTCTCAGAACCCTTTAAGATGTCGTTCACCAGTGCCCCGTATGATGGTTAGAAAGTCAGTACGGGAGACTTTGGTCCAGAGTGAGAAGAATGGGAAGACTATCTGCTGTCGGGATCTGCTTCTCCACCCCTCAAAGATCCTTTTCCAGGAATCAGTGAGGGACTAAGATAATGTGGTTCCAGAAATCTCAGGTATTTTCCCAATACACTCAGGACTCACCTTCCCCTAGATGCAGAGGGGGATATGATAGACGTCACCCCAGAGTTGGGGGGGGGTCCAAGATATTACGGGTCTTGAGAACCTTTCTCAGACAGACCCGCACAGCAGACTTGAAGGGTTGCTTGACTGTCCATCTCTGGAGGCAGTCGTGGGCCGGTTATTACTACACGTAATGGAGTTGAGACCCTTGACCATCTCATCTTTGGAATCTGCCCCGACTCCCTCTGTCTTGAGTATGGTTCTGGCCATCCTGCCATCTCAAGGACAGCCTGCCACCATGTTGCCTTAGGAAGCTCCCACTTGAGAGCAGCAGGACATTGGCAAGTCCTCCCCAGAGATCCCCACTGAGGAGATCTCACACAAGCACACGTGCAAGAGGAGGCACTTAGACTCCCCTCCGGAGTCACTCACCAAAAACACTGATTTGGAGGCAGGGGAAGCCCCCCCCCCCCGATCACCTCCCAAGGATGTCTCATTTGGAGACATCATGGAACTCCTTCACCAGAGGGGGGGGGGTCTGCCCAAAAGCCTGCCTCGGATGAATCAGTGTTCCTCGAGACATTCAGCACAGGCTCCTCTACTTCCTGGATGTCATCTCCCGCTGAGCATTTAGTGGACCTGATAACATCTCAGGAGTGGAAGGAACCAGACACAGTGGAGCCTATCTCAAAGCACCCGGATAAAGCATTAAGCCCTCCATCTGACAGGACATACTGGAAGAAGGGGTCCCTGGTTGATGCTATGGTGGTGGCAGCCGCCACCAAGAAAGAGTTTGTGCAGGTGAGCTCTATGGTTCACTCTCATGATCGAGAGTCATGGACGTTGGACTGATTTGGGAAGTGGGTGTATGCTTCAGTGACTTTTTCTGTTAGAGCGCTGAATCACATGGCACATCTGATTTGGCTACAGCGAGACCTAGTGAAAGAAATTGCTGAGTCGACGGGTGACAAGAAGACTTTTTCCGCTCATATGGCCACTCTGAAGTCTGTTGTGAACACTTCCATGCATCTTCTCTCCCATGCTACTCAGGGAGCTGCTAGGGCAGCTAGTACAGGCGTTGCTGTTGGGCGACATACTTGGTTCTGGCTATGTCAATTCTCAGAACCCTTCAAGACGTCATTCACCAGTCCCTGTATGACAGTTGGAAAGTCGGTACTTGAGACTTTGGTCCAGAGTGAGAAGGACGGGAAGATTCTGTCTGCTGTCAGGATCTGCTTCTCCAACCCTCAAAGATCCTTTTCCAGGAATCAGTGAGGGACTAAGATAATGTGGTTCTGGAAATCTCAGGCATTTTTCCAGTAAACTCAGGACTCACCTTCCCCTAGAGGCAGAAGGGGATATGATAGACGTCACCCCAGAGGTGGGGGAGGGTCCAAGATATTACGGGCCTTGAGAACCTTACTTGGACAGACCCGCACAGCTGACTTGAAGGGTTGCCCGACTGTCCATCTCTGGAGGCAGTCAGGGGCCAGTTATCACTACACCTAATGGAGTGGGAGTCCATAACAATGGATGACTGGGTGTTGCATATCATATCCAGAGCTTATTCAATCCCGTTCCTCGAACCACCTCTCCCACCACCTCCCGGATGTTCCACCCATGCACAGGGAGGATGCAGCACTGGAAATTGCAAAGCTGCTAAGAAAATAATTAATCCAACTCATCCCCCTAGGCCACTCTTGATCAGGCATTTATTCCAAGTTCGTTTTAGTGCTAAAGAAAACGGGGGACCTAAGACCCATTCTGGATCTGTCAACCTTGAACTTCTCAGTCGCCAAATCAAAATTCTGAATGGTCACACTTCAATCTATCCTACCCTTTTTGTGGAGAATGACTGGATGTGCTCAGTCGGCCTCCAGGATGCGTACTATCGCATCAAAATGAACAGGCGCTGTCAGAGGTTTCTCCACTTCCGGCTAGGGGACAATCATTATCAGTTCAGAGCACTATCGTTTGGTTTCACCACAGCCTCCAGGATGTTCACCAAAGTGATGGCAGTGATAGTGGCTCACCTGAGACTCCAGGGCATTCAAGTATTCCCCTACCTGGATGATTGGCTCCTCGCTGCCCCATCCAAGCATCAACTTTGCCAAGCAAGAGATTCTTTTCTGTTACTAGCCCAGAGGTTAGGCATCACCATCAATCTCAGCAATTCATCTCTGGACCCATTTCAGACCTTGGAATTCATTGGGGCTCAATTAGACACTATCCAGATGAATGTTTTCCTTACTCCAGACAGGATATGCAGCCTGAAACTACTTGTTCTTTGCATGATATAAACTCACTCTCCATCAGCAGAAGAAGTTCTATGGGCATTGGGGTCTATGGTGGCTATAATTACCCTTCTACCCTTGCTGCATCTTCACATGCGGATTCTTCACTGGACTCTCACAGTGCAATGGTCACTTCTGGACCTGCTGCTTTCTCATCCTGTTTGAATCTCCCGAGTGTGCAGGGACTCTTTTTGTTGGTGGATTTACTCCCCGGACCTGCAGCGAGGATGTCCCATTCTCCCTTCTTTCCCCAAGGCCACTGTGACTATGGATGCCGCCCAGCTTGGGTGGGGGGCATTGCTCAGGAAGGACAGTCCAAGGTGCATGGTCCCCTTCCGAGACCAATTTGCATATCAGTGTCCTGGAGATGAGAGTGGTCCTTCTTGCGTTGCAGGTCTCCATGCCCATCTTTCTCTAGGAACGATTGCTATCCAGACGGACAACATGTCCGTGTTGTGGTACATTAGGAAACAGGGGGGAACCAGGTCTTACCCTCTTTGCCACAAAGCCATGAGAGTGTGGAATGGGAGATCTCTACGGGCCATTTTCTGGTGGCAATGCACATTCCAGGATGGTCCAATATTCTAGCGGACAGGCTCAGCAGATCTATCCTGATGCCTTATGAGTGGTCTCTAAATCCTTCAGTAGCTGAGCAGATCTTTCTCAAGTGGGGTCAGCCCTTGTTGTGATCTATTTGCATTTCCTTCCAGTACGAAATGCAGCAAGTTCTTCACACTGAATCTCCCCTGGGGGAAGCCCCCAGAGATGCTCTGATTCATGCTTGGCCTCCTGGTCTCCTGAATGCTTATACTCCTTTACCCTTGATACCAAGATTTCTTCAGAAAGCACGCAGGCTGGAGAGCCTTGTGATCCTCATTGTCTGGTTTCCCTATCTGTGCTCTCATCTAGTAGCTCCACCACGGACATTAGATCCAGTTCCAGATCTCATCACTCATCCCTCAGGGATCCCCCATCCAGATCTGCACAGTCTAAAGCTCACTGTTTGGTTGCTCCAATTCCCATGAGTATCAGGACTTCTGGTTTATCTTCTCTCATTCAAAAAAGAATCCTGGTGGTGGCTCATAACTCTTCAACCAGTAAAGTCTACCAGAGTAAATGGAAACATTTTTCTATATGGGCCTCTCTGTATGCATTGGATCAATTTACTGCTCCAGTTTCTGCGGTATTGAAATTTATATCAGGGATTTTTCACCAAGGTGCTAGTTTATCTACAGCCAAGGTCCAGCTGGCTGCAATTTCTAATTTTCATGTGTGGAAAATATGGCTTTCTTAGCATCTTCTAACCTTTGCAAGACCTTTCTTAAAGGTATCTTTCTTCTGAGACCCCCGTTGAAGGACCCTACACCACTGTGGGATCTTACATTAGTGCTTCAAGCTTTAGTCTCACCCCCTTTTGAACCAGTAGCTTCGGTGGATTTACAATTCCTGTCATGGAAGACTGCATTTCTAGTTGCATTACTTCTGCCAGGAGAGTGTCAGAACTTCAAGCGCTATCCATTAAGGCTTCTTATATGATATTTCATAAGGACAGGCTGTCTTTGCATACTAATCCCTCCTTTCTTCCCAAAGTAGCCTCAGAGGCCAGCATCAATTAGACAATAAATCTTCCAGTTTTCTTTCCAAATTTTCAAGCACATTCTGCCAGAAATATATCTACTTCATTGGCATTTTGGTCTAGAGTTTCGCTGTATGATATTTGTTCAGCAGCTACATGGTCCTCATCTCATGCTTTCATTTCACATTATAAATTGGACATAGTATCCAGGAACAGGGCATCTTTTGGCTCCACTGTGCTCCGGAATATCCTTCCATGAGGGCCTTCCAGGTGTATAGTAGCTAGGGACTCTGCCCCACAGATTGAAGACCAAATGAAGACAACTACTTCAGATAAATAAGTTATGTATTCACCATAACATTCCATCTGAGGAGTTGTTCTTCATTTGTCTTCAACCATTCCACTCTCCTTCCCCCGACCTTGTCTGATTTGTTTGAAGATAATATAAATATAAGAGTCGGACACCCTCAAGATGTCCTTTTTTTCTGCTTATTGTTAGAGAGACATTTTCTATTAGTGACAAGGTCTTCTTAGGTCAGGTGTGAGTTGCAGGTTGGGCAGCAAACTCAATCTGAAGAGAGGAAGGAGACGGGCATTATGGATAAGGGGAGGAGCTTTGAGCTTGGATCAGATACTGGATATGCGGCCAAATTGGATCCGATACAGATCCATAATCCACAGGTTGAAGACAAATGAAGAACAACTACTCAGATGGAACGTTATGGTGAGTACATAACTTATTTTTATATATAATTAATAACCGGCTTTCAGTCACACCTTTTCCCACAGATGCAAGCATTAATGAATGACTGGACTGGATGTAGTACTGTCCGTTTTAGGACATGATCTTGGTCAGGATAGCAAATTTGTTCATTTCCTTCATCCTCTGAAGGTAATGGTTTATTCTTACTGTTATTCTTTCAGCAGTTCATTTAGATTAGAAAGGTAATCAGTCAGTTTTAGCTGTCCAGCTGTGAAACTTAAAACAGTATTGCCTGAAAGAGGGGCTTTTCTTTTTTTTGTTGACTTATGGCGACACATAGATCTGAGTTTGGCATGTATTTCGATTTACACATTAGAATTTATTTAGAAAGTTATAGAAATCTGACACTATTTTATAGGCACTCCATTTCTAATTAGGAGCTAGTAATTATGCATCTTTGATTGACATTACTTTGCGTAGGATATAAAGAAACCTTTTTTTTGACAGTAACAATTCTGTTTACTTCTAAGTATGTTTTTCTAAACCACAGCAAATGTACAGTATTTTCTGGCTACTGGACAGCACAGACTTTGCATTTACTATGTTTTAACCTTAGCTTTTAACTGCTGGTTAAATGCCTGGAATCATTATGACAGATTTTTTTTTTCACTGCAGTGATTTAAAAGGGTTTTTGACATTTCATTTTTCTCCATTTCTATGTCACTGTGTAGTTAAGTAATGGGATGATGGGGACTTCACTCCCCCGTGGCAAGGGGGGGGGCTTGCCCTCTTCAAAAAAATAGCTTTATTTGTTTTTCACCTGGTTGAAGCTTTGATTTACTTGATTCTTCCATTTGAATCTACAACTGGTGATGACTTGACAAGTAATAATAGATTGGATCATACCTTATGTTTAAAACCTCCCTGACAGCCTTGCAAGTGAAAGTCTACAATAAAGCTCACCGTCCCTTGATTTAAGGCCCAACATAATAAAGCCAACAATGTTAGATGGGTGGGATTTTTTTGAATAATAAGTAGTATAACGTATAATGTCTGCCTTCACTGACTGATGGTAATCTTCAGTGATTTAACAGAAAATCTTATTCAGGGATAGATCAAAGGGATAGTTGGGAGGAATGGAGGGGGGGGGTTGCAATACCCTAACAGTGTATGCCTTTTTTCATTAACTTGAACACAGTGAGACATCTGATGTGTCAAAGTGAAGAAAGTAATAGTATGTGCGTGTGTGTGTGTGTATGTGTGTGTGTGTGCGTGCGTGTGTGTGCGTGTGTATAAATTAACTACTAATACAACTTATATTTTACATATAAAATACATCCTCCATCATCACTTACATATACTGCAGCATGGTTAAAACATTAGGCAGAGGAACTATTTTACATCAGATATATAAAAAGTGTATATACTAATAAAAAAACAAATACAAAACAACTTAATATCCCATTATGTAAGCAGCATTATACCCCCAGGGTGAGTATTATATGACAAAAATGAAACTTCCACGGTCCATAACACCCCTATGTAGTCTGTTATTTCACCAGTAACAGCATCCCTGTCACATATTATTACTTGCTTAAATGGAATATTGTGCAAGCAATACTAGATATGATCTATTTCAATTAAATTGCTGATAAAAGTATAAATGTTTTTGATTTTTCTAAAGTGCTATGTAACTTATATATGATTACAGCATATTTAAACCTGGTGTGTATTATTTAAAATGTTGACAAATATTGAGTTTTCATGGTGTTACACTGTTCTGTGCAATAAATATTTGTTACTGCAATGTAGCTCACAGTTACTTTACTTTACTTGTCATAGCTTCATGACTGGTACTTTGAACACAGCCAACAAACCCTGATGGCTGTTAATGAAATGGTACTCTGATTATTGGCATACTAAACTGCAATGTAGTCATACAATGATTAGTATCACAATGCTTGTCTCTCTCTGAATTTACGAGCTATCTAACACATGCCAAAATTGATTTTAACCTATTAAAACTGTTGTATGGTTTAGGTTTTTACTAACCAGTTGATTTGGACAGAACTATAACTGGGGCTTGAACCCAGAATTTTAAACATTCTAGTAACATCATTTTCTAAAACCTCACTTTTAATGTCCCTACTCACCTCAGCAAGCAATAATGTTGTGCACAATGTAACAATTTAAAATTTGTCTTCAGAAAACATGTTTTAACTCACTCATACCTACAACGCCAATCGCATTGTGTTCTGATTTGTGTCTACAGGTGAGGCACAACGCTACCGATTCAGTGTGTATAACTTAATAGCAACTCTAAATGCACTGCATCTAGTTCTAATTTAACTCCTTAATGTAGACAGAACTGATTCCATTGTGCTGTTAATCATACCTGTAGTGTTAGTTATTTCGGCTGCCTTGTCCAATTCAGGCTGATTGTGCTTAAAATGCAGAGCAAGCACAGTACTTTTTATTTATAGTCACTTAATTGCAGTACTGAATTTGGGGTATTTGGTACTATGATTAAGCATATTAAATGGGAGAAAATGATTCCAAGACAACAAAGTAATGCCAAAAAATGATTTCTTGATCATCCAAAATAGTTCTCACATTCCCTTTTCTTTTTACTTTCAGCTGTAGGCAACTGCTACCCAGCTTGATAGCAGTCAGGAATGTTACACTTAATTAACTGACTCCTGGTGAATGTTATTGAGTTAAGCCACTGCAAAATGAGAAAAACTATTTTAACTGAATAAATAAATCAAAATATGCTTTTTCTTATGTTTAAATTAAATGTGATGCCAGGCTTCAAGCAATTGCTATCCAGTCTGCCAGCAGGTCTGAGTTAGTTAAACAAAGATGAAATATATTATTGAAAAGCATGGCATAGTTAAAAATGTACCTGAATCAGTTTGGTAGCCTTGTAGGCTTAAAAACACTTGGCAGTCTTTCTCACTCCCATATGTGATGACATACATACTCTTACTGATACAGAAAACCCCTTGCTCTTGATCTTTATACTGCAATACACAAATAGTTTATGCTTGAGTTTTATGTACACAGCATTTGCTTGAATTTCACTACATTGCTTAAGATTATGCATCAGCTTTTAATGATTTAAAGTTTAGGATATAGAATGTGACATTTTAATGAAAGATGCTTCCAGTCTTCAAAAATGTTAATTGTGTCTTTCGGCTTTTCCCGGTTAGGGGTCGCCACAGCGGAACTCTGGTCCACTAATGATTGGCAGTAGAGTTTTACGTGCTGGCTTGCCGGGCCTAATGCACAACCTTCAATGAAGGAACGCCCGTTCACGCATGTCTCCACACAGAAGACGCTCTGACTCAGAATCAAATGGGCAACGTCTAACTGTGAGGCAACAACGCTACAGCAGCACCACCACCGCAGTTGTTAATAAAACAGAAACAGTTTTAACACAATACTTATGGTATTGTATTAAAATAATTCTGCACCTGCTGTTTGCTTTTTTTCTCTCCAGAACATCCAGTAGAATATGCTTTGAGGAAAACAAATGCTTACATTTTGTAAAAGTCAACATAATTAACTGACTTAAATGCTTGCTTTAGTTAGGAAATCAATTTCAAGTAACCAGTCTGGATTCCAAAAGGTATGCTGTGCTTTATGGACGGTGTCAAGCAGAAAAGAAACACTTAGGACACTCTACAACAGAGGCTTTTGCTTGTCTACTAAATTGAGCATAGGGAACGCTATGAAAACTTTGTGCACTGCAACCATCTATAAGAAATCATATATATGTCAATGGTATGTGGCCATCCAGAGTAGTGTTGTAAACATAACTGTATTCAGAACAGGTGCAACAATCTCATGTGTTATGTGACACAAGAGGGCCACAGTGGTGCAGTGAGTTGCACATTTGTAAGACTAGACATGGAGTCTTGCTGGTCACATGTTGGGGAACTGTAATATGTGGCTTCACCAAAAATGCTAGTGACAGAAAAGAAGTAGTGGGTAGAGTAAGCAAGTGGAGGTACACACAATATGGGAATGGAAATTAGAGGAGACGTGCACATGTTAGGGAGTGAGATCATGTTTTTCATGCATGTAAAAATACATGGAGAATGCAGACAAAATAAGGTACATGGGAAACAGGAAACATAGATAGGTAAGGCATTACAAAACAGACACAGCAAACAAGACACACAAGTGGCAGTGAGACAAATGTATGGGTGACTGAGGAAGCTCAATGTACAAACAAATGGTGCAAAAGAGGGGGAGAGAAAATGGAAAACAAACAAGGGACTGCAAGGAATAAATAAGGACGTAATATTTGCAGTGACAGTTCACACAGAATGCTGACAAGGGACTGCAAGGAACACATAAGGACATAATATTTGCAGTGACAGTTCACACAGAATGTGACAAATGACAAGGGAGACACAATGCAGAATTTAGCGGTGGCCACATCTGTGGAACCACAGTTACATGTAGCAATTTACAGACAAAGAAAGAAGCCATTCTGTGTGTGTACACAGATAAGACCCAAGCATGTGTGTACACAGCTGGGACCAAAGCAGCGTGCAGGGTCTATGTCAATTATTCGAATGCTTAAAATGTCGAACGTTACATGGTCAAGACCATATGTTTGACATTTCAAGTGTTCGAAGGTTGACTTTTAACGGTGCCATATATTGCAGAATGGGAGAATTTCCCTTTTCTGCACTGAAGTGTGGTCTCGGAGTTGGTATATTTAAGTAGGGGAGGTGTGTGGGGTGCAGGGGGGCTTGTCCCCCTGCTTGCACTGTTAGTGTATGTTTTCCTTATTTTATTTTTTTATTAGATATTTGAACTTCCAAATGTCAAACATATGGTCTCAACCATGTAACGTTCAACATTTTGGAAGTTCGAATATTTGACATGGACCCTAGCACGCATATCTACAATACAACTATTATAACTGTAGCACACAACTGTGTGCAGCATCACTCCGAGCTATGAATATTGCACTATTAGTACATACCATTTTAGGCACTCATGCTGTAAACACATGCATGGCTAACACAAGTGAACATGTAGATAGTGGTAGCCTATAGTGGCTCTGACCATGGATTCCTGTGCCTTGAAAGCATTGTTAGCTTCAGAATACCCAAGGTGTATGATGACAGATGAGCCCATTTTGAGCATCAGCATTCTAGAGATGAGGGTAGTCATTCTTACATTGCTTTTCAGGACTCTTCTTCAGAGTGCTGTTGCCACCCATACTAACAACATGTCAGCAGTTTGCTATATAAATGAGTGCAGTAAAATTCCTTCTTAACATATATATCAAGAAGCACTAAAAGCATGGGAGTCACGTGTATCAACACCATGCTTTTTTGATGCCCGTCGCAATCCTGGGGAGGTCAGTTCTGCATCAGACAGGCTCAGACACTGATTAATGATGGCTTAAAATTTGGCTCTCAGTTAGGGTTGCCATCTGTCTGTTTTTTGACTGGACTGTCCGGTTTTCTGATAAATTGTCTGGTTACAAATTTAATTCAAAACTGGACAAGTGAAGTCCGGGTTTTGTGTCACTATATAGCTTTTTCCGGATTTACTTATAGAGTGCGGTAGTAAAAACAAAATACATTAGAAATGCAAATTTGAAGTAGGAAGCCTTTCCCACGGCAACACTAAACACTACACGACGCGTCACGTCATGAGAACGTCAACCACCGCATGCTCCTCACTGGAAAGTGCAGTTGCTTGTCAGCTGATTTGTTTGGTTTGCTCAAACTTTGTAAGTTCTAAAGAACTGGACTGAAATTGCATGATAGTAGTTTTAAAGCTGTCAGTTAAATGGAAAGTGCATAATGTTTGAGTCAAGCGAAGTCCAACGGGGGTCAATGAGCCAAGAGACTGTTACCATTCCCTTGGGTGAAGTCACAGAGGTAACTGGAAGTATTTTGTATTTGTGGAAGCTGTGTGTTTCACAAACTCTTGCTGAATGAAATTGCATGACTTTTAAACAGTGATGATTATGTTAATTTTACGGTATAACAAGTGATGTTGATGCACAGTGCACCATCAACCTTCCCCCTTTTTGCTTATATTGCAGTTACTTAACAGTAGGGAAGCTGTTCTCACCAAAACAATCCGGAACACTGGACCGTGCATAGGTCATGGTCATGAATGTAGTCCCGAGTTCTCTTCTGTCAAGATAAATGCTGGTTTTAGACACCTGAGAAGCTTCTTTATTTACATGGACTGACTGCAGTGGTGGTGCTGCGGTAGCATTGTCGCCTCATAACAAGACGTTGTCCCGTTCGATTCTCAGCTAGAGTGTCTTCTATGTGGAGGCATATGTGAATGGGGCGTGCCTTCATTGAAGGTTGTGCGTCGGGGCTGGTAACCCGGTATGTAAAAATCCACTACCAATCATTAGCAGTCCGGAGTTCCGCTGTGGCGACCCCTAACCGGGAAAAGCCAAAAGACACAAACATTGGAGAGCACTGGACTGCAGCAGCATATTTGCATGCTGCTTGTAATGTTACAGCATTGGTGTAGTTTGACAGTTGCTCACTGATGTCTCAACAAGCTAAGCCTTATCACAGATAGTATTTTATAAAAACAAACATCATGGTAGAAAAAAAAAAACGACTGAATATTACCGTTAGTTAGTGCCAGGTACTGTAACTCAGAAAATGTGTGTTGATTGCAAAGCCTGTTGATATATTAACTTTTAACTTCTGTGATTTTTGTCTCCTATTTTTGCCTTGTCCCTCCTGAAATTTTTGTTTTTCTGGCAAATAACCAAGGCTTACAGTCAGTTTATAATGACAGATCCTAAAGGTTTATTTTTTTCTTAATCTTTGTAAAATGCATGTTGCTCTTTTATAAATGGATTAAAAAAGCTTCACAAGTGTTACATGGGTGTTAGTGTCTGTAGGAGTATTTCTACTGCTTGTGATTTAAGTTAGAAACAGAGAGGCGTGAGCTGTAGAACATAGTGCTGAATCAGTTACACAGGTGTGGAAGGTATGGAGTCTGTGATGTGCAGGTTACTTCTAGAAAAACTTAATGTTGTTTGAGAAACTGACATGTTTAATATACTACTCAGCAATGTTTCTGTTTTTCACATTTGCAGTTTTTGTGGCAGAAATGATGTTCAACTAAATTGTTTACTCAACATATTTTAAATTTAGTAACAAAATTAAATATTTACGTGAGTTGCTCACTTCTTTGGTGAATGTATATTTAACGATTTTGTTAAAAGTGTCAATAAATGCTGTTTTTAAGATTTCAGATTTAAAAACAATACTGGGTAAAATGTGTGCTCAACCTACAGATTAAACTTCGTGGCGACCTCAGGTTGCAGTCAGTAATGTATCGTGTTATGTAGGTTGTATGATTACGTTTTCTACATACCCAAGCTTATGCTAATATTTTGTTAAGTGTGCATAGTGGATCTAACACCTGTGTGATAAAATACACAATCCCCAACTTTCTTAGAACATTATACATGATGCCATACTTAAGGCTGAGAGAAAAAAATGGGTGCACTACACTATACACGGTGATAACACTTCGTCAAAAATTTCTGAACTTCCAGGTCATGGCTTGATTTCTGCAAAATATAGACCATTCACAAAAAAATGTTAAAAAGTATCCATCTGAAAACAACAGAGATTTTGCATGTGACACCAATTTGTTGTTGTATGCATGTTATCTGAGGAATTTTTTGTTTTTTTCTACAACCAGAATCGGGATCTGTTGTTAATCTCATAACATTCATTCTGCATTAATAGATCCTAATTGCAGAGTTTTGGCCTGCAAAGGTATACAGCTACTTAGCATGTGCATTGATGTGTGGTCATTTTTTTTAATATAAAACCATTACTGACTGCATCTTTAATTGAAGCCTTTTATTGATGTAGCTATTCCAATCAGCTCCACCTATACAGCTGGTATCTGCCTTTTGTTGGAGGCATCAGCTCTCCCAGATTTAAACAACTTGGTTGATAAAAGATATATTTTTCTTCTGGCTATTATTTGTGTGGTAGCACTAAGTAACTGATAGGTATTAAAGCTGTGAATCACTTTGTTCACCTACTATTTTTTTATAGTTAGTAGTAATATCCAGACAGCTTAAACTAGTCATGTGTTACAAAACAATATGACTGGGTCACCAAACATTACTATTTGCTATGTGTTCTCAAACCGGATTAAAGAAATCATCCAGCATTAACACCTGTCCCCTACCCTTGAACAAGAGGGATCTCTATATGGCCAACTGTGACAATCCACAAATCAAATCAATTCTCTGGTAGTCAGGAAAACACTGTACAAACTCCAGCATTCTGTTTCACAAAAGGAAACAGACTATCAGTGTTTGTTAAATTGAGTGATTTACTATGCTTTTTTACAAAAAAGCATAGTAAATTGGCTTAATGCAGGCATCCGGAACAGAAAAAGAGGGTGTTCCCATCAGCTGATGTCACGGTGATGGCACAAAAATGGGTGGACCATAGATGGGAGAAGGGGTGGGAATTGGTGGAGTTATGGTTGATGAGAGGGGCGTGACCTTAGCCCGGTTTTAGCCACAAAGAAAGCTGGCAACCCTACTCTCAGTCCTTCTGTAGCGCATAAGCTTTGCCATTGCTGGCTGAAGCTTTACTACAGTCTGTTTGCATCAATCCCCAACTAATGCCAAGTGCAGCAAATTCTTCTCTCTCATCCATCTTCTGGGGAAATGCCACAGGGATGCTGTCATCCAGAAATGGCACCCCAGATAGGCAGATACCTATGCAGCAGTTATGTTAGCTTCACAAGATGCTATGAGATAAATATCATCTCTAGATCTCAGGCTTCCTTTGGTGACACAGTTAATAGGGGTGTGTTTCCCATGAAGGTGACCACCCAGGAGGTTAAGACTGGGACTCTAAATGGAATTCAGAGGTAGGATTTGTAGGCTGTAGCATGCAGTGCTGTGTGAAATAGCTTCACTTAGGCTTTTAGTAGTTTTTAGTGCCATGTTGTGCTACAGTGCAGCAAGGAAGTTTGCCTTATACAAAACATGAAAATGGCTGCATAATTACAGGCAAATGGTGGTGCTTAGGCAATTGAAGCCATAATAATATGAAATTGTATGCAGGGGGTCTCAATTCATAGTCATACCTGAAAGAATTGGCACAGCATTCTGCATGAGACTTGTTGTAGACAGCAAAAATGCTGACGGTCACAGCAGCAGTAGCAAAACAGCAACTCTGAATACCTTTTGAAGACCAAGGTATGTATAGTACTCAACATCCTACTACAGAGATCTTTCAGAGGCTAGATGAGGGAACTGTTTGGTGTATCTTAGGCTTCTGTCTGAAGAATATTGACCAGGTTTCTTCAAGTTTTCTGCATCTGGATGCGCACATCTGGCCTCTTACCAATGTGTATAAATCGAGAGATGATAAGTCAGCAAGCAAAGGAGAGTAATATTGCAGGAATTTAATTCATCCTCAAGTCTCAGTGAGTACCTTAATGAAGTGGACCCTGTTTTTCACAAAATCTCATCAAGATGACACTGATATATAGACTGTATTTTATATAGCATATATCATGGACAGAAGTAGGTTAAGAAATAAAAAAGATATCTGGGTGCACAAGACCCAGGATAAAGAAGTGCCTGGTAGGTGCACTGGTGTGAGGACTGGAAGAAACAGAAAGTTTCCTACAGTGAGACTAGGCCAGGCCCAGGGGGAGGATGGTCTCCCTGTTGTAGAACTAACTAACAGTCCAGAAGAATCACAAAAACTGATGGGCCAAAAAAGAGTCATAAAGAAGAGAGAGTAGACTGTTAAGGATAAAAAAGAAATGATGTACTGTTACTATTACACAAGAATCCTAGAATTTCCAGACAGAAGATACACAAAAAAGATTGAGAGAGAATTTAGAGGAAAGAAAAATACTTCCACAAGAGGAACTGTTAGAAGCTTCAAATAAAAACATGTTCATTAATACAACCAATTTATGAAAAACATTATATAGACCACGAAACCTTGAGCTGTTTGGGAAAAGAAGCAACTAAGGAAATGTGAAAATATAAAGAACAAAATCTAGAGACTTTTAAAAGGTTTAAAAAAGAAATATGGACATGGAAAAGAAAGAAAGATCTGATATGGTAGAAGATTTATGCAAAGGAGAAAGCCAAATTAATCAACATAAAAAAGGCAGTCCCAAAGATATTTGAAGAGAAGTACAGACAAAGGCATCCAGATATGGAAAAATATACAATAATAAAATAAGACCACAAAGAGGGGAACGTAGAACATAAGATTAGTAAAGCGGAAGTTAAAAAAAAAATAGAAGTTGAAGTTATGGAATACTTGCAAAGTGAAGGATTTAGTGTAGAAAGTCTAACACAAGTTATATCACAGCATGATGGAACAGCGAGTTCCCAAAGTAAGGAGAAACAGGAAGAGCAGGAGATATCTGAAGAAAAATATGAAAGTGGGAAAGAGACATAAGTTTGATATGGTGCAATATTTATACAAAGAAAAATGCTAAACTAATTAATACAAAAAGATCAGCACCAAAGATATTTGTAGAGAAGTACAGCCAAAGGCATCTGGACATGGAACATTTTACAGTACAAAAAATAAGAAAATAAAGAAGAAAAGTAGAAAAGATTAGTAATGCAGAAGTAAAAGATATAGAAACTGAGGTTATGGATCACCTGTGAAGTGAAGGATTTAGTGTAGGAAGTCTAACTCAGATAACATCACAGCAAGCTAGAGCAATGGATCCCCAAATTAAGGAGAAAGCAGCGGAGCATGAAACATCTGATCAGTTGCCTTGTGAAGATACTTTAGAGCCTTCCACAGGAAACTAGTACAAACATTCAGCTGGAGTTGCACAGCAAGGAAAGGAACAGGAAACTGTGGCAACTCTTGACACAGTCAATATTGTGGACTGATAGGCCAGTGGGTTCCCATATGAAAGAGCAATGGATGACACAGGATGAAACCTAAGAGAATGTGGCACAGGAAGATGCTCTGGAAGTTTGTATAGAATGTCCACAGGAAATAACAAAGATTCTGCTCTCAGTTTAGAAGAAAATGATGTAAGAGAACAGTTGCTTGATTTAGTGGAGCTGGACGTACATGTTAAGATCAACAAAAAATAAACTGCAGAAAGTCAATAAAACCCAAAAAAGTTAGATTTTGATAAAACAAATGAACACAGTAATTGGGACTGTCCATAGAGATTCATGCTATATAACAGAAGTAAATAGGATATATTAATGTGCAGCTAGATTAATAACAGATAGTCTTACCACAAAAACACAGGGTAGTAAGGGAAAGGAATGGAAGAAATTGAACACCATCATGGAAGTATCAAATATTGAAAGCTATAAAACAGTTACTACAAGAAGTGTCAAAGTTAGAAGAGTATAGAAGAGGGAACAGATCAACAAAAATACTCAGAAAGATAAATGTTATAAAAGGAATATGCAGTATCAGAACAGATCAGAATCTATCATGTACTGTCTCAAATAATAGACTAAAAATATCAGCACAGGCAGAAAAACGTAGAAGATATGCAAACAGATATAAAGGAAAAGTGCAAAATAAGCAATTTATTGATGACCCAAAAAGTTTTATACAGAATTGGGAAACAAGGAAAAAGGAGTTGAAACACTACCAAAAAAAAGAAGAAATAAATACATTTTCAAGAAATATCTATGAAGATCCTATCAAACATAACAAAGATCTGCAGCAGCTAGAAAGGCCACAAAAGTACCTCACTAAGAGGATTATGGGACTCGGTTACCCTACATTGACCGACTCCAGCTTTACTCCATAGCATATCGCCTACTCAGAGGTGATCTCTGCCTAACATACAAAGCTATGTCAAACCATGAGCTGCTGGACATGCTCCACCTAAAGAAATCCCAACCCCTCAGAGCCACACACTCTAGGGACCTAAAACCTCATCACCACAATTAACAGAACATGCTGGAGGGATAGATTCCTGTCCTAGAGACTTCCCATACTCTGGAAGAAACTACCTATGTCAAGCAGAGTTCATCACTAGCACTCTTCAAGAAAAATCTTGATGAATGGATGGGCAATAGAAAATTCACACCGGGCATCACCTCAGTGAACCTGCTAGACAGGGGCACAGGTAAACAGCATCCAGGGGTGGTGAAAGCCAGGGAACCTTGTTGGGTAGGCTTACATAGGCCCCAGGGCCGATAGCCTAGTACCTACCTATGAACCTATGAACCTATGCTAAATGGATAGAAGAAATAAAAAAAAGAATTAGAAGTTCAAATGTACAGGGTATGAAATGGGATGAAGTAACAGCCAGAGAGATTGAAACAAAGTTAAGAAAAGCTCCTAAATGGAAAACATCAGGCCCAGATGCATTACCTAACTTCTGGTTAAAGTATTACCATCTTTACATAAAGATTTAGCCATGAGTAAGAACTATTTATATATGAAATCCAAATAAATCTCCACAGTTCCAATTGCAATAAATCCAATATGCAGTTCGAATGACAATAAAACACTCAATATTTATTAAAACAAAAACAACCGGTAAGCACTTTCATTCACAAAGAACTTCTTCAGACCTGGTTGTCACACATACAAAATTCACATTTATAGTTTGCTCAAGTTATATGACCCAAAATATTAGCAGTGTTTTAACACTTTCTTACCTAACACTGTGTTAAAGTTTTCCATATAATTCATAACTGGATCTGAACTTGTGTTTAGCCTCACTTGCCAAGCATATTCTTTCCCATTCAAATCCACTTCTGCATCCCATCTCTTGTCTGCATTTAAAACTTGGTCAATAACAGTAAAACTAAAACCCACTTTAACTCTGTTATGACAGTTAACAACATGTCTTGCTAGGGCATTAGTTACATACAGTTTTTCAACTGTCCTCAAGTGCTCATAAATTCTGCGATGGAAGCTACGTATAGTTCTTCCTATGTAAAATCCATCGTAAGAATTACATAATACTAGATATACAATGAATTTAGATTTGCAATTGTAATTTCCCTTGATATTAATAGTAAAGTTTCGAGCTTTACTACTATTTTGTTCCCCAGTACTAACAACTTACAATAATTGCAATCTTCACATCTTAACATCCCATTATATGCAATAGGAGTATTACATTTTTTGGTTTCTAAAACATCCTTAAGACATTTCCCTCTTTTTGTGACAAAAGTAGGACTTTAATATAAAAAAGCAGCTAACTCTTGGAATTTCTTCAAAAATTTCCAATTATTTATGATGATCTTCTTAATACTGTACATATCTACAGAATTTTCCAATGTATAACTCAAATTATAATCTACTCCTTCACTATTTCTTTCAACATCCTTTATTGTCCCTTTCTTCCTCATGGCTTTAATTGTATCTATTGCTTCACTTATTATCCCAATAGGGTAACCCCTAATTACATTTTTTTTCTTAACATCTCACATTCTTCCAAAAACGTCTCATTACCATCAGTGAGTCAATTTATTCTATCAAGCTGACCAAACACAATATTATTTTTCAAGCTCATACTATGTAAACTGCTATAGTCCAAGTAGCTGTTACTCTGGACATCTTTTTTAAATGTTTTAACCAAGATTTTCCCCCCTTTCTTATACACAGTCAGATCCAGGTAATTCACACTAATTCTACTTCTATTAAAAGAAAACTTTAAATAGTTTGTAACAGAATTTAAATATTCACAGAATTTCAACAATTCCAACTCAGAACCTTCCCATAAAAAAACAAGTCATCAATAGAGCGTTTGTAAAAATAAATATTGCTAGCAAATGTAGAATTAAAAATAAATTCTCTTTCCCAACTAGTCATGAACAAATTGACATAGCTCAGGGCCATAGCTGCCCCCATAGCTACACCTTTATTTTGTTTAAAAAATCTATTGTCGAAGCTAAAAAAATTGTAAGACAATATTACATTTAAAAGTTCAGCCAACAGACTAATCTCCTCACCATTAAAATCAGGACAACCTCTCAGCGCTCCTGTAACCCTCTCAATTCCTTCTTCATTTGGGAATTACAGTGTACAATGAACATACATCAGCAGTTACTAACCATGTATTATCTCTCAGGGAAAAATTTTTCACACTTTCTTTAAAATCAAATGAATCCTTAATATATGATTCAGCTGAAATCACTGCATCTGAAGTAGGCACGTCATTTGTCAGCAACCTTTGGGATGCGGATCCGATCTCGGATCCGAGCCGGCAACTTCTACCACAGCATAGATGCGAGCTCCTAGCTCCTCCCTTTACCCATAATCCCCTGCCAACCCTGACTGACCTCAGATCTAGTTTGCCGCACTTCAAGCTACAAGCTAGGTTCCTGAGCTCCTGGTGGATCGAAATTTGTGAGAGAAAAATTGTTAAATTTATTGCTTTTTTTCTGTTGCTGTGAGTGAGAGTGAGTGATTAGGTACCCTATAGCCCTTTTTAGCTAACTAAATTTTATTTTTTTTTGTGATCCTTTTCTCCTCCCTTCCTCGCTGGTCATGGTGTGTGTGTGTGTGTGTGTGTGTGTGTGTGTGTGTGTGTGGTGTGTTTAGGGGCCTAGTGAGTGTGTTTTCCTTTTTAAAATGTCTGAGGCCCCTAAAGCCATTTTTTCTAAGTGCACCGAGTGTGGCCATAAGCTTTCACCGGCGGATGGCCACACTCGGTGTGTTAGGTGCCTTGGGGTTGAACACCTCTCCTCTGGATGCGCGATTTGCGCGGCGTTCAACCCCAGGGCACTTAAGGACCAGAGGTTGAAGCTGATTCTGGCGGGCCTTTTGCCCCCAGATCAGGCTCCGGCCTCCGGTACTTCTGTGGCCACTATCCAGCCCTCGGTGGGGGCCACTCCTGCCCCCCTCCCTCCGGTCGGGACTCAACCTCCCGCTTTGGCTCTGGAGTAGAGGGAGGCCAAGAAAGACAAGCAGAGAGAGAAGCACCATAAGTGGCGGGCCGAAGACTCCTCCTCGGCCCCGCCCGCCAAACGGGCTTCTCCCTCCAGGGCTTCTGGATCACCTCCTCCTCGGATCCGATCCCCTTGCTTCTCTTCAGGACCCGAGAAGGGGGTGACCCGGTCCTCGTCGAGGTCATCAAGTTGACACTCCAGGCCTGCCTCGGTGGCCTCTTCGAGGTCCACTTTTAGCATGTCGGATGCAGACATGGATCGGATGATGAGGAGGTTCATCCAGGCCCAGCTGCAGATGGGAGTGCTCTTGCCCCCCCCCCCTCCGGGGGGGGAGCTTGACCCCATTCTTTGCTCCAATCGCTTCTTCTCCCACCCGTTTTCCGGGTTTGGAGCGTTCAGAGCCGAGCCGCGTTGGATCCGGGGGTGGGTCGGAGCCGACAGTGCTGGGCACTTCGGCTCCGACCATTCCCTCGAGTCTGTCGGATCCGACCTCTCGGAGCCGTGGCCCGAGCTTCGGATCCGAGGGATTCGGTGTGCATTCGGCTCCATCCCTGTCGGAGCACATGGGTCCTTCGGATCCGATGGTCTCGGGCCCTGGTCCGGTCCCCGCTTCGGATCCGGGTGGGAGTCGACTCTTGGATCCTACTGAGGGCTGCTCCCCCTCGGCTTTCGCTGTGGTGGAGACGGCACTGTTGAGTGCATCCAGACCTTTGGTCCTGGCTTTGGCTCCCCCCTGCACTCCCTCTCAGCTGGTCCAGGCTCCCATCACCCGGCCTTTGGGGCAGCCTGCTTCAGCGCCTCGGGATGTTCCTTCGGAACATGACATTGCTGGTGAGACTTCCTTGGACAGCCCTCCCGTGGAGGTTCCTCACAAGTCTAAGTGTAAGAGGAGGCACGTGGACTCCCCCGAGTCCCTTACGGAAGATACGGACTTAGATGAAGGGGAAGGCTCCCCAAGGTCACCCCCCCGAGGATGTCTCCTTTAGAGACATCATGGAAATGCTTAGGATCAGGGGGGGTTGGTCTGCCCCCAAGTCTTCCTCCGATGAGTCCGTATTCCTAGAGGCATTCGAAGCAGGGCCATCTACCTCTTGTCGTCCCCCGACCCCCTGGTAGACCTTATTGCCACCAGGGCTTGGAGGGAGCCGGACACTGTAGAGCCAGTCCACAAGTGTCCGGACAGGATCTTGAGTGCCTCCACAGAGAGAACCCATTGGAGCAGAGGTCCACCTGTGGATGCCATGTTGGTGGCGGCGGCCACCAAGAGAGAGTTGTCTCAGGAGAGCTCCACGGTCCACCCACCGAGCAAGGAGTCTCGTGCGATGGACCGCCTTGGGAAGCGGGCCTTCAGTTCACCAACCTTCTCAATGAGGGCGCTGAACTATATGGCACACATCATTCGGATGCAGCGGGATCTGATCAAAGAATATGCTGCCTCCCCCCCAGAGTCCATGTCGGAAGGGGACAAACAACTGTACTCCTCCCGAATGTCCACTCTATGGTCCATTTCTAACACCTGTATTCGGCTTTTGTCTCACACCATTGAGGGAGCCGCTAGAGCTGGCGGAGTTGGCTTGGTCATGAGGCAACAAGCCTGGCTCCAACATTGTGACTTCTCGGAACCCTTTAAGGCGTCATTCGCGAATGCCTCCTTTGATGGTTCTGCTCTGTTTGGCAAAACCGTTCGCGACACTTTAGTCCAGAGCGAGAAAGACGGGAAGACGTTGTCTGCCGTTGGAGTCTGCTTCTCTGCTCCCCAAAGGTCCTTTTCCAAGAACCAAAAGGGTCAGAAGAAGATGTGGTTCTGAAAATCGCATCAATCCCAGTCTGCTCCGGATAACCAGTCCTCTCGTGGCAGAGGAGGACAGGGAGGACGCCGCCCTAGAGGCAGAGGGGTCCCAGGAATTTTGGGTCCAGAGAACCCTTCTCTGAGAGGCCCACACAGAACCACTCTGGAGGCAGTCGGGGGGCATTTTTCGAGGCACCTAGCAATGTGGGAGTCCATAACAACAGATCGCTGGGTGCTTCGCATCATATTCAGAGGTTACCAAATTCCCTTTATTGTAACGGCCAAAACCAGAAGCCTCCCCGACGTACCACCCAGTCAGAGGGAGGCGGCTGCTACACAAATTCAGCAGCTTTTACAAAAAAGAGCCATCCAACCCATCCCCCCAGATCAGCACGGATTAGGGTTTTACTCCAGGTTCTTTCTGGTGCCAAAAAAGATGGGGGACTTGAGGCCCATCCTCGACCTCTCTCTCTTGAACCTGGCAGTACCCAAAGAAAAGTTCCGGATGGTCACACTGCAATCTATTCTCCTCCTGTTACAGGAGAACGACTGGATGTGCTCGATAGACCTCAAGGATGCATACTATCACATTCTAGTGGACAGACGCTCCAGGAGGTTTCTCCACTTCCGGCTGGGAGCCAGTCATTTTCAGTTCAGGGCCCTCCCCTTCGGTCTCACCTCAGCCCCCAGGGTGTTCACCAAAGTCTTAGCGGCAATAGCGGCCCACCTGAGACTCCAGGGAATTCACGCCTTTCCGTACCTGGATGACTGGCTCCTTACCGCCCCTACAAGGCATATGCTCTGTTCATGCAGGGATTACTTCCTCAATCTTGCTCCACGTCTAGGATTGACAGTCAACATGGCCAAGTCCTTTCTGGCTCCTACACAGGTAATAGATTTCATAGGGGCGAGACTGGATTCCAAACTAATGCTTGCTTTTCTGACTCCAGATCGGCTTCAGAACCTGAGGTTGCATGTACAGGCCATCCTCCAACTTCAAGCTCCACCGGCGGAATTGGTCCTGAGGGCTCTAGGGTCCATGGCGGCAGCAATTTCTCTGCTGCCCTTGGCCCGTCTGAATATGAGGGTCCTGCAGTGGACCCCTCAGGTGCAATGGTCCCTGTCTCGCAACCCTCTGTACCATCCCATTCCCCTAAACAGGACTTGCAGAAGGTCGCTCGTGTGGTGGCTCCAGTCCCCGAGCCTCCACATGGGACGTCCATTCTTGATGCCTCCTCCCATCACCACAGTGACCACGGACGCTTCTCGCCTGGGGTGGGGGGGGCATTATTCAGG
The DNA here is from genome assembly GCF_019279795.1 of Protopterus annectens. NCBI lineage: Eukaryota > Metazoa > Chordata > Ceratodontiformes > Protopteridae > Protopterus > Protopterus annectens. The sequence continues at coordinate 46,911,518 of NC_056751.1, read as the reverse complement.
CAGAACGGTCCAAGGCACGTGGAATGACATAGAGACCTCCTTGCATATCAATGTCCTAGAGATGAGGGCGGTGCTTTTGACGTTGCAGGCACTTCACGACCTTCTTCCGATTGGGACGATTGCAGTACATATGGACAACATGTCAGTGGTCTGGTACATCAACAAACAGGGGGGAACCAGGTCTTATCCTCTTTGTCACGAGGCCATGAGAGTGTGGGAATGGGCGATATCCACCAACCGCTTTCTCATTGCAACGCACATTCCGGGATGGTCCAACATCCTAGCAGACAGGCTCAGTCGTACAGTCCTGACTCCATACGAATGGTCTCTCAATCCTCTAGTAGCGGAGCGAATATTTGCCCAATGGGGACAACCCTGTTGCGATCTTTTTGCCTCTCCCTCAAATACCAAATGCATCAGTTACTTCGCCCCAATCCCCCCTCTGGGGGAGTCCCTGAGAGACTCTCTAGTACATGCTTGGCCTCCCAGTCTCCTTTACTCTTACCCGCCACTGCCCCTGATGCTAAAACTTTTACAGAAAGCCAGTCAGTTGGGGAGCAAGATGATCCTCATTGCCCCATTCTGGCCTCGTCAGACGTGGTTCCCGTACCTATGGTCTCACCTGATTCATCCGCCCTGGATTTTGGATCCTCTTCCAGATCTCATTACTCACCCCCTGGGTCTTCCGACCCCCAACCTGGTCAACCTCAAGCTGACGGCTTGGTTGCTCCAGTTCCACTCTTGATTAGGACTCCCGGAATCTCCTCACCAGTCAAAGCCATTCTAGTAGCAGCACACAAGCCATCCACCAGAAAGGTCTATCGGAGTAAGTGGAAACGCTTTTCCATCTGGGCTGAGCACCGTCATTTAAATCCTTTTACAGCGCCTTTAACATCGGGTTTGGATTTTCTATATACCCTTTTTCATCAGGGGGCTAGCTGTTCTACAGTCAAGGTGCAACCAGCAGCGATTTCGCACTACCATGTAGGGCATGAGTCTGGCCCTCTTATTACCTCCAAGCTCTGTAAAGCTTTCCTTAAGGGTACCTTTCTCCTCAGACCTCCTGTCAGGGAGATAGTACCCCCCATGGGATTTAGCTTTAGTTCTGCAGGCCTTGACTAGCCCCCCTTTCGAGCCAGCGGCCACAGTTGATCTCAAATACCTCTCTTGGAAAACGGCCTTTCTGGTGGCCATTACTTCGGCCAAAAGAGTCTCTGAACTTCAGGCTCTCTGTGTCAAACCACCGTATTTGACCTTCCATCAGGATAGAGTTTACCTCAGGATCAATCCATCTTTTCTGCCTAAGGTATCTTCCGAAGCAAACATTAATCAATCTATTAATCTTCCCGTGTTCTTCCCCAACTATCAGAACAAAGGAGAGTATAAGCTGCATTCTTTGGGCATGCACAGACAACTCCACTTTTATATTCATCGAACGGCTGGTCATAGACAATCCGATCAGTTGTTTGTCTCCTTTGCCAAAACCAACCTAGGCAAGTCGGTTTCTAAAGTTACACTGTCATGATGGATAGCGAGCTGTATTCTCTTAGCATATCAGAGTTCGGGACGGCCTGCACCTCAGGGAGTCCGCGCACATTCTACTAGGGCTGTTACTACATCGGCCGCTTTTAGATCGAGGGTTCCCTTGGATGATATTTGTTCCGCAGCCACTTGGGCTTCATCCCATACTTTTATCAGCCATTACAAACTGGATGTTGTCTCCAGAGGTAGGGCGTCCTTTGGCTCTGCAGTGCTCCGGAATATCCTTCCATGAAGGCCACCCAAGATTCAGGTAGCTGGGGACTCTGTCCCAAAGGTTGCTGACAAATGAAGTGCCTACTTCAGATTAAGAAGTTATGTACTCACCATAACGTTCCATCTGAGTAGGTATCTTCATTTGTCTGCAACCATCCCACCCGCCTTCCCCCTGACCAATATGATTCTAAGTAGGAGTTGTCTTACATGAGTCCCTTCCGGGACACACTAGCAAGTTGGTATATGGGGCAAACTTGATCTGAGGTCAGTCAGAGTTGGCAGGGGATTATGGGTAAAGGGAGGAGCTAGGAGCTCGGATCTATGCTGTGGTAGAAGTTGCCGGCTCGGATCCGAGATCGGATCCGTATCCCAAAGGTTGCAGACAAATGAAGATACCTACTCAGATGGAACGTTATGGTGAGTACATAACTTCTTATTTTTGCAAGCATCTGTCTACATAGATAGCCATGGACTCAGTTTTACTACCACCATTGGCCACTATAGGCCTAAAATTTGGTGAATCCAAGTTCTTATGTATTTTGGGAAGGCCGAAAAACCTTCCCACCTTGGGTGTACTCACACAAAAGTAACCAGCCAACTCATTGCTTATTCTTCCTTCAACTAAACCTTCTTCAATCAGTGAGTTTATAAAATAAAACTTTTATCTATATCAATTCAGTTCACTTCTGCATAAAAATCAGCTTCAGACAATAACTCATAGATGGTAGTTTTATAAAAACTATAGTCCATGACTACCACTGCATTACCTTTGTCAGCCTTAGTGATATAGATATCTTTATCATCCACTAACAACTGCAAAGCATCCTTCTCAGTCTTAGTCATATTATACATACAATTTTTGTTGTGTTTATTCAACAATTCACTGACTTTTTTTCACAAGCAAAAATGCTTCTAATTCTGGCCTTAAGGGGGGGATTAAAACTTAGTTTTTTTAAAACAATGTTGTTTACATGCCCTGCCTTGAAAAAGACATTTCAAATTAATTTTTCGCACAAAACCCCTTAAAGCATTTATCGTAGACACAATATTTGCCCTTGACGATGGCACAAAATTAAGTCCTTTACTGAAAGCATTTATTTGTTCTATATTAAGTGCCACTGCGGACAAATTCACTATTTTAAAATTCAGATTTACAGTACCTTTGGTTAATGATTGCCCTATTTCCAATGGCGCTGCTGGTAACTCTCTCCAGTTCCTTTCTGCACATTCCATGCTCTTGTTCCTTGCTGGCAGCAACACTGTTCGTTCCTGTTCATATAAAAGTTCCCTTTGAAATTTTTGTTGCTGTTGTTGAACTTCTTTTGCCCTTTGTTGTGAAAAAATGTATTTTTCCGACCATAGCTTTGTTGATTCTGTCCACATGACTGCTTTTTTGGACTCCCAAGCTTGTTGTTTGCCGACCACCTGCGCCCAGCTCCTTGTTCCTGTTCTTCCATCTTGGTAAACATCCACATACTGAAAAACCTGTTTGCTGGTTCCTTCCTGCAAATGATTTATAACTTCACGCCCTCTGCTGGTAGAACTTCCTCTGTTCTAGTTCATTTTGCTGCTCTGGTTTCTGCAGCCTCATCAGCTTCTGAAATGTTATCACAGTTACTTTTAATTACTGTTGAAGCATGCTGATTTGTTTGTAATTCATTTAGATAGTCCCACTCATCTCTTATGAATTTCTTCAGTTTCCTTTTCTGTTGCATCTCATTCTCTTTGATTAATTTTATTTGAACAGATTCCATTTTCGACTCAAAATTCACAGGAGACACCTTATTTATCAGGGAACCATAATTATTGATTATTTTGTCATTTAAAATGACCAATTTATGCCTCGCATCTTCAAGCAGCAACTGTACATACTGCAGACCGACGCTCTCATTCAGCGCTTTCCATGCACTTAGCAGATCTTCAGAAAAAAAATTCTCCAGCAGGCATATTACTAACCCTAAGTCCTCTTGGCACTCTTTTCACCTCCAAACAGGCTTCAAAAAAAAAAAGATATCCCACTGTAACCTCTTGATTTTTAGGAAACCATTTTCAAGTGCATTAAACTCACTTAAGATGTTGGTGCTGGTACTACTATCAGGTTGGCTCGTTTCAGGGGCTCGTCTCTTTGTAGTAAACGGATTAGCTGGATTTGCAAGACAGTCCCCCAGCCACTTATCAATCACAGCAACATTACCGTTCAGTTCATTACTGCTGGATGAATTCTTCTTTCTTTTGGGAACCGCTCCCAAATCCAGTGAGTCCACAGAATTAACTTTTTTCAGAGATTTTGCAGAGCCAACCTTTTCAACAACTCCATTGCCATTGTCCAGCAGCGCATTGCTCGGTGTATCGTGCAAAATACAGCCAGAGGGAATCACCAGAAAACTAGAATTTGACTGTTGTTGTTGGGAAAATGTGCTGGGTGAATTGACACTCAAAGAAGCCATAAAAATCCAAAATCCAAATAAATCTCCACATTTTCAATTGTAATAAATCCAATATGCAGTTCAAATGACAATAAAACACTCAATATTTATTAAAACAAAAAACAACCGGTAAGCGCTTTCATTCGCAAAGAACATCTTCAGACTTGGTTGTCACACATACAAAATTCACATTTATAGTTTGCTTTAGTCACATGACCCAAAACATTAGCAGTGTTTTAACCCTTTCTTACATAACACTGCTTTAAAGTTTTCCGTATCATTCATACCTGGATCTGCACCTGTGTTTAGCCTCACTTGCCAAGCATATTCTTTCCAGTTTAAATCCACTTCTGCATCCCATCTCTTGTCTGCATTTTAAACTTGGTCAATAACAGAAAAACTAAAACCCACTTTAACTCTGTTATGACAGTTAACATGTCTTGCTAGGGCATTAGTTACGTCCAGTTTTTCAACTGCCCTCAGGTGCTCATAAATTCTGTGATGGAAGCTACGTATAGTTCTACCTATGTAAAATTCATCGCAAGAATTAAATAATACTAGATACACAATGAATTTAGACTTGCAATTGTAATTCCTTTTGATATTAATAGTAACGTCCCATGCCTTTATTACTATTTATATATGCACCCCAAACAGACACCAGCCTCTTTAACAACAGGAAAAACAATACTCCTACTTAAGAGCGAACCTGCAAGCTATCATAAAAACTATAGACCAATAATTTGCCTTCTGCCGATGTGTAAACTATATACTGGAATTGATGCTGACAGAGTTTATAGTCACTTAGAAGAAAATTTAATCATGGCAATAGAACAAAAGGGTAATAAAAGAAAGTCATATGGAATAAAGGATCATTTGTTATTAAATAATGTCATAATGGAGAACTGTAAAAAGGGGAAGAATCCAAGTATGGCATGGATAGACTACAAAAAAATCATTGCACCATATCTCACATTCATGGATAAAAGAGTGCTTAAAAATGTATAAGATATACCCTACACTGACTGATTACATTTCAGCAACCATGAGACAATGGCAAACCACTTTGCAGTTAAGCCATGATGAAGGACAAATTATTATTCCAGGGATAAATATTCAAAGGGGATATTCCAGGGTGGCTCTCTGTCACCACTGCTTTTTTGCCTTGCTGTCTGCTTAACAGATTAGGTCACGGCTACAATTTGGCTCCCAGAAAACAACAAAATGTAAGACTTTTCATCTTTTTTTGTACATGATTTAAAATTGTATAGTTCATCAGATGAGGAACTGAAAGCACAACTACAAGTAGTCAAATCATTTTCATATGATATAAGAATGTAATTTGCAAAAGCAACCTTTAAAGCAGGAAACCTGCATCACCAAGACAGCATCAGTTTGGAACAAGAATGTGTTATAAAAGAACATGAGCAAGTGGGAGTGTATAAATATTTGGGTATTGATGAAGGCTCAACAATAAAACACAAACAAATGTAAATAAAACTTAATAAGGAATATTTTAGAACACTAAAATTAATACTGAAAACAGCATTGACATCTAGGAACAAAGTTCAAGCTATAAACCAATTTGCTCTTCCTGTCCTAACTTACAGTTTTGGAGTGACTGACTGGCCCCAAAAGGTGTTGGATAGTTTGGACAGGAAAACAAGAAGGATGCTTCATGCTCATTAAATGATTTATAAAAATCACTGTGCACCAAGACTATATATTCGCTGATCTGAAGGAGGTATGGGCCTCCTTGAAACTACATGTATAGATTTGCAATCGTGGGACCTCATACATATCTGCTGATCTCCCAAGACCCTGACATAGTGAAAGTTTTGAAATATGAAGAGAATAAATCTAAGATGATTTCCCTTCTTAGTGTAGCAGAAGCATATCAGTGTCAGGCAGGAATGAAAATCAGACCAGGAGTAGGTAAAAATCAGGCAGAAACTGAATGTTCCAAAATAAAAGAAAAAGAAAGAATAGTAGGTGAAGGATCAGATGAGAAGGCAAGAAATGTGGAAAATGCATAAATATAGTTGCAAGTATAGAAAATTCTTGGAAGAACCTCATGTTGATCAGGATCTAATGCAGGAATGGTTAAGGAGAGGTGAATTTAAACCAGCAGAAGAAAGGTTAATATTGGTGGCCCAAGATAGTGGACTACATACACAGTTGTTTACAAATTCCATTGAGTGGGTCTATATCAGAACATCGAAGTTTCAAAACTTTAAATGTTCTAATATCGACCCGTTTTCAGTGAACGCTACAAATATCAAAGCTACAGAAAACCAAATTTTTTTCCTAGGGAAAGAATTAGGTTGTCCGTTTCTGTTGCTTTGGTATTTTCAGCACTGTGGTGGAAAGTTACGGGTCGGGTTCAGGTAAGTGTGTGATTGAGCATGGGTTAGGTTAGTTAGGGTTAGGGTGCGGGTTAGGTATGTGTGCAATTGTGTGGACGTGAGGGTTAGGGCTGGTTAGGTGAGTTAGGGTTAGGGCGCGGGTTAGGTATGTGTGTGAGTGTGTGGACATGAGAGTTAGGGTGGGTTAGGTGAGGTAGGGTTAGGGCGTGGGTCAGGTAAGTGTGCGATTGTGTGGATGTGAGGGTTAGGGCGGGGTAGGTGAGTTAGGGTTAGGGCGCGGGTGAGGTGAGTGTGTGACAGTGACGGACCTTAGGGTTAGGGTTTGGGTTAAGGTAAGTGGATAGTTAGTGGTGTTTGTATAGTTTAGTGTAGGGTTAGGGGTAAGATTTTTGGTGTATGTGTGTGGATTGCTATTTGTTTGATGTGCTTGTGTTGTATGTGTTTTGGAACAGCAAATTTTTTCCCTAGGAAAAAAATTTGCTGTTCTGTATGTTCGATGTTTTCAGCTTTCGCTGAATAGGGGTCGATATTAGAACATTCAAAGTTTTGAAACTTCGATGTTCTACTATAGACCCCATTGAACATGTGGGAGAAACAGACAAATGTAGATTATGTAAAACAGAATTGGAAACAGTTATGCATTTTGTTGCTGGTTGTGGTATACTGATGGCAGAATGACTTTATACTGAAAGGCATAATAATGTGGCAGGACTGTTGCATTGGGGATTGTGTAAACATATAAAGTAGCTGAGGATCACTAAAAACATGAGCCACAAAGCATCATAGAAAATGATGAAGTTTTTATCACATGGGATCACCCATTACCAACAGTTCAAAAATAGATGTGAGAAAACCAGATATAGTAGTCCATGAAAAGAAGACAAAAGTAGAATTGATCAGTGAAATTGCTACACCCAGTGACTACAGTGTCTTACGTACAGAGATAAAAAGTAAATAAAATCCCAGGATTTGCAGGCAGAAACAAGGTCAATGTAGAAAAAGGATATCCAGAGAGTTCCAGTAGCAGTAGGAGCAATGGGTCTTATAAAAAAGAATTTACAATCACACTTAGATATGTTAGCGATACATGTAACTCCATATGACATGCAGAAGGAGTAATTACTGGGCACATTGTGGGTGCTGTGACGAGCACGTTTAGTTAACATCAAAGATTGAAACAATATTAATTTCATTAACTTTAATGGGGGTCCATTCCAGTCATGGTATTAAAAACCCAAAAGACTTGGAGAAGTTAAAAAAGGTACAAACACTGTAATTCTGACTATTAAAAGCAATCTATGTGATATAACATACATAAATAACAGAAATAAATAAGATATATTATTGTTCAGCTAAATTAGTAACAGATAAAGCCTTACCACAAAAACATAGAACAAAAAGAGAAAGGAGGGGAAGAAATAAAATGTTACCATGGAAACATCGAATAGAGAAACCATAAAGCAGATAAGACCAGAAGTATCACTATTAGAAGAATATGCAAGGGAGAACAGATCATCAAAACTACTTAAAAAGATAGATGTGATAAAAACAACAAACAATATTAAAGCAGACTAGGATTTATTGTACACTGTTACAAATAATAAACTAAATATATTAGCACAGGCATAGAAACGTAGAAGATATACTGATAAATATAAAGGAAAAGTACAAAATAAGCAATTCATTCATGATCCAAAAACGTTTTATTGAGAACGTGGAAACAAAGAAAAAGTAATAGAAACACCACCAAAAAAAGAAGGACTAGACACATTTTGTCACAGTATTTATGAATATCCTGTCGGACATAATAAAGATGCTGAATGGATAGAAAACTTAAAAGAAACAGTAAAGATTTCTAATGCAGATGATATGAAATGGGATGAAGTAATAGAGAAATTGAAAAAAAATTAACAAAAGCTCCTAATTAGGAAACCCTAGGCCCAAAAGAAGTACCTAACAACTGTATATGTATTAACATCTTTGCACAAAGATTTGGCTGAGAGTAAGAATTACTTAATATGTGCATCCTGAGTGGACACAGACCTGGTTAACAAGGATTTGCAGGCAGAAATGAGGGCATTGTAGAAGAAGGATACCCAGACAGTTCCAGTAGTAGCAAGAGCAATAGGAAAAATGTTATTCCTAAATGCGAACCTGCAAATCATCCTAAAAACTATAGACCAATAACTTGCCTTCTGTTGATGTATAAACTATATACAGGAATTGATGCTCACAGAGTTTACAGTTATTTTGAAAAATAATTCAATTATGGCACTCGAACAAAAGCGTAACAAAAACGTGTCATATGGAACAAAGGGCCATTTGCTGCAAATAAAACATAACATGTAAAAAGGGGAAGAATCTAAATATGACATGGACAGATTACGAAAAAAGCATTTGAAAGCATCCCACATTCATGGATAAAGAAATAGTTGCAGATATAGATATACCCTACAGTGATCAATTATATTACAGGGACCATGAACCAGTGGCAAAGCACTTTGCAGCTAAGCCATGACATAGGGCAAATTACTATTCCAAGGGTAAAAATTCAAAGGGTGATATTCCAGAGTGCTTCTTTGTTGCTACTGCTGTTTTGTGTTGCCCTTAATCCATTAAGCTGTTCATTTAACAGATTAGACCATGGTTAAAATTTCGCTCCCATGAAAATAACCTTGTTTAAAAACTTCACACTACTTTTTGTGGATGACTTAAAACTGAATAGTTCATCAGATGAAGAGTTGAAAGCAAAACTGCAAGTGGTTAAAACTTTCACAGATGATATAAGAAAGTCATTTCGCCTTGATAAATGTGCAAAAGGAACATTTAAAGTAGGAAGGCTGCAGCACTAAGAAAATAACAGTCCGGGACAGGAATGTGATATAAAGGAACTTAAGCAGGAGGGAGCATATAACTACCTGGGAATTGTTAACGAATCAGCAATAAAACATGAACAAATGTGAATAAAACTCAGTAAAGAATACTTTAGAAGACTAGGGCTTATACTGAAAACTGCCTTGACATCTAGGAACAAAGTCCAATCTATAAACCAATTTGATTTTCATGTTCTAGCTTACAGTTTTGAAGTGATTGACTGGCCCCAAAAGGCTTGGATCATTTGGACAAAAAACAAGAAAAATGCTTCATTCACCACAATATTGAAGTAGATGAGAAACACTGGAAACATGACCCACAAAGCACTGTAGAAAATGAACATTTATATTACTTGGGATCACCCATTACCAACAGTTAAAAAATAGATGCAAGAAAACCAGTTATAGCGATCCACGAAAAGAAGACAAAAGTGGTATTGATCATTGAAATTGCTACACCCGGTGATAATACTGTCATACTTACAGCGACACAAAGTCATAAAAATAGGATTTGCAGGCAGAAATGAGGGCATTGTAGAAGAAGGATACCCAGACAGTTCCAGTAGTAGCAAGAGCAATAGATCTCATAAAAATACAGTTGTATTTAGATATGCTATCAGTACATGTAACTCCATATGAACTGCAGAAGGATTCAACTGTGGGGACATTGCGGGTGCTGCAAAGACTTCAATTGTCTTACATCAAAGAATGAAATAATACTAATTTCATGAACTTTAATCATAACCTGACTTAGGAATGGGGTTCATTCCCACCATGATAAACTCAAAAAAATGGGAAAAATTAAATCTATGGAAGTGGAATGGCACATCATATGCACTCGTGCCAAGGGGCACAATGTCATATGGCTATCCATGCAAGCTGGGTGGAGGATGCATGTCATAGCAGGTGGTTAAGGGGGGGGGTCTTATCACATAGCATACTCAGTGTTAGTGATAGTATCTTCCTTTATAGGGCTGGAGAGATGCTATATCTCCATAAACTGAGGTCACTCTGCTGTTTTGTTACTGTGAGACTCAGGACCTTCCATGGTGGGGATGGAGTAATCCTACAGGACTGGGACCTGAATGGTATCTCCACACGAAGTCTCTTACCAATGGGTGCTGGTATCATTGCCATACATGATGAGGGGTGCCAGAGTGTAGCACACTTCCTAATGACCGTGTCCCTGCGATAGGCCCCTAAATGGCCACCTCAATTATCCTACATGGCCACAAATAATATTGCTAGTCTTTGCATTGCTGATGGCAATTGCACAGCTCTTCATGTAGGTGAATCTGGAAGTGGTGTGTGCCACTGCAGCCTTCATTAGACCAGCCATGACATTTTTCATGCAATTCATGTCCACACAGAGCTGCTGAGCTGCTGGGCAGCATCCATATGAATTCGCTGTAATATAGCAGTTAGCAAACTGAGTAGCAGCAGACTGACCACGGATTATAGTCTGGCATATCTACTGACTGACACTAAATGCCACCTGCATGTTAGGGGCCACCTTTGACATATGAGGTCATTGAGTACCTCTGCAAGTCTGTGCTGTGGTGGGTGTACTCATATCAGAAACACTGCACTCATCTACTGCTGCAGCCACAGGGAGAGTACTCTGGTGTATGCAGCTGTGGGAGAGCTCTTCCCTACTGTGGATATGGAGATCTCACACTGTATAACATGAACCTCAGGTGGATGTTCAGCCAGCATGGAGGCAGACAATACCACCTTGTCCTCTGACTGTGACAATGGTATTTTTTCTTGACATAATCATTGGCCCCTGCATGGGTGCTACCATCAGCCTATTATGTTGACCCCAGACTCAACAAGTGCCACCACAGCAATGATCTGACATATATATATATATATATATATATATATATATATATATATATATATATATATATATATATATATATATATATATATATATATATATATATATATATATGTATATATATATATATATATATATATATGTATATATATGTATATATATATATATGTGTAGATAGATACAGATATATAGATAGTTTTATATATATATATATATATATATATATATATATATATATATATATATATATATATATATATATAAAATATATATATATATACATACATAAAACTATCTATATATGTGTGTGTGTGTGTGTGTGTGTGTGTGTATATATATATATATATATATATATATATATATATATATATGTATATCACATAGGATACTCATATATATGGGTCTACTTTTTGAGTCAGAAATTGCCAACTACACTTCATCAAAACACCATACAACTGAAACCACAGACTAGCGAAATGCTTTTCCTACAAAACAAACCACTTAGCCACCAGGGAAAAAAAGTCAACAGAAAGAAATTAAACCCATCCAAGTGGGGGGCTTTGCCTCCCATACCCCCCCTAACTAAATATATCAACTCTGCGATCACACTGCACTGGGGAAAAGGGCAAAGTTTATCCTGGTGGCCAAATTGTTTGTTTCCCAAGGAAAGCAGTTCAGTAGTCCATGGTTTCAGTTGTATGGTGTTTCGATGAAGTGGAGTCGGCAACTTCTGATTCGAAGAAGTGTTAATTTGGTAAGTAAAATAGACATGTATACATATATCTCTCTATATATATATATATATATATATATATATATATATATATATGGGTCGACTTTCTTTAAACAAAATTATGTTTAAACAAAATTCACTTATCCAAGCTGATTCCACCGAAGCGGCATTCCACAGAGTGCACAGACTACCAAATTCCTTTTCTTGTGAAAGGAACCACTTGGCCACAGTGGTGAACTTTGCCCTCTCTTCAGTTTAGTGCGATCTCGGAGTTGGTATATTTAAGTGGAGCGGGGGCAAAGGGCCCACTTTGGTGGGCTTACTTTTGCTCTGTTTTGGTTTATCACTATGGTGGCTAAGTGGTTCCTTTCACTGGGAAAGGAATTCAGCAGTCTGTGCGTTCGGTGTAAAGCCACTTCGGAGGAATGAGCTCTGATAAGTGACTTTCGTTTAAACATAATTTCTTTTAAAGAAAGTGGACCCATATATATATATATATATATATATATATATATATATATATATATATATATATATATATATATATATATATATATATATATATTTATTTATTTATTATTTTACATTTGTTGACCGGGCTAGTCTAACTGGATATATGTCCATTTTCAGTAGAGGCCCGGGGAGAAAAGCTCCAACAAAGATAAAAGACAGACCAAGGTTTTTTTTTGTTTTTTTTTCTAAAAAATATACAAGACATAGATGCTATTTCTACACATTTTATAGAGCTATTTACAAAAAGTAGCGCAAGATATGTACTTGTAATACTAACTAAAATAAAAGTATCTCATTTCTGGTTTACGTTTTACTATTGCACTACAGGACCTAAGTTAAGTGGAGAGAAATAGAGTTAGTAGAGATATTAGTAGCAGTACTAATAGGTTAATCAGGGGGGGTTACAACAAGAACAACGCCAGTGTGTATTAAGGAAAATTTTGAGTTTATGTTTGAAGAGTGATAAGGTAGGAAGGGAAGTAAGTTCACTAGTTAGATGGCTCTAGTTTTTCCCAGTTGTGTTAGAGAATAGTGAGTCCCCTGCCATGTTATTAGACTTGTTAATGTTAACTAGAAGTTTGTTGGATGAACGTAAGGTATTAAGATTTTTATAAGGGGTTATGAGGTCTGAGAGTATTGAAGTATTGTTAGGCTGGTAAAGGATTTTTATGGGCAATAATAAGTTGGTTGAATTGAAGCTGATTTTGTAGTTCAAGCCATCCAAGTTGTTTGAGGTTATGACAATGGTGGGTTCTGAAGGGTTTACCAGTAGCGAATCTGGCAGTGTTGTTATAGGAGGTGGCTAGTTTGAGGAGATTAAATTTTGATAGATTGGTATATATTGGTGAGGCATAGAGAAGAGTAGAGATTAGATGGGAGTGGGCAATGGTAGTTCTTGCTATTGGTGTAAGGAATGGCTTGACTCTATACAAGGAGCCCATTTTTCTGTTAACTGATTTTATAGTGTTAATGTGGGTATCAAAGTTAAGGTTGTTGTCTATTGTGATCCCTAGGAGTTTTGTGGTAGAGTCAGGGGCTATGAGGGTGCTATTTTAGAGATAATTGAGAAATCTATAGGTGTGGACCTACGAGTAGGAGTAAAAAGCAGGAGCTTTGTTTTTTTGGGATTCAGAAGGAGACAGCAGTTCAAGAACCAGGTCTCAACTATGTTAAATACTTTCTGAGTTTGGATTGCAGTTCAGAAGCAGATTTAGTTGTGCAGATTAAAGTAGAATCATCTTCATTTTGTATACAAGTTGCATTGGGAATAGCTAAGAACAGATCATTAATGAAGATTGAAAATAAGAGAGGACCTAGAATGGAGCCCTGGGGGACACCCAATGTGACAGGCAGGTGGGATGATAAATTATTCTCCCAGAGTACTGCCTGTTGCCTGTTGCTCAGGTAAGATGTGAACCATTTTATGGATAGAGAATCAAAGGAAAGTGATTTGAGAAGATAGATAAGCAATGTATGGTTTATCACATCAAAAGCCTTTGAAAGATCAATAAATAGAGCTGAAGAGAGTACATTGTTGTTATGGTTTCTATTAATGGAGTCCATAAAGGATAAGAGGGCAGCAGTGGTACTGTGGAATGGCCTAAAGCCATGTTGGCTTTTAGCTAGTATGTTATTTACAGTTAGGTGTCCTATTAACTGATGATGAATACATTTTTCCATTATTTTTGCTAAGGGGAATAGAAGAGCAATGGGCCAATAGTTAGAATATTCATTTGAGTTGCCACGTTTGTGTAGGGGGATAATGTGTGAGATTTTCCAGATGGCAGGGATGGATCCTTCCTTAATGGTTCTATTTATCAGGATTGATAGTAGACAAGCTACAGCTTTAGTTGCTTTTTGCAGATATTCAGCTGGGATCTGGTCAGCAGAGGGGGTACAAGGCTTACATTTTGCTAGAAGTTTGAAAATGAAGTTTGTAGAGATGGGTTGTAGTTGGAAGATAGGAAGAGTGTTAGCCATGGGTGTAGGAAGACTGGAGGTATCAGGGGGATCACTGACTGGCTAGAGATTGGATGGCTTCCGTGAAGGAGTTAAAGTCATTAGCAGTTTGGGAGGGAGTCTCATGATGAGCTCCTAAAGAGGTTGGTGTACTGGAGTGTCCTGGGTGTAGGAGTTTATTGATACTAGCCCAGAATTTTTGGGGTTTATTTTGGTGTGTTTGCTGTATTTGACAGTAAAAGGTTTTCTTATCTAGGAGAGTGGATTTTTTTAGTTGTGGTTCTTATTTGTCTAAATATTTGTTGATCTGATGTGCTTTTAGTAGTATGCCACTGTCCAGGCTTTATTTCGAAGTAGAATTTTTTGCTTGGTATCTTTGGTGAGCCATGGGGCAGGTTTTGACCTAATTCTTATTTTACGTTTGGGTGCATGCAGGTCTAGGATAGTTAAAAATTTGGAGTTAAAGTATAGGACAGCATCCAATGGGAGGGTTTTTAGACAGGTCCAATCACAGACACTGAGTTCACTCTGGAATAGTTTTTGGTTAAAATGTTTGTTGGAATGTATAGTTCTGTATGATGTTGGGTGTAAGATATCTGTTTTTTCCCTGATTATATAGGTCAAGTAGTGGTCACTTACATCATTAGGGAAGATACCTACTTTGTAGGTTTGGTGGTAATTATTAATAAGTATCCAGTCTAAGATGCTCTCCTTTTGGTTTGGTTTATTAATTCTAGTAGGGGAGGTGATAGTCTGAGAGAAGCCATGAAGGTTAATATGAGTAGTGGGATGTTCAGTATTGATGCACTTCCAGTCAATATTAACATCGCTGAGGATTATAGTTTCTTGTGGGAAGGTTGCAGAGACCCAGCTAAGAATGTTCTCTAAGGAATTAATGTTATTTCCGGGAGATAGATAGATACATAAGATATTTACAGATTTACTAGGATTAAGCTGAATCTTGGAAATAAGGACTTCAGCATTACAGTCCACAAGTGGGTTATAAGGTGAGGTGGTAACCTGTAGTCCATCTTTGTAAAGAATTGCTACTCCCCCTCCTTTTCTCCTTATATGGTCATGTCTCAATATGTTATATCCTGGTGGGATAATTTCATTGTCTTGAGTTTGTGGTTTTAACCAAGTCTCTGTCAAGCATAGAATGCCAAAAAAGTATATGTCTAAGAGAGAATGGAGATGGGGAACTTTATTACTGACACTTTGGATATTGAGATGTGCTATTAGGAGGGAATTGGGAAATTTATTTGGGCACAGTGTGATTGTGGGATAGTTGATAAGCAGATCAGTAGTTAGGGCATTGACTGGGCCTGGGTCAGGATGAATGTCACTATTTTGTAATGATCTTTTTTGTAGAATGTGCAATGTGTAATGTATATTAGTTAATAGAAACTGAGCTTTTTTGGTTGAAGGATTATAGTATTTGATGTGGGACAGTCTGTGGAACTTTGCATGTAGGTAACTAGGTATAGATATTATGTTTATGTTGTGGGGGATAGTGAGGATGTGTGTGGCTGTTTGTGTAGGTGGGTAGTGGAAATTAGAGTAATATTGGTGATCAAAGGAGGTTAAGTGGTAGGCTGAGATTATAACAGATATAAGTGTGGTAGTGAGTAGGAGTTTAGTTAATGTGGAGACATTTGTGGTAGGCATCATGAAAACAATTAGTTGAGGGTCCTAAAGATAGGTAGGAAAGGCATAAGTTAGAAAAGACTAGTATAGAGGGTTAAGACTAGGAGATAAGACACTTAGTAGTGATAGGTGTAATAGATTAATTGGAGAAATAAGGGTGTGGTGTTAACTATCTAGGATGGTGAGACTATCTCATTCATTTGATGGAGAGGAGGGTGTGGCTGAGTGGTATAAGTGTAGGACCACCGGGGATGTGTGGGAATTGGGGGCAGGGTAGGGGAGTGGAGTGAGCCCGCAGGGCGAACAGAGCGGGAAGAAACAAGAGAAGGAAGAAACTCAAGAGAAACAATCAACAAAATGCTGATTTTTAAAGGTAAGGCTATGTTTGGGTACGTCTATATATGGGTAAATATAGAGTTAAAGGAAAGTAGTGGGAGAGATGCTAGGGTAAGGGGAATGCTACTAGTAGAGGTAAAGACTAATGTGGGCAATAGTATCAGCAAGATATGAGGAACAGAGTATAATGAGAATTTTCTACGAGCCACAGGGGTAGGTTTATGATGGTTAGCCTGGGTAAGGATGCCACATAGTGGTCAGAAATATTATATCAAGAGTACTTTACTATGGGTGTAATCTGGTCGGAGAGTCAAGGAAGGAAAAAGAACAGTTAGGGAGCTTATATTAGCAGTTAGAGAGGTGTACTGATTGTAGGGTAAAGAGGGAGAAAGTCTGCTGGCTGTCTTGGTTGGGAAGTGCTCTTTACACCTCCAAAAAATTATAGTAGCAAACTAAACTTTACTGCCAGGTGTACGATGATATACACTTTCTTTTTTCCTTTTTTGAAGGGTTCAGGAGTAAAAGGCAAACAGATGATGCAGCAGGAAGGTTTGGAGAGAGTCCTTAGTTGACAGGCAGGATGATTCTACAGACTTAGTGCAGTCTAAGCAAGTTGGGTAGCATATTACTTTTGGGAGAGAGAGAGAGAAAAATATGTATTGTAGTAAAAATAGCAGGTCCTTTAAACAGTTTATATACACATAAAAGCATTCTCTTTAAGCAGTTAAACTACACCCACAAAAGCATTCTCTTTAAGCAGTTACAACATACATAAAAGCATTCTCTCTAACTATGGTAAGCACAGAGCAGCTTAAGGCTAGGTAGCTATTAACTAGACACAGAGGTACATTTCTTGCTAACAGATCTTTGCTTAATCATTCTAGCCAAAACATAGTGACATATACAGTTCATCTGTTAGTTATATGGTGAAAAAGATATTGTACTAGTTGACATAAGATTGTAACATAAAGTAAATATCTCAAGACAATTAAGCTAAGTGTATAAACAATTTAGCTAGTAGGTATAATGCCTATATGACTATCATAATGGAGTAAAAACAACCACATGCACATTTGGTCTAACCAATAGGAACCTTCGTTTCAAGATATTTAGCATTAGTTCAGTAACCAGCCCTAATTACCCAGTGGTAAAATTATATATATTCCACTCTGGTTATCTGGGCAGTGAGAGCAGTGATACTATCATAAGGCTCTTTTCCTGAGGTTATTCATAAACCTATTCAATGAGCATTGCAGGACGAAAAGCTTAAATACTTTTTATAAATGGGGAAGATGCTGGTAATTTATTCATTTGTTTCACTATCGTGAGGCTGTTTTCCAGGTATAGACTTGAAATACTTTAGCGAGCGGGAGATAGTGACAGTGCATTTAGAAAATGCACAATATCACTTTAACTGGAAGGTGCTGATGAACTAGCATATTTAGTACACTGAGGTTATGAGCTAAATCACAAATGCTCTTTTAATCTCAACGAGAATATTGGTGTAGGTAGCCTTGTCTTGGTGTGTATTGCGTTCTTCTTATTTAAACATTAATCTCAATGTACACTATTTTCAGGAATAAACCAATAGGGAAGTCTTGCCATTAGACAAAGTATGCACAGGATTTACTTGTAGTCTGACATGAGCTGCGGAAATTACCACTCCCAATCATTTAGAGCACCAAAAGTAACTAGTTTTTATGAATAATATGTGTAATATGCTATGTTTAGTATGTTCATATATATATATATATATTATATCATATATATATATATATAATATATATATTTATATATACACACACACATATATATATATATATATATATTATATCATATAACACATATATATATATATATATATATATATATATATATATATATATATACATATGTGTATACTTACACACACATATGTATATATAGCCATACATACACACAAACACACATATAATTATATTGATAGTGTATGTATATAAATATATATGTATATATATATATATATATATATATATATATATATATATATATATATATATATATATATATATATATATATATATATGTCAGATGATCGAGTTTTCAGAGACTCAGACCTCATATGGATGAGACCATATGCCATATGACTGAGTTTCTGAAAACTCGAACATCAAAAAAAACACACACACACACACACACACACACAGAAAGAAAAATCTACTTTTTTTATGTTTATGCAGGAGGCAAGGCCCCCTGCACCCCCAGCTCCCAACACCTCATGCAAATTATATATACCAACTCCAAGATCACACTACAGTAAAGAAAAGGATACATTTTCCAATCCTTGCTGTACCGCAGTCATTGTTCAAAACCTTAAGTTTTCAAAAACTCAATCATATGGCCTCAACCACATGAATTTCAAGTTTCTGAAAACTCAATCAACTGATAGGAATCCATATATATGTATTATATATTATAATTATTATAATTTTTTTAGTGCAAAGTTTTGCATGCACTGAGATTATTGCGTAGTAGCATGTCAAAGTATGCAAAGCTGGTGTTTTATTGTCACCTTTGTAAACATCGATATTTGGGTGTTTCATTCAATTTCAGTACACCCATATTTGTATTTTACTGAACGTATGTTTGTTTGACAAATGCAGGGGTGTATTTTAATGTTGATGGTAGATATGTCAATGGTATGGAGTACCGATACAGGTAAGTGGGGCTGGGGGGTGAGGGCATGTGAGTTTGTGCGTGTGAGTTAGGGTTCAGGTTTGGGATGAGTGAAGGATGGGTGTTGTGTGTTTATGTGCACATTTGTGTATATTAGGGTAAGGGTTTGGGTAGAGGATAGCCATAGTGTTGTTTGTATGTGTGTGTGAATGTTTGTATGTCTGAGTCCATCTAGTGTAGTGGCACTGCTACAGAAAGGTTTTAATGAGGTTAAGATATAGGGTTAGGGTTGGGGGAAGGAGAAGCATTAGGATTAGGGTTAGGACCCATTACTAAAGGGGGCAGATTGCAATTTTGCTCACCTAGCAGGACCTAACCATCAGGTCAGTAGAGGATAAAATGGTCCATATCATTAGCTAACTGGATCCCTCTCTTGGTGGTGTGTCAGAGAAGTGTCTTTCTTGGCTAGGCGGCAGCTTTATTTTTATCTGTTAACTGGGGTAGAACACTGATGCAGGTGAAAAAACACAACTTGATAAAAAATAGAAAAATAAATGTTTAGGTGACAGTCTGCTTGTGCCTTATCCTATTGCTAGCCTGCTGCACCCTCTCTGCATTGTGTTTAGCTCCATACCTAGAGCATTGTTAACCCCCATCATCATTTGTGTACCCCCTGTCTGTCTCCTTCCCTTCTTTGTTTCCCCATGCCAGTGTGTCCATATCCACTCTGTTTTTCTGTGCTGTTCCGGATTTCTCTTTATGCCTCTGCAGACTGCCATGCCCCCCTTTCCATCTACAGTTTTCTTACCCCCTTTCCCATAATTTCATTTCTCTGTATAAAGAAAACCCTATACTCCCAAAAGTGATTTTCATTCCTTCCCCTAAACCTATACTCTTCTGTATGGTGCCCTTCTATGTGTCCTCTGCTTGATACCTTCTGCCTTTTACTACTTTACTATATACCCCCAATCACCTCATTTTATGACTCATGCAAATGTTCATATAAATGTGCACCATAGCTTGGTAATTGTCAATATTGTATAGCTTTATATTGCTGGCACCACTTTATGCCATATTGCCATAGCACATGGCAGCAGGCCCATCAGTATTGCCATATATACTGTATATACTGGCACATAGCATATGGCAGCAGGCCCATCAGTATTGCCATATGTACTGTATATAATGGCACATGGCAGCAGGCCCATCAGTATTGCCATATATACTGTATATACTGGCACATAGCACATGGCAGCAGGCCCATCAGTATTGCCATATATACTGTATATACTGGCACATAGAACATGGCAGCAGACCCATCAGTATTGCCATATATACTGTATATACTGGCACATAGCACATGGCAGCAGGCCCATCAGTATTGCCATATATACTGTATATACTGGCACATAGCACATGGCAGCAGGCCCATCAGTATTGCCATATATACTGTATATACTGGCACATAGCACATGGCAGCAGGCCCATCAGTATTGCCATATATACTGTATATACTGGCACATAGCACATGGCAGCAGGCCCATCAGTATTGCCATATATACTGTATATACTGGCATAAGCTGCTTATTTTCTGATATATCAGCAGTTTCTGTGCTGTTGTTTTCAGTCCATGCAAGGTGCTGCATGACCATTATAGCTAGTGAACCTTGCACTTCTGCACAGATCTGCTTCTGCATAAGTGTGTCTGCCTGCAACTTTGCTGTGCTACACATCGATATGGAAGTGAACAGATTTAAATGCACAGAAGTTCTGCCTGTCTCCCTTTGGGTATGTAATTATTTTGGGTCAGTCCATACTCCCGAGTCTGGACCGCAGCAATCTCAACTGCATTCCCATTGAGGTTGTCTGCTTGCTTTATTGTTTGCTTCTTGTTCAGGCCATTTAGGATGGCATATAGGTTAGCAAGAGCTGCAGGAGACACCCACTGCCACCTAAAAAACATATGGGCATGTTACTTTTAGGTTTGCAGTGCATGTTACTTTTAGGTTTGCAGTATTGTACTTTCTTGATGTACAATTATATGTTGCTGTTATTTTTTTTTTTACATAAGCATACAATCACAAATGTTGGCTGTAGTTGGTTGCTACTGTTGAAATGACACCCTGACCCCATGTACAAAAATGTGAAAAAGTGGTAGTGGATGGATGGATATACTCTCCCACTAGAAGACCTTCTGGAATGTCCTTCATTAGAATCTACGTACTGGTTTCACATATGTATGTCCTACACATTGCAAGGGAATGATCATGTGATTTGAAGGCTTCAGCCATCTGTTGGGCACTCATGATGGGAATTTATTAAATATCATCCCTTCCTGTTGAAATAGCACTGGCCATCATGACTGGTAGGGGCCTTTATAGGATCATAGGATCATAGCAGATTACTAGGCTATGGACCTGGAGGTCATTTTAAGCCTAGCCATTTCATCCCAATGTAATACCATAGAAATGCTAGTCAATAATCAAAATTGCATCTAATGATGACTGCCTAGGTCCAGGAGGTTTGTAGGCACTATCCCCATTAAGAAGAATGCTCCCAACCCAGACAGCTTAAAGTCTGACCCTGACAACTGCAGGGTTGCTTCAGAAAGGCTGCAGCTAACACTAAGGCTGAAGGACTAAGTTTAAGCCTCAAGGCCGTAGGCTTCCAAGACACCATAAGTGCCAAGAGCACTAATGATGATGGCAATGTCTACATCAGTGGTAATGATGCACATGTCTGAAGTCCCATTAAAGAGGTCAGAGTCAACGTTAAAATCCCACTCAACAATGATGTCAATGGGTGCAGGTCCAACATGGCCTCACAAAGATGGCACCCTATAAATGGTCTCTCTCTCTTTTTTTAATTTCTCCAAATCTTTTGGGTTTCTAATACCATGATGGGAACGGACCCCATTCCCACGTCAAAGTATGATTAAAGTTCATGAAATTGTAGGACAGAACAGAGATGGCAGTGCAGAGAAATTTAGCAATAATTAAGATCCTCTAACAATTCCAATATTAGTTTGGGGATAGCACTAAAAAACAGATATGTTAGAGCTCATAAAAGGTCTGCAACATCTCCCTGTAATCTAGTTTCACAAAAGTACTATGATGGGAACCTAACCAGGACTGGAAGAAAAAGATTTAGATGATATAAAATATATTCTTAACATTTTTAACTAACACTAATGATTCAACATTATTCCTGAAACTTTTGAATGGAAAACTCACAAAACGTCATCATATGGAGATGGGATACATCAGAGGGCAAAGAAATCTAGGGAGTATCCTTAGACTTGGACTTCTTCAGGCCTGGGCCTGAAGAATTTTTTCCCCATGATGCGGCAATTCTAGGAGACTTTTTTCCACAGTCCCATTAGCTGTATTTGAACATATTGGAAACAACATGGGCCCTAGTACCTCAGGGGCTAGATCTCAAGTTAGAACTTGAGCTCAAGATCTCAAAGGGAGCGAGTGCTCAGCACAAGACTAATCTATTTTTTCTCTCTCAAATAACAGAAGGTTTGAAGCCATCACAGGTATCAATCTTCCTGCGTCCCCAAACCAACAAAAAAGAATGTTTCTGCACTTGCACTTCTTAAACCCCCTTCCATGCACATTCAATGATCTGTAAGGCTTGATGGCTCTTCTCCCCCACTTCCCTGAATGACCAGCCTACCCCTCACCACTTCCGTGAATGAGCAGCTTACCCCTCACCAGGGCAACTGGCAGACCATTCAACCATCTTTTTTTTTGGGGGGGGGGGGGTAAGAGAGAGAAATGGAATACATCCTCACCCTGCATCATCTGCTACTGACTGCAAGATTTTTTTTTAATGCAGTAACTCCCCAAATTGAAGGGGCTTAAACGTGACAAACACACACTGCCCTGCCAAAAAAGGTAGGTGAGCAGGGAGTTGCCTGCTCAAATCTATTCTGCCACCAATCCTCCAGCTTCCTTGGTTTCTAATCAAATCCACACCAGCAGGCCAACACCCTGCCCCGATAACAATGGGCTCAAATTAATTTATGGCAGTACATCAAATAGATCATGTGCTTCTCTACCTATGGTCTATACACACATACACATTTATTTATATATATATATATATATATATATATATATATATATATATATATATATATATATATATATAAATAAAACACACACACACACACACACACACATTATATATATATATATATATATATATATATATATATATATATATATATATATTTACACACACATATACATACACACACACACACACACACACACACACACACACACACGTGACATCACATGCTTACACCTTAAAATACAGCAACATGTAGAGAAATAAGAAATCATAGCTAAAAGCTCAAATTATCCCAATGGAACTCTGTGAGGTGTTTACATATAGTGGAACCAAAGATTAGAAGGAGCTGAAGTGGTCTGTCTTCAGTCTTCAAGTATCAGTAGAAACATAGAACGTGCTTTTGTAACACTGATGGACAGCTTTCCCAGTCGTAAGGAAATAGCTGCATGGCCCAAAAGTAATGACAAGCCACTCCCCCTTCCCCCAAACTTATGATTAGATGCATTACCAAAGTTGCCCATCTTCTGCTTGCATCTGAAGTTAGAAGCCGTGACCTGAAATACTGTCAACTCCCATACCTTATGTCTGAACAAGGTTGGCAATGCACCACTGGCCACCCCACTCCATGAACAAGGGCCAGTACTGAAAAAGCTATCTTTTCTCCTTCCAGGCCAGTCTCAAACCAGACAAAATCTAATGTCAACTTGGGCCACCAAAGCCATACACAAAGGCCACTCAAAACTCCAGATAAAACATTTTTATACATTTAAAATACAAATATTATTATTAATAATAATAATAAAAAAAAACTTTTTACAACATTTATAATAAATATTTATGTTTATTTATGTTTATTGATTTGACAGTGTAGTACTAGGCAACCACAGTTTCAAACCCAATAAGTAAAACCACGATGTGTACCTGCTTTCTTATATACTACTAAGGTTGGAATTTATCTAAATCAAGACTTGAAAGCTCTAATACTTATGTGACCTTTAAGATGAAATCCAAATGAAGTTAGTTTCACAGGAAAAGAATCGTCTTGGAAAACAGCGTATACTTCCAAGAACTCCCAAATTATGTAACAATGCAATTTGAGAGTTTTGGAGAGAGTGTTCTGACAGATTGATCCTGACAGCAAAGGGAACCTAGTCCTTTGATTCGCTTGGTTAAGAGAGACACAGAGTTCCTTCAATTTTTTTTTTTTCGGGTGGGGGTGGGGAAAAACACAATGGATCATAGGAGGTCACTAGGCTAATGGCCCCAGGGCCCTTAGAAACCTAACAAAGTTCAATCAGTGTTCCCAAGGGTGTCTGGTTCAAGCTGACACTAAAATCAGCACCTAACTGCCTCTGTCCAAGAGGCAAACAGGTGGAACTTTCAGAGTGAATTTCCGGTGCTCCATCCAGTCATCCAAACTGCGCTTAAATAGGCCCAACAAGGGGCTTTGTTTACACATGAATAGAAAGCTTGCTCCAAAGGTGGGGCAACCTCTGTAAAACAATTCTGTAGCTCCAGAAAGATCTGATGTCACATACCAGTTAAGGTCCTTTGAGCTAGTGAACTGTGCCATTTGACTTGCAAATGTGCAGCATTTCCATTAAAGCTGGGGCAGAGATTGCTTTACATGCAAGGGACGTCGCCTCTAAGCAGTCTGTATGACAGAGTAAAGTGACAATGATTTCAGTCTGTCCACGTAAGAGAAATCTTGAACACCATGAATTTTCTTTATAAGAAACCTCTGTGGTGTCTCTAATTGCTGCAAGTGCTTGGAAAGGCCTGATGAGGGAAGAGTACGGGGGGGGGGGGTTGTAATCTCTTTCTGGAGGCAATGCCCCTTATGAGATGAGCAATATAAAATGCCCTTCTTACCATAGTGGAGACATGGTGACCGAAGTTAAGGTTGCTGTCAACCAGTGTGCTCAGATCTGTCACCACTGATTGTGTGCTTATGGTATTGCTATTGATATGGTAGTTTGCAGGAACATCACCCTTACCGTAGGAGATGATAAACAATGGAAAAAAAATGCATTAAGACCATGACTTTGGCACTAGTCATTAGTCTGTGCAAGACCTTCTTGCAGGATACTGACATCCCTAGAGGTTTCAGTGATCGCTCCCAGTTTGCAGTCATCAGCAAGACTGATTTGTGGTCAGATCTTATCAGAGATGGACCCATACTGGGGGTGGTGCAGCAGTCTCCCATGCTGGTTAGCATCAGCTACAGGATGTTTGAGCCCCTTGTGGGAGTGCCAAACAGTTGGTCCAGGGCACTGGAGTTAACGAAGTCCAGGAACCTTTGGGCAAGTGAGTCAGAAAGTATAGTTGTGTACACTTACCATAAATGTAGATGTTAGAGTGTATTCACGGTGACAGTCATCACATTTGGGCCATCTGCCCGCAGATAGCCCCCAGCCGGCCCAAACACCAGAGACCCGGCACCTCTATGTTGGATGCCGTCGCTCCAGGACCGACGTCAGGTTGTCAGGGGTGCAAAAACAGACAGCTGACGCCATTACATCAGTCCTTCTTGCCCCAAATGTCAGAAGCCCCCCCCCCACAAATAGGGAGCTAAGTTATGGTGGGGGAAAACACCACCAGTAAAAAGTAAATACCGGTACCAATACCCCTGAAAGGGGTGAGTAATAGCCATAGAGAAGAGAGAGAGACAGAGACAGTTGATGATGTGGGTGCAGTAATTGGCCAAAACAGTTCTATGGTGCATATCATTTGGCTGATGTTGATAATAACTTTAAGTAACTCCCAGCTTCATGAAACATAACAGCCAGGAACATTTCCAGAATGGGAAAGGTAGCAGACTGGGACACACCAGTATTGTCCATATGGCTTTGTAAATGTCCCTAATACAGGTAAGCCAAATGACAGGCAGACTTTTGCATTTAGTAGTATGGGATTTCCACATTGACTGCAAGGACTTGTGCAGTTTACACAAATCACACTCAGCTATCATCAACCCTTTATCCATTTGGTACATTTCAGTAATCTCCTGATGAGAAAACATGCCTTAAAGGAGACACTAGTAATATCTATCTGATTGCCTCATCACTATAGGGCATATAGCAGGTAGTGTCACCTTCTCACCCATTAGATTATTCATCTGCAAGGAGGCTGCTCTCAGGAAAGGCAGCATTATTTGTTATGCATCTTAGAAAATGATCTGCCACAGGAAGACCGATTCAGAATGGTCTGTCAGTTTTTGCTTCCACTTAGTAAAGGCATAGTGTTGCTTAGATGGCTTTCAGAAACATGCATTTTCTACAGGTTGCCACCGCTTGACTATGTGCTTCTTCATTTGCATATATAGTGTAGTGGATTGCCTGTGCTCAGCAACATTCACATAGAAACTCTCGCTAAATGGAAATTGTTTTTGAATCTGGGGCAGATTGATAATAAGCTTAATTCAGTTTTAAAAGGATGTCCTAAGAGCTGTTAGACAAGCACTTTTTTTACCATAGCAAAATGTATTTAATTGCCCTTAGCAACGTATTGCAGTTTAAATTATATATAAACACGTACTGCCAAGCTCTTACCTTTTATATGCTTAGTATAGCTGCACCCATAACATTTTCATTCCCTTTTGCACCGGGTTTATATGGCTTCAGATTATACATGAGCACTATAACCTTTAACCTCTTATTTACACATATACAAACTTTTCCTGAGAAAATAAATATTTTGACAAAAGGCTTGGCATTAAAAATAATGGCAACATAGATCACTGCTTATTTCCAAAGCATATTTAGACACATAATTTTTATTTGACCACTATGCACTATATTTGTTCTTTACACAGGTTATCCCATTTGCACCCTCTTTAGGTCCAGTTAAATTTTTAGTCAGTTGTTTTCACTTTGGTGTGAATTTTATTTTACTGTTTCAGGTACCATTTACTAGAGTTTGTCTACAACCTCTAATAGGTTCATAGGTTAGTACTAGGCTAACTGCCCTTGCAAGCCTAGCCAGTTATCTCCTGTGAGACTCAAACCCTGAACCATGTGTTTGTAAGGCAAACACCTTAACCATTAGGCCACCCCCTAATATTATTGTTGGCATTTGGAGTGCTCTGATTACATTCCAATATCCGGGAAAAGACAAATCAGTTAAATTCTACAGTGGAGTATTAACCGACCTTAACAAATTTTAAGCACCCCCTGCTAAAGTTATTAAAGTCTGGTTATGGGCTAGGCAGTAAAGTCTGCTAGTAATAACTAGCAAAGGACAGTAGCAGAATAAAAAAATTGTTTCTGCCTGCTAGCTGTAGGATAACATATCCCTGACCTCTTGTTATAAACTTAGAAAGTTACTAAAATAACAGAATGTGTGTTTGCCTTCATTTTCTGAAGGATATGAAGTCTGAAACTTAAATGTATTTGTAAACTTTCACAAATTAAACATTAAACATAAATGTACTTCATTATTTCATCAATTCAATCCTCGGTATATACAAAAAACACAGACTTTATGAGGAAAAGACCAAACATATGAGGCAAAAATCTGGACATTCTGAGAAAATCTGGACAGTTAAGATGCATGAAACAAAAGGGACTGTGTTACACTGCCTTTCTGACAGCACTTGCTAAGTGCTTTCCACATTTGAAAGTCAGTAAAACACTTAGCATTTTTTTCTTTTTTAATGTAACTACTAGTACATGAAGCAGATTAAGCTGCATGCACCACAAAGAATTATGCCGAGTTGCTGATCCTAAAGTACTATTATGTGATCTGGACATGGATGCCAAGTTTCATCTCTTAGTGTGGGCCTATCCATGCTTTGGGTAGTTTCCTCTCTGAATGTGTTTATAGGCCTAGTGTCCCTGAGGGCCTGGAATAAATCTGATATGGTGGAGCCCGTTCCCAAGAAGCCTGATAAAATTCTTGCCCCTCTAAAAGACTGGACACATTGGAATAAGGATCCGGCCGTCAATGTGATTGAGGTGGCAGCTGCCACCAAGAAGGAGATCTCTGAAGAGAGCACTTTGGTCCATTCCCCAAATAAGGAATCTTGGGCTTTGTGTTGAGGGCACTTAATTACTTATCGCACTTGACCAGATTCTAACATGACCTGGTGTCTGAAGTGTCGATGAACATTAAGCTGCAGTAGTCTCCAGAGATTCAAAAGATGCTGAAGACTCAACTGTCTACCCTGCTATCTATCGCCAACATCTTCATGAAGCTCATTTCTAATGTGGATGATGGAGCATCCCAATTGGCTGGCTCTGGCATCACCATGTGATGCCACAATTGGATGCAGTTATGCAACTTTGAGGATTCCTTCAAGTCATCCTTCATTAATGCCCCGTTTGATGGCTCTTCCTTGTTAGGACCAAAAATTAAGGATACTATAACTAAAAGGAAGTAAAATGGGACGACGCTGTCTACTGTAGGAGTATGTTTTGCCACCCCTCAGTGAACCTTTTCAAGGAATCAGAGGGGGTAAATGCCTCTTTTTCAGCAAGTGACAGCTCTCTCCTGAAGATGCTCCTTCAGAGGGTTCCTCCTGAGTCTGGGGGGATTCATAATTAATGCTGCCTTTGGGGCAGGTGTGGTTCATACAATCAGGATTGCCATCGGGCTTTCTCCAGTGGGCCCTTTCAGTGACCCTGAATGGTTCCCCAACTGTCATACTCTGAAGGCAGGAGGGGGTTGCTTGGCTTTTCACCCAGAGACTTGGGAGGACATCACTTCAGACACATAGGTGTTAAGAGTTGTATCCAGCGGCTACTCTGTTCCCTTTTTAGAGATTCCAAAGTTTCATCACAAACATCTCCTAGACATTCCACCCCATCAGAGACTGCAAGCAGCTTTAGAGATTCATAAGCTGCTCACAAACTGAGTCTTCCAAGAGGTTCCACCAGACCAAAGAGTATCCGGGGTCTATTCAAGGTTCTTTCTGGCATGAAAGAAAAACAAGGACCTTAGGCACATTCTGGATTTAAGCAAACTGAATCCTTTTTTGAAGCAGACTAAATTCTGGATGGTTATGGTGCAGTCCATTTTAATACTGTTAAGGAAGGACGATTGGATGTGCTTGACAGACCTCAATGATGCATATCATCATAAAAAGATTGAGAGGTGTTCCAGGAGGTTCCTGCACTTCAGGAGGTGCCTGCATTTCTGTTGGAGGGATAATCACTACCAATTCAGGGGTCTGCTGTGTATTCTCACTACAGCCCCACCCCACAAGTTTTCACCAAATGCATGGGAGTGGTGGCAGCCTGGTTCTGGCTGCAGGGGTTCCAGGTCTTCCCCTAAATGGATGACTGAATCCTTACTGTATCAACAAGAGCATAATTGGTCATGACCAGGGATACCTTACGCCAAGTGTGCAACCACTTAGGCATAACTGTCAGTTACCTAAAGTCAAGCCTACAGCCTGTTCAGATGCTAGAGTTCATAGGTTGCTACTTGCATACAGTCAGTCAAATTGTCAGGTTTCTGAGTTCTAGAGTGATTAGCCTTTGTGCTCAGGCCTCTAGCTCATGCAGTTTGAAATTCTTAGGTCATATGGCAATATCAATAGGATTGGTTCCTCTAGTCAGATATCTTATGAGTGCTCTGCAGTGGACTCTGGCTGTACAGTGGTCTTTCTGAATTCACCCAGTGGACTTTCTAATGCAGTTGACGAAGGTGTGTCATGACCAAATTTATTGGTGATTGCAGTCTCCTTTCCTGACCAGTGGGAGACAGTTTGTTCTTCCATTGACCAAGGTCACCGTGGATGCCTTCCTTCTTGGTGGGGGACATTTTGAGGATGGTTCAAGGGAGCTGGTCTTCTGCAGAGACCGACATCCACATCAGTGTCCTGGAAATGAGAGCTATCTTCTTTCATTGCAGGCTTTTCAGGATGCCCTTCCCAGAGGTGCGATTGTGATTCTGACTGACAATATGTCCGTTTTCTGGTATCTCAACAAGTACAGGGGAACACATTCTTATCCTCTTTGTCAAGAAGCCATAAGGGCTTGGCAATGGGCGATTTATTTTCAGCAGTTTCTGGTTGCAGTGCACATCCCAGGGAAGTCCAGCATTCTGGCTGATAGCCTCAGAAGGTATATTCTGCTTCCCACAAGTGATCCCTAAATCTGAGAGTTGCACTTCAGATTTTACAGCACTGGGACACTCAGCATTGCGACCTATTCATCTCCTCATCCAACATCAAGTGCAGCAGCTATTGCACCTTAGTTCCCCCTCTGGGACAGTCACACACAGATGCTCTGATCTTTGTTTGGCTCCTGGGACTTCTGTATGCGTATACCCTGGTCCCTCTGATTGTAAAATTTCTTCAGAAGGCAGCCCAGTGCAGTGTAACTGTGATCCTCATAGCAGCTTTCTAGTCACATCAGGTGTAGTTCACCTTCCTTTGGCCTCTTCTGAAGTACCCCCCTTGGGTACTGGACCCCATTCAGGACATTATTTCTCTTCCAGTGGGTCTTGATCCCCCCACTCTTCAGTCCCTCAAGTTAACCATATGTTTTTTCCGGTTCCAGTAATGGACAGAAATCCCAAGCTTTCACAGGCTGTACTTCACATCTTGTCCTCAACTCAAAAATGCTCAGCTGGAAAAGTTTACTCCGGTAAGTGGAGACATTTTGCAACTTGGGCAGAATTTCATGGACTCGATCCTTTTTCTGCTACCTTAGAACCTGTTTTAGGTTTTTTTGCTGAGCTGTTTCAGTCAGGTTTAATTTTTTTCTACCATTAAGGTGCAGTTGACAACTATTTCAAACATTCACATTGGCAGGGACAGTATTCCTCTGGCTTCTCTAAGATTTCCAAGGCTTTTCTCAATGCTACCTTTTTTCTCCATCCCCCAGTTTGGGATTCATTCCCTCCATGGGATTTGTCTTTTGTTTTGCAGGCCCTCCATTTGAACCCTCAGCAACTTCAGACTTGAAACGCTTGCCTTGGAAGACCTTGTTTCTAGTGACTGTTGCTTCAGTGACGAGGGTTTCAGTTACGCGCTCTTGATTCTTCTCCACCTTATTTGGTGTTTCACAAAGACAAGGTGTCTCCCGGTACAGATCCTTCCTTTTTGCCTAAAGTGGCTTCAGAGAATAATCTTAACAGTTTCATTCATCTCCCTGCACTTTTCCCCAAATCCTTCACAAAGGTGAATACCTTCTGTATTGTTTTAGATGTGCACAGACAACTGAGATTTTATTTGGACTGTACCAGTGCCCTTACAAAATTCAGTCACTTATTTGTCTCCTTTTCAAAATCCAAACTGCGTTCACCTGTGTCTAAAGTGATTTTATCCAAGTGGCTGTCAGACTGTAAGAAAAGTCAAGAAAAGCACAATCAAAACCAAAAATCAACCAAAAGAAGGGTTCCAGCCACAGATCAACAGCTTGAATAATTTATTAAAATAATAAGCCAAGATGAGCGCTTTTGGCTCAACAATGAGACTTCTTCAGATGAAAAATACATGTACGTCACATCCTTAAATACCCCTGCTAATTTCCCATTTCTTAATTTGCATAATTAATTTAAAAAAATTTAAAGAAACATCCACAAATGCATATAAACTAAATTATAGAATCACACAAATCTTTTACTTATTTGTTTAAACCAGTTGACATACCTAAAAACAAAGTATTAAAAATTAATAAATGTAAAACTGCCTGAAATCTAACCTATCAAAGCCATAATTGCTGCCCTTTCTTTAAGGATGGGTTTAACTGAAATATATTCATTCAGACTTGGGGGTGAAGTAGCCCTTAACCTAAGTTGCCTTATAAGTTTTCTTTTTAAAAGGGTCAACTTCCGGTTACCACCTCTTAGGTTCTTTTTGATCACTTCAAGGATACTGAAGTGGAAACCGACACAGAACAGTCTAAGAAATGTTTATATAGGGCACTAGTGTCTTTCTTTGTTCTTATATCATGAAGATGTTCGCAAATTCTAGTTTTAAGAGCCCTCTCCGTTTTTCCTGTATAGAAACAGGAATAACTTACACATTTAGCTAAATAAACCAATTTGTTTGTCCCACAGTTCCCCTTCTTAAAATAAATTCTGCTTTTCAACCCATTTTCAAGTGTCAAACTTTCTGTCCTAATTATACAAGAACAATAATTGCACATGCCACATGATGTAGTTCCCCTTCTTGTTTCATCTCTATTGGGTGCCTCTGCCTCTAAAAACTCCTTAAAATTCCTACCAGTTCTATATGAAAAAGTTGGCCTGTCCCCCACTATTTCATGTAGTTCTTTACTAACTTTAAAAATACACCAATTAGTTTGTAATATATCATGCAAGGACTTTGTAAAATGGTTGAACTCCAAGGCATATGCCTTATCAAATCTTTTGTTGGGGTCTCTTGTAATATCTTTGTCCAACCCACACCCAAAAGTGGTGGGTATCTGCTACCCCAACCATGGAAAACTTCCTCTATAATTTCAGTAACAAGCTGAGTAGGATATCCCCTATTTATAAACATCTCCTTCAGCTTTTGGAACTCGACCTTCAAATCCACCCACTAATGTCATTCTGGCCTGTCCTTTCACCAAATTTCTCTTTTGAAAATGGAGGTGACAGCTACCATAGTGCAAATAACTATTGCACTGTTTCTTTACTGTACATATTTGACTTGAAACCCCCCACAGAGTGAGATACAGTAACATCAAGATAATTGATGCTGTACTTCCCCCAACTGAAGGTGAATTTAAAGTATTGAGAACAGCCATTAAGGTAGTCGATAAAGCTGATAATACCTTCAGGGTCACCATCCCATAAAATGAAGATATCGTCCAAAAAATCAGACGTATAGATGTAAAAATTTAGAAAATGGACTGTTGAAATCATTCCGATTCCCAGCTCAACATCACCAAAAGATGTTTCTTTTAAAATGTTTTAATTAATTATGCAACTTAAGAAATGGGAAATTAGCAGATGTATTTAAGGATGTGACGTACATGTATTTTTCATCTGAAGAAGTCTTATTGTCGAGACGAAAGTGCTCATCTTGGTTTATTATTTTAATAAATTATTCAAGCTGTTATCTGTGGCTGGAACCCTTCTTTTGGTTGATTTTTGGCTATCAGACTGTATTTTGTTTACATTTTCCTTGAAAGTTAAGACCCTTCTATGTAAGCATGGGGTCATTCTGTCATAGGGGTCGTTCTTTTAGGGCTATGGCTATTTCTACAGCTTTCTTTTCTAAAGTATCAATGGATGAAGGAGCAGGCTTAACTCTGAGGTAAACTGGAAGTATTTGATTTAAATATTTAATTAATTACATAATGGATTAATTGAACTGATTGATTCTTATATATGGTATCAATGTGTGCTGTTTGTTATACTCTTTGAAGGCTGTTTCTGAAGCGATAGAGAGAGTTACATTGTGTCTTCTAATAAACTGAGTCCTGGTTGTTGTTCATTTATCCTCCAGCTCATCCTGCCGTTTTGTTTTGTGGTTTATCAATTAATGTTTGTGCAGCTGCAACTTGGATGGGTCATCACATTTTTGTTTCGTACTATAAGCTAGATATTCAGTCAAGATCCAGGGCTTTGTTTGACTCCACTGTGCTGTGGAATATCCTTCCGTAGTTCCTCCCAAGGATTTTTACGTGGCTGGGGACTTTGTCCCACAAGTTGAAGCCAGACAGAGCAGAAAACATTGGACACGAAAGTTATGTACTTACCATAATGATAGATCTGTGTTGTCTGTTTCAAGTCTGGTTCAAACTTCCCCTCTCCTGCCCCCACCTTGGCTTGCTATGATGAACTTCCCTACCCGAGATGGCTGAACAATGAAGGATGTCCATTCCTTATTCTTGGAGTCCTGCGCACTTCTTGGTTCAGGCAGTTTATTCTAGGTTGATGTTGGCTTGCATGGGGAAAACTTGATCAGAAGACTAGGTTGAAGAGCAGGGGATTGTGGGTAAGGGAGGTGGAGCTTGGTGAGTTTGAAGTCTGAAGGAATTAGCTAGTATCAGATCTAAGTCAAATATGATAAGCCAAAGGGTGAACCAGACCTATCTGTCATTATGGTAAGTACATAACTTTCATTTTAACTTCCATTATGATCCATCATCACTTCTTAGAATGGTTTTGTCCCACACTAATAATAGGCTAGGATATACTACTGAATGGTTTTGTCCCACACTAAAGAGACTGTCCTGGAGCATTCCTGTGTCTTGACAGAGTGCTCTTCAAACTATCTGGAGATATACAGAGCTAAGTATATTTTTCTGGCACTTCAGAGTTGTGTACTATTAATTGTTGCTTGACTAATTTTATATCATTGCTGGCTGACTTCAGAGTTGTGCACTGTTATTTTTGCTTCACTGTATAGTTTTTCAGATCTCTGCTGAAGGTGTTGTTTTTCCCCTACCTATTCCTGTCTTGCTGTTTAAATTTGGAGGCTTTTGCAGTTGCCCGCCCCCACTGTAGATTTGATCTGGGACACTCCCCCCAGTCCCATCTCTTTACCTCATTCTACCTAATAGACTCCATCTGCTCTTGTTTTTAGTCATTTTTAATTTAATTGCATTTTTTAAACTATGTTTGGTCTAATATTGCTATATACTCAAGTGTATAAACAAGCCACAAATGTCACAGCTCTCAGAAGGAAATCCGACAGCGAGAAAAAAGAAAAAATAACTAAAATCATTCACCATACAACGCTGTCGAAAACGGCAGTGTCAGAAATGAAAACAAATAGTCTATGTGCTACTGAGACAAGCACACTTACTGTTCAAATGCGAATTGCAGAAGAAACGCCAACAAAACCTCTCCTTTTCAGGACGGCAATGCCTAATATAAGGGCAAGTAGTCTAAGCTGTGCTAAGACAAGCACATTCACTGTTCCAATGGAAATGCAGAAAAAACGCCAACAAAACCTTTCCTTTTCAGGACGGCGTTTATACGCTGTGCTTAATCAAGCACACCCACTGTTCCAATAAAAATAGCAAAATACTGTAGAACGCCAAATAACACCTTTCCTCTTCAGGAAAGCGTTTGTAACAAAAATCCAGTACACTGCTCCAACATCAGGAAATGGCAGTCATCAACTTCATTAAGATAAAAGCAGCTTTATTGACAGAAATAAAGTGAGCGCTTTCGCCGTTAGGCTTTTTCAAACTTTTACAACTTCTTATATTGATGCAATCTTAAATAGTCAATGCTGACCAATCACAACTAAATTCATTGGTAGGCTTCAAAGCGCTATTAAAAGGTATATATACAATATATTCAGACATCTCTTCATATGCAATTAAGTGGATTAATATAAAATACATATGATTTGCAAATTAAAAATCATTCATTCTAACCTCCGTATTAATACATAATGTGCTGAACTATGGATCTGTGATTAATACTTATAAAAAAGCATAAAACTATAACTTAAAAAGTATATATAATTTTCTAAAAATTACTTAAGAAAAGCAAAGACACATTTGTGTGCATTTAAAACACTTTTGTCTCACATATACATCAGCATCAAACATGCACATACTCCAATTTTATACAAAAACATAAATATTATTGTATAAAAAATAAAAATGCATTAGACGTCTAGGAGACTCATCTAGGTCTGCGAACTCTTCTTCCTTTCAATACTGATTTAATATGTGCTTTATCATTAAGTCCAGGTGGATCATCTGCTTTACATCTGATGATCCACCTTAATTCACATTCTAAGGTCCTATTGATAATGTCTCCTCCTCTATAGCTAGGTATTAAATGTTGTATGACAAAAAAAATAAAAGTGTGTTCAGAGCCCAAAGATTTACAATGCTTGGCTAGGGCATTGAACTCAGATCCCTTCCTTATATGATAATTATGTTCCCTGATACGGTCTTTTAGGGGCCTGTTGGTTTTCCCTATATAAAATGAGGGACAGTTCAAGCACCTAGCTAAATACACCACGTTCTTACTATTGCAAGTAGTGTTGGTATTAAAATAGTAAGTGTAACCTGTAACTGGGTGTATGAAAGTTTCTTCTACATTAATGAAGTTACAATGGTTACACGTACCACAAGGCAAAGTGTTCTTTGTTGTTCCTGGCAAGGGTAGCTTATTCTTTGTCCATCTTGGTTTGCATAGTAATTTCTTTAAATTGGGCTTATTTTTGAATGTCATGCTAGGTTTGGGTCCTACTATCTTAGCTATGTCATTATCAGATAGCAAAATGTCCCAGTTTTTGTTAAAAATATTTCTAACCTGTTTAGTATCCCTGGTGTATGATATAATAGGTCTAACCCCCATTAACTTGTGATCTGATGTTGTTTCTACAAGTATATTATTTTCAGAGAAGTAGGGTCTAGCTATGTTGGTCCGTAGATTGTTAACTTCCAGTATCACTTTATCAATCATCATTTCATCATATCCCCTCTCTATAAATTTATTCCTGAGGCTGTCTATTTCTTTGTTATAAAGTTCATCCGCAGGGTTATATCTGGAGGCTCTTATAAATTGACTTTTTAATATGTTATGAAAAATGTGTACAGGATGCATACTTTCTCTGTTCAAAAGTGCGTTTCGATGACACAATTTGCGATGTATGGAGGTGTTTAGAAGTCCATTATCAAGTTTAAACACCTCTACATCCAAGTATGAAATCCTATCCCTAGAGAAATTCATGGTGAATTTCAAGAAACTTGTGGATGAATTCATGAAACTCAAGAAACTATGTAACATATCTATGTCACCAAACCAAATGAAAAAAAGGTCGTCCACAAATCTGCGATATAACCCCACTAACTCCTTGAACATAGTGGATTTACAAAGGACATTTTCCTCCCAGGCAGCTATAACTAGGTTGGCGTAGCTATTGGCACAAGATGTGCCCATAGCTACGCCATCCCTCTGTAAGTACACATATTGATCATAAGTAAAAACGTTGTTTGTTAATACCATTTCAAGATATAAACTGATCAATTCTATTTTATTTGGCTGAAAGTCAGAGTGCTGACGTAAATAATTTTGGATATAGATTATACCTGATTCATTCGGTATCACAGTAAAAAGACTTACTATATCCATAGTAACCAAAAAATATTGTTTGTCTTCACCTAAATCTTTGGTATAAGAATAAAGGTCCAGTAAAAACTGTTTGCTGTCCTTTAGAATGTACTCATTTTGATCTACCAATGGCCTTAAGTTGGACTCTACATAAATGGAGACCGGCTCTGTGACCCACCCTTGTCCAGATACAATTGGTCTCATGGGTGGGTCACTACAACATTTGTGTATCTTAGGTAGTCCTTGTATGACTGGAACTACAGGATTCTCAACTTTAAGGTAATGGTACAGTTCTTCAGTAATACATGAAGACATAAGTAGGTCATCAAGTGTGTAGTATACATCAAACACTTTCTGTCCAACTATCTCTTGATCTATCTTAACATAAAAGTTGTCATCATTAAGGAGTTGAATCATTCGTGCATCATAGTCTGTAGTATTCATCACTACAATTGGGCCACCTTTATCAGCCGGTCTGATGGTGAGTGTATCATCCATCTTCAGGCCCTTCAAGGCTTGTCTTTGTTTGTAATTTAAATTATATCTATGTTTTTTATATTGATATGTGTTAAAGTAGCTATGTATATCATTTTCCAACACCCTACCAAATACATCCAAAACCGGATGTAGTTGAGGGATATACGTACTGTTAGATTTAAAACATGGACCATGGTTGAAAGTCTCATTCAAGCCAAAGTCCAGTTTCAATTGTACATTTCTAGTAAACAATCTAGCATCAATTACTAGGTCTGTAATATCATCACCACAAGTGGGTATGAAACTAAGTCCTTTATTCAGCACAAACTTTTCATCTTCATTTAATGTTCTACTAGAAAGGTTAACTATCAACGTGGGTTTCTCTCCCACATTTTCTTCAGTGTAGGACCACTGTATTCCTCTGTTGACCCTTTCCTTTTGCGTCTGCCCCTGCTTATTGATCGTTGTCTCTCTTTGTATTGCCCTTGTGCTATCGGGAAAGGGACATTCACTTTCTGTGTGGAGTCAACATTAGATCTATTCCCCAACATAACTTTTGGTCTCACTATCATCTCATGGGATTTCCCTGTATTTGTTGCATCGGCTAATACACCTTCCATATCTGCCCTTTGCTCTGACGGTATTACTGGCCCCTGCGTATTACTCAGTGTTGAACTGTTGCTTATTGATTCTAAATGTTTATTTGTCTCTGTAGGTTGTTGTCCATGTGGCCCTATACCACTGTTATCAATAAGTTGTTGTGGTTGGTCTTCAAGTGTGATAATCTCCCTATGATGGTCTCTATCGGGTTGAGACTCAGAGCTTGAATCTGTTACCCTTACGTTGTGTGGAACAATTCTAGTACGGCTAGGTGCCATATACTGAGTGTTATTGTTATGTTCCCTAGGCCAAGTAAAAACTTGGTTGTTAGAAAAGTCCCTGACATCCCTACTAATCTTAACTTTTTTCTGTTCTAACAACCGTTTCTCAAACAGACAAACATCATCAATCACTTTTTCCACTCTATTATGCATATGCATATGCATATTAATACACTTCTTATTAACTTTTTGAAAACAGACATCAACTTGATTTTTCAACAATTCTTCTTCTGGCATATGATAATCAATTAACAGTTGCATATAGCTATTACTTAAACCAATATTTAACTGTTGCCATTTGTAAAGCAAGTCAGGAAATCTATTCCCTGACGTGGGCATTTTTAATATACGAAGCCCTCGTGGTACTATTTTCTTAGCAAGACATGCTTCAAAGTATTGTCTTTGTACCTGTATTTTCTTAAGTTTAATAAATGTAACTTCTAAGTCCTGTAAGTCCTCTGTTATGTTCGTATGAGAACCCGTGTTCATATTATCAATGGCTTGTAAATGTGGTTGATAGTCCAAAAGAGCATTTTTATCACCAGTTAAACAGGTTTGAAAGCGAGACAAAGCTTTATTTGATATATCCTTATCTTGTGTTACTGGTACGTATGGAAGTTCCACATTTAAATCACTGACATCAGCCATATCCTCCTGTTGCTGTGCAAGTAAATATATAATGAATAAACAAGCCACAAATGTCACAGCTCTCAGAAGGAAATCCGACAGCGAGAAAAAGAAAAAATAACTAAAATCATTCACCATACAACGCTGTCGAAAACGGCAGTGTCAGAAAATTATATATACTTTTTAAGTTATAGTTTTATGCTTTTTTATAAGTATTAATCACAGATCCATAGTTCAGCACATTATGTATTAATACGGAGGTTAGAATGAATGATTTTTAATTTGCAAATCATATGTATTTTATATTAATCCACTTAATTGCATATGAAGAGATGTCTGAATATATTGTATATATACCTTTTAATAGCGCTTTGAAGCCTACCAATGAATTTAGTTGTGATTGGTCAGCATTGACTATTTAAGATTGCATCAATATAAGAAGTTGTAAAAGTTTGAAAAAGCCTAACGGCGAAAGCGCTCACTTTATTTCTGTCAATAAAGCTGCTTTTATCTTAATGAAGTTGATGACTGCCATTTCCTGATGTTGGAGCAGTGTACTGGATTTTTGTTACAAACGCTTTCCTGAAGAGGAAAGGAGTTATTTGGCGTTCTACAGTATCTTGCCATTTTTTTGGAACAGTGGGTGTGCTTGATTAAGCACAGCGTACAAACGCCGTCCTGAAAAGGAAAGGTTTTGTTGGCGTTTTTTCTGCATTTCCATTGGAACAGTGAGTGTGCTTGTCTTAGCACAGCTTAGACTACTTGCCCTTATATTAGGCATTGCCGTCCTGAAAAGGAGAGGTTTTGTTGGCGTTTCTTCTGCAATTCGCATTTGAACAGTAAGTGTGCTTGTCTCAGCAGCACATAGACTATTTGTTTTCATTTGACACTGCCGTTTACGACAGCGTTGTATGGTGAATGATTTTATTTTATATACTCAAGTGTGCTAGATTGCACTGCATTTGAATTGTTTTTACTGCTGTTTTAGCTACTTTTCTGTATAAAAAAAATAAATTAAAAAAAAAATCTAAGCCTGTTTCCTACCTTTCCTGTAAGTAGTGTAGTCCAGATTCAGATTTGCTGTATCCAGGACTGTATGTAAGCTTCTGAGCCCCCCCCCAAAGCTTTCTGTGTTGGAGGGAAGCCTTCTAGCTTATCAGCGGGAGTGGTAAGCACTAGGTAACCTATCTACCACATAAAGAGTGGTTCTGACCCAGAAATTGTAGTTATTGGCCATTTGGGCAGTTTTTCCATCTCTCTCAACTTTCTGATTTAAAAGCCCACATTTGCACTTCCCCCCCCCTTTTCTGTAACTAGTTTAGTCCAGATACAGATTCTTAGTTTTAGCACTTGAACTTGCTTATTCATGATCAGCACTTGTTCAGAACTTGTTGTAAGCACTAAATAAGCTACTAATTACTACAGCACTCAACCTTCCTCATTATCCAGAGGAAAAACGTTTTGGTACTTACCTTCCTCACTTGCTTAGGGAAAAACAGCTCTTGTACTCACTTTCCTCACATATCTAGAGGAAAACAGTTTTTTATACAGGCATGTCCAAGGGTCAGCTCCCAGTGTTCTCTCCTGTGTATCTGATAAATCTGGGCATCTTGGGGCAATGTAGAAATTGCCTCATGTACACAGACAACCCTCTCCTCCTACCACCCAACACTACAACCTGTGAGAAGTGCACTTATCTAACCAAACTGGAGGTAAAGGTCTCTCCAACCAAGACTGAACTTGTCAGTCAAGAGGAGAAGGTAAACACTTGCACCACACCACACTCATCACATAGTCTCACTAAATCTACACCACCAAAATCCACACATAGAAACACAAAAACATTTGCGGAGGCTCTCAATAATAATCTGCTCAAGCAACAGAGACCTCCAAAGCAGAAATGCAAGCAATCTCCACCCCCCAACATAAAATGACACATAGCCTGCAGACTCAGTGTGCCACTCAACCGCAGCCAATAAGGCAAAACAACGTACCCAACAAACTAGTCATAGGTGACTCTATAGTTAGGCACACTAATGTCCCACTCACCAGGCTAAACAAGGAGAAGGTTATTGTCAGCTGCCTGTTGAGTGCCAGGATCCACCACATAACCCATATACTCAGGTCACTCCACAACAAGTACAAATATGACTCTGTCATTGTCCATGTTGGTGTGAATGACCTGAGACGTACCTCCCTGGACTACATGAAAAGAGACATGGAAGAACTCTCCCATCTTGTAGCCAAGGCAGGTATGACTCTAGCCCTGAGTAGCATTCTGCCATCACCCAGAATGATATCGCAGTACAAGGACAAAATGATTGACTTCAACAATTGGCTAAGCTTCTGGTGTCATTCTAAAGGGATCCAGTATCTGTCTGCTTGGGATAACATGGTCGACAGACCACGATGCTTTGCCAGAGATAGCCTGCACCTGTCACCCCTGGGATTCCGAATACTGGCTAAGGTTCTTGCTGCCCCTATAGTGCTTTTTTTAGGCATGGTTCAAATGACAAATTCACCACCGTAACATGAACAGGCAAGCAAAAACTGAGGGTGATGCTACTCAATGCTAGAAGCCTAAATCTCAAAATGCACTCACTCGAGGCACTCCTTAAAATGGAGAATATCGATATCTGTGCAGTGTCTGAGACCTGGTTCAAGGCTGCAGAGAGCAGCACTGCACTACGAGGCTATAACTCATACCACACTTTTCAGCCATGTAACCTGGACCGGAACACCAAAGGTGGAGGTGTGTCCATATTCATTAAGGATATCCACACCTCCAGGCTAGTTGCTCAGCATAATGCATCCGAGGTTATCCAAGTGCAACTAACTCTGGACAAAACTGCAATCCAAATTGTAGCTTACTATAGATCCCCACCATGCCCCAGGGTTCCCAATCCTCTTTTCTCGATGTACTGGAAAATATTAGGGTTCAACCAAACACACTAATAATGGACGATTTCAACTACCCCACCATTAACTGGGAAAACTACTCATGTACCAATTCCTTCGCTCAACGCTTTCTGGAATTCATAACTCCAATGCTCTGGATCAACTTATCCACACCCCCACCAGGGGCAACAATATCCTAGATCTAGTCATTACCAACATGAGTGACCGGTGTTCCACACCTGAAATCAACGCCTGATTAGTCCGATCTGACCATAAACTAATCACCCTAGATATCCACATCCTGCCCCCAACCCCCATTAAGGAAACCACGGTAACAAATTTCTCCAAAGCCAACTTTATGCTTCTTAAGACAGAAGTGATGAACTTCATGACACCCATGCAGATGGACAATACAGTTACGACTACTGAATCCTACACAACTGGACTTTATAAGCACTTACACGAGTGCATGGATCGTGCTATCCCAAACAGAACCAAGACGCTATCCTCCAAAAAAAGGAAGCCAATCTGGAGGTCCCCTGCCATAAACAAACTACAACAGAAGGAAGAAACTGTTGCAAAAGAGAGTAAAATCCCATGAGTGGAGGAGCTCCCTGGTCAGCCTCAGTAAGAAGCTGTGATCCCTGATAAAATCCTCCAAAGCTAGTTACAAAGACAAAATCACCACTGATTCTAAAGACAACCACAAAGCATTCTATAGCTATGTCAAGAATTTCAATGGCAACACTCAGATCTGCTCCGAGTTACAGCACAATGGCACTAAATATACAGACCCAACTGATATTACTAACATCTTGGCAGATAGGTTCAGTGCTAACTTTACCCCCCTGTCACCCCCTAAAGGGCCCATCTCTATACCGGAAGAATGCAGAGTTCCTGTAATCACGGCTGCAGAGGTAAAAACCACAGTCTCCAAAGCCAAGAACACAGCATCCATGGGACCAGACAACATCCCAGGCTGCATTCTACATGAACTACAGAACGAACTGGCACCCCACCTAAGTACCATGTTCAACCATAGCCTCACCTCAGGCTTTGTGCCCGCTGAATGGTGCACAGCGACAGTTATCCCACTCCACAAGGGGGACCCACCATGGACCCCGGGAACTACCGCCCATTAGCCTGATGAGCCTGGTCTGCAAGGCCATGGAACGTATCATCATGGAACTTATAAACAAAGACATTGGTAATCTCCAAACTCTGGACCCCACCCAGTTTGGGTTTGTAAAAGGCAGATCATGTCTCCTAAACCTGATAGACTTCTCTGAAGCAGTCACCAAAGCTATAGACGAGGGTAAGGTGGTTCACACAGTCTATCTAGATCTTGCCAAGGCTTTTGACACCATCCCCCACTCTGGAATTATAGATGAACTCACTAAACTAGGTATAAATCCCTATTTCACAAGATGGGTTGCCAACTGGCTCACTAACAGAACCCACACTGTGAAAGTAGCAGACTCCAAATCCAACTTCAGACCAGTGACAAGTGGAGTACCACAGGGTTTAGTCCTGGGTCCTCTCCTGTTTGGTATCTACTTCTCTGAAGTACAGGCTAACACAGAAGGTCTTTGGCTAATGAAGATGATCGCAGATGACTGCAAACTAGGAGCCATAATCGAAACTCCTAACGATGTGGACATTCTACAAAAGGGCCTCACTGAGACAGATGCCTGGTGTCAAAGCCATGGCCTCAAGCTCAATGCCAAAAAGTGCATTGTTATCCCCTTTGGTAAAAAACTCTGTACCCATGAGCTACAACATAGGCGGTAGTATACTTAACACCGAAAGTGTGATAAGAGACCTTGGGACACAGGTGGACAGTAGTCTCTCTTTTGATAATCACATCGCCACAGTAGTCAGGAAAAACTTCTACATGGCACACCTCATCACAAAAGGTTTCTCATCCAGAAAAAAAGAGGTCATTGTTCCCCTCTACTCATCACTCATTAGACCCATTATAGAGTACAACGCCCCTTTTGGTATGTACCTCACAAGACATCTATAACAACTGGAAAGGCCACAGAAATACCTCACAAAGAGGATTACCAGCCTCAAACAGATGCCCTAAGCACACCGTCTCAAAAAACTCCAGCTTTACTCCATCGCATATCGCTTACTCAGAGGTGATCTCTGCCTAACATACAAAGCTATTTCAAACCCAGAGCTGTTGGACATGCTCCTCTTAAATAAATCCCAATCCCTCTGAGCTACATGCTCTAGGGACCTAAACCTTGTCACCACAATAAACAGAACATGCCGGAGGGATAGATTCCTGTCCCAGAGACTTCCCATACTCTGGAATAAACTACTTATCTATATCAAACAAAGCTCTTCATTAGCACTCTTCCAGAAAATTCTTGATGATTGGATGGGAAATAGGAAATTCACTCTGGGGAATCACTTCTGTGGCTCTGCTCGACAGTGGCACAGGAAAATAATTTTCTTGGGTGACAAAAGCCAGGGTACCTTTTTGGCTGGGCTTGTATAGGCCCTAGGGCTGATAGCCTATTACCTACCAATGAACCTATGAACCTATGTCCTCTGTACCATGGCAAACACTGCACATGGTGGCAGTAAATTTTAAAACAGTAATGTCCTATTAACCCTCTGTCTGAGTTTTTTCATACCTACACTGTATCCCTTTCTTGTCACCAAACTAACGTAGTGATTTTTTTTTTTTGATCTTAATTTGAATTTTAACATTTTTCAAACAAATGTGCTCATAAACACTTAGACATGTTAAAAGCAACAGAAAGTAATTGCTTTATTTGAAGTTGGACTAACTGTAGAGTACATTTACCATGTAGAAGCAATTCCTTCAGTCTACAAACGCTACATTTCTTACAGATGTGTAAGTCAAGAGAAGCA
The DNA here is from genome assembly GCF_019279795.1 of Protopterus annectens. Classification (NCBI taxonomy): domain Eukaryota; kingdom Metazoa; phylum Chordata; order Ceratodontiformes; family Protopteridae; genus Protopterus; species Protopterus annectens. Next base: position 46,866,574 of record NC_056751.1, on the reverse strand, counting down.
CTGCAAAACATTTAGTAATAAATATTTAAAGCAAAGATTTTAGTTGTAAGATGCCTTATCATTTTTCCGGTGGTGGGAAGAGAATGCTATCACTCTGCTTGCACCTACTGAAACAAAGGTTTCTGATTTACATCTACTCACTGATTTATAAACAGTATTTCTGCAACTCAACTTAACCCCTTAACCACAGACAATATTTTCTCACCATCTAGTGGCGATAATAGAAAGTGCTGGCTTAACTCAGTTTTCCTTTTTTATTTTAAAATCTTTAAGATTATGGTTTTAAGATTACAAAAAATATCAGCTTCAGAACATTTCAGGGACATTATTTTGTCAGTACAACTACTGTACTTAAGAAACAAATGCTCCAAATATAAGAAAGAAATGACTGAAATGCAACCTGGAAGTGAGACACCATGCTGCTTATTAGCATACATCTCTTATACTATATACCGTCTTATCTCCCTTCCTGCTGTATAGTAGCAGGCCAACACCTTTATTGAATTATCACTTGTGACATAGGCAAATTTATATTTATATAAAAGTAATCAAGCTGCATTAACAAGTTAACAGTTACAAACATTATACTTCACATATATTGCTATAAATCGTTTGTGGAAAATGAGTATTCACTAATGTTGGCAGGCAGATATGAGATTCAAGCTAATGTCCAGCTATCTTCAGAATATTTTTTTCTTGGACAATAAAGTGATTTTATGCTTTGGAGGAAATATAAAAGTTTGTCCAAAAAAAGTGAGCTATCAACAGAAGGTGACCCTGCTTTTTATTCTTCTTCTGATGATCACGCTCAAAGAGCAACTTTGACAGGTAGACTTTTTCCACTGTTCCAAAGGAAAGCGCTTGACAGAGAAAAGCATAAGAGTTGACTAGAAGAACCAGGAGTACGTTGGAAATGAATCAGAGGCTGGAGTTGTGAAGTGGAAATCAACAGGAAGAAAACCAGCAACTCAGAAAGTAATGAATAAATGTGGGATTACAAAGCAACAGTCACATTTGTGAAATATGTTTGAATGAGAAAACTGTGAAATATTGGACTTTTTTGCCTTTGTTAAATTTGTAGGGGACTCCAAGCATAGGCCCACTTCACGTCATTAATGTTTGGAAGAACTTTAAGGAAAGGGGAGGGTGTAGGAAAGCACTAACTGTAAATAAAACATTTTTTGTTTTTAACAGTATTTTTATAAAACATGACATATACTGCATGCTATATAATAAAGCATTTTCAGTTATTTTTGTGTGTTATAGTAATACTAAAGTAAACAGGTACTCTTTTTTCTTCTTTTTCTTTCTTTCTTTCTTTCTTTCTTTCTTCTTGTTCAGTTTTAAGAAATGTAGGCACTGTAATGTAAAATGAGAAGAAAGGCTGGACCAAACTAAATTTAAGATAATAGGCTGCAGTCTTGGGTTGTTGAGGTGAGGGACGGGTTGTCAAAGTATACAGATATACAGATCATGATATAAGTAAAAATTATATGCTTTTTCATACTTATGCATAGGTCTAACAGCAAGTTTTAGGTGGAAGTAAGTCAATACGAGAACATTGAATGTAGTGAAAAGTTTTCCTTTAGCAAATAAATGTTCATTGTAGAACATGAGAAGCTTGTGGCTGAAGGCAACTGTGTTTCTGGTTTTCATGTTCTGTGGAGATGAGCTGATAAGAGGTCAGTAAAAGAAGAATACTTTTTTCAATGTCTAAAAGATAATGGTTTCTGAAAGCATTCATGTTGTTTTCTACATCTGGGAGTGTAAGTAGACGCATATGCTCTTGGCATGGATAGCCTTAATTATAGGTCAGTTAAAGCTTGTGAGAGCAACAGTCTGGGACAATTGTTCCTATTAGGAGGGTAAACTTCATTATTTGAAGATGGGCATAGTGTTGTGTGTTTGCATTAAGTTAATAAGTTATGGGACTGTTCTGGGGTGTGTTTGGTTTTTATTTGAGGGTTTTCCTTAAAACAAAAAGTCTTGTAAGATGTGACATAAGTTCAAATGGATATGGCAAGAAACAACTCTATAAAAGATCAACCTGCCAAACATTAGTGTATGCATGTAGCACAGAAGCTGAAACTAGACATGTAAAAAAGCTGAAGAAGTTTCTCATTCAGGAGAGACAAAAACGTGTCTTGTGCTAATAAACTTGTTATACGTTAATACGCTTATTTTAAACTCATTACTGCGTGTTTCTGCTACACTACTGGCTGCCTTCCGCCTTTTGAACTAAGGAACCAGGCAGGGATGTCTTCTTTCCATTTGTTATTTGCATTATATTTAGAACTATTGCCAAAGAAAATAAGGGACTCAGAAATTCACGGAAACAATTAGTAAGGTGATCAAGAAAGGTTGGCTTCATTTGCATATGATATTATTTTGTACTTGATAAAACCAGAAAAGGATATTTCAGTGTTGCTTAACATTCTGAGACACTTTCAAGTCTTTTTCAAATAAAAAATTCAACACTCTGAGACATTTTCAAATTTTTTTCAAATACAAAACAAATGAAGATACAACAAAGGCAATAGCTATAAATTATGTACTCACACGCAAATTAGTTTAGCTTTACCCATTTTATGAGGACATGATCAAATTAATTACTTTGGCATATGGCTTAAAAAGGATTCTGTTATGGCACCTATGGATATGTGAGAAGAGGCCAAACAAAAGATAATGCAAAACTAAGAAAATGGAAGCTCTGTTTTATGGATATGGACAGCAAAATATAACAGTGAAATTTTTCTTCTGTTTGCTTTATACACAGGTCAGGCATATTTTCATCAACCAGAGAAGCTGTGGATAGCAATTAATAAAGAGTTGTAGGATTTTAGCTGGAAAAGGAAGAGGGCAAGAGATAAGTGGGATAAGTTGTTCCTTCTAATAGAAGAAGGTGGTTTGGGATTGCCTGATTTGAAGAGATAATTCAGAGCTGCTCATTAAAGGCTACACACAGTACAAACAGAAAGCTATAATCCTTAAGGAAAATAACAATAACCATACAGAATATTATATTCATAAAGTACCAGAAACTATTCTAAGAACTAAGCCAACATGGACATGTAGAAAGGAGGTTCTAGCAGTAGGTATGACTGCAATTAGGGGTACAGAGAATAGGCAAGAGGGGTAGAATTTACTGGAGAAAACTGACAAATGAGCCAAGGTATTGGGAACAAATAATTAAGAGAGAGAAAGGTAACAGAATGAGAAGAGGCCAAGAATATGTTTGGACTGCAGGCTATGGACTGCCTCCTTCCTTATCAATAATTGATATCAGAGTATAGTCAAAAAGAAATATCAGCTTCAGAACTTAGGGGGATCCTAAGTGAAATATCTGCATGGGTAGACTGTTTAGTTTAATCTAGAACAGAAGCTGCTGTTAAAAAAAGGATAATTAGTAGGCCATATAGAATATTGTATGGTAACTATAGGAATCAATTGGAGGAGGTTAGAAAGGATTGGGAAGAATGACTGGATAAGCAATTGGCAAAGAAATAATGTGAGGATATATTTATGGCTCCCAAATAAGCACCCAAGTCTAGAAGATTTAGATTTTTGCTTGGAACTGTTTGCAAAAATATTTTATATCCCAAGCAGAACTCCAAAGAATTTTTCCTCAAGTAGATTGCAAATGTTGGAGGTGTGATGAGGAAGAAAGAGGCAATTAGGAACATATTTTTGGGAGTGTAATCAATTGGCAAACTTTAAAAATTCCCTGCAGAATACTCTGTCAAAAATACTGGGTGAGCAAATTGGTGTAACTGAGGAAATTATTATTTTATTATTTATTTTTTTTTTGTAGCTGTGATGCAGGATCTGAATTGCCTACAATACAGTAATGTTTTGCTGAGTTTAATTCTGGTGTTTGCTAAGAAAGTAATTACTGGAAAATGGAAATAAAAGTCTAAACCAACTGTATTAGAAGCAGTGAATATAGTAACAGTGATAAAAGAACTAGAAGTGGGATTTTTAGAAAAGGGAAGGAGCAAATTATGTAGAAAAAATGGGAATTGCAGGAACAATGCATGCAGAATAAAGTTTTGGAGGAGGAATAAGGTTGAAGGGAAGGCAGGAATTAAATGAGCTATATAATGTCCAATTCACAGTGACTGTATAGAAGATCACATGTGATGGATAATGTTTGCAACTGAAAATATGTCAATATGGTTTGCTTTCATTTATATAAATGCATTATTGCCAATGTAAAAAAGGGATAATTCAGTAAATATGTTTTTTTGTTTTTAAAATCATATAAAAGTAGCACTGCTCAAAACTAGAAACCTAAACAAAAAGTTACACTCCTCACAGGCATAAATAACCCTTAAAAAATATTGTTATATGAGTAGTTACTGAAGCATGGTTTCAGAGCAGTGAAAACACCCCCAGCTTTGCAGGGTTTTAATGTCTGCCACTCATTCAGATGCAACACCAAACTGGACACTGTAGCTGGTGGAGGCATATTTGTTTTCCTTAGAAGCCATTTCACCCTCAGACTCATAATGCAGGACTGTGATCTAGAACTCCTCCACTTCATTCTTTTTGCAATAAATAAAACCCAGAGCCAACCCCTTTATCCTCTGTATGACACTAGCACACCATGAGGCATATCTCAACAAACTGACATCTCTCAACATAGAACTAGGCACTATCCTCTTGTGTGACTTCAACTATCCCTCCATGAACTGGGGAACATGCACCACCATGAACAAGTATGCTCAGTGATTCCTGGATATTGTTAATGCCAACACCTTGAACTAACTAGTCCTATGCGAGATGAGCAACTCAAAAATATTAGACCTGGTTCTCACAAATGTAGCCCCCTTGTGCTTAGAACCCATAGCCACCAAATCACTGGTCAAATGTGACCATTCTGCAGTAGCATTTACTCTAGGTGTGAGTTTTGAGACATTTTGAAATCTCTCCATCCTCCGAGATTACTTTATGGCAAATGTACTCCAGGTAACTGATGACTTGATGAAATATACCCTCTTTGCCTAGATGACCCTGCTTTTCATGCTGCAAATCTTCACAAATAAAATTTAAACCCACCTTCAAGCTAATGCTGAGGCTGCAGTCCCCATAAGGCATAAAAATAGTGCCACCTTAAAAACAAATTCATTTGGTGGAATCCCAGTATCAGTAAACCATACAATAAGAGGAAGAAACACCTAGTCCTCAAAAGTGAAGTTACCACCCATTCAGCTAGAAAAGAGTTCAAAATGATCAGGCAAGAACTTACAAACAAAATCAAATCCTCCAAAAGCAAGTATGAATTACAGATTGCCATTTCTACTTTAGCCAAACATAAAGCATTTTTTAGCTGTGTCAGGAGCCTAACAAATAATAACTAGAATTGCTCTGAATTTAGTACAAAATAACATCACGTACTCATCCTCTGATGACATTGCTTACATGCTAGTGGACAAATTCAGCTGAGATTTTATCTGCTCATCTCTCCAAAATTACTCACAGTATAGTAGCATGCCCATTCCATCCCCTAATCACCTCCAAGCATATCCTACGTGCTCTCCCTCCAAGACTAAAAACACTAGCTTCATATGCCCTGACAGTGTTCCAGGTTGTTTTCTTATCAGTGCCAAACACTACCTGTCTGACTTATTACTAATTTTATTTGGTATCATCGTCTTCACTGGATTTGTACCAGAAGTATAGAGAAGGGCTGTAGTTAACTGACTCCACAAAGGGTTGCACAAGACTGACCCAAGCAACTATTGACCTAGCAGCCTCACCAGCCTCATTTGTAAGGCAATGGAGCACATCATTATGGACCTCATAAACAAGGACATAGGTAGTCTAGAAAACCCTGGTTGCAGGGTTTGGTAAAGACAGATCCTGCATCCTTATACCTAGTGGACTTTTTTGAACAAATTGCTAAGGCATTAAACTCAAGTAAATTAGTTCATATGGTTTACCTGGACTTGGCCAAAGCCTTTGATATCATTCCACACTCCGGCGTCATTTATAATTGAACCCAGTTAAATGTAAAACCCTATGTTACCCAATGGATATCCAACTGGCTCACTGACAGAACCCAGTCTGTTAGTGCTGCAGGCAATCTTTGCATTAAAAGGGGGGTTGCCAGTGGTGCCCCTCAGTAATTGATCCTGGAATCAATCCTGCTTAATATCTACTTGTCTGGCATTAGACCAGACACCAAACATCTGTGGCTGCAAACTCAGAGCTGTCATAAATACCCCAGATGTCCTATTAATCTCCATGAGAGTCAAACTTATGCTAGCAAGTAGTGCTTGGATCCCGACCTCAAACAATGCAAAAAATGCAACACTGTGTCCTTTAGCAAACCCAAGCACTTCTTTTCGTATCACATATGTGACACCCCTCCCTAAAATTTACTTGGTCATTAGGGTCGTGGGTACCTTCACTGACAATGAACTATCCTTTGAGCATCACTGCTGTTAGGAAATCCTTTTATATAGCCAGTCTAATCTCCAGGGCATATCTTCTTAATCCATAAAGATCATTGTCCCTGTCTACTCCTCCCTTATCAGACCAATTATTGAATATTATACAACTGCCCCCCATTAATATTCAAAAATGTGCATGCTGATTGGTCAGCATGCACGTTGTAAATCAGGGTTATAGTAATGAAAAAAGGTCCGGTCGCCCAGACTTTTTCCATTACTATAACTCTTTTTTTCACACTGTTTCACTATGTTAAACGAGTTTAACATAGCGAGACAGCTTTAAAAAAAGCAACGGAGATTCTCCGTTGCTTTTTTTAAAGCTGTCTCGCTATGTTAAACCCATTTAACATAGCAAAACAGTTTGTAAAAAGCAACGGAGATCTTGCTTTCTCCATTGCTTTTTTCAAAACTGTCTCGCTATGTTAAATGGGTTTAACATAACGAGACAGCTTTAAAAAAAGTAAAGAGATTCTCCGTTGCTTTTTTTAAAGCTGTCTCGCTATGTTAAACCTATTTAACATAGCGAAAACAGTTGTAAAAAGCAACGGAGATCTTGCTTTCTCCTTTGCTTGTGCCCACAGTTCTCATGTACTGCATAGGCATACGCATGCGCAGTACATCAGAGCTGCCGCAGAATACCAGACAGCTGCGGAAGGGCAGCAAGGAGGCATTATACAATGCCATTATTTAACAAAAGTAATTATTTTTTTTCTTAAATAATGTCATTGTATAATAGCAATAACCCACTTCTGGGTGTGGGTAATGCTGGATTTACCCACGGTTGGCTTTGTTTGGCCACTCGGGCTTCACCCTCATGACCAAACCACGCCAACTGTGGGTAAATCCAGCATTATCCACACCCAGGTGTGGGTTATTGCTATATTATACCCCGTTTGGTGTGTACTTGACTAGGTGTATGGCCCAACTTGAGAGGCCACAGCATTTCCTCACCAAAAAAAATAAAAAAAATCAAGGGCATGTTCTCTTTGAGTTACCATGACTACCTTAAAGTGCTCTAACTCTTTTCTGTTTCCTACCAGTTATTGAGAAGAGAGTACTGTCTTACCTACAGAGTCTTAAAAGATCTGGTCCTATGTAACCTCCTACACATCCGCAAAACTAATTCCATTCTGAATACATGCTCAGGAGACCTAAACTAACACCAAAGCATGAAGAGTATCTGTAGGCAGGATGGGTAACTTTTGCAGAGAATACCTCTTTTCATGGAATAAGCTGCCCTGAGGGATAAAGCACAGTTACTCCATTAGCAATTTTAAGCATAACCTGGACAAATGGGTGGGCAGTTGTATTATACCCCTTATCTATACCCCCTAAATTTTATGGAAAAGGGCAGAAACTAAACCAATTTATTATATTAATACTTGTCTTGGTAAATTGGTGGGATTTTTGGCTAGGCTACAAATAGTCAATTATTTCAGCAGCCTAGTATAAGCACATAAACCTACACAAACGTATATTCCCATCAGTGTTAAGTATGCAGTATCTGAGTTCTACTTAAACTGTTCATCTGCAGCCTGTCCATGGAGTTTTTGCCGGATGCATGGAGAACAGCCACTATGTCTCCCTACAGAAAAGTATCTCCTCTATGGACCCAGGTATTGTAGGCTTATCAGTGTCACCAGCCTTTAATGCAGTGGCATAGAGCATATCACAGCAGAACTCATTTCTGCTGACAAAGGCAGCTTAACTGATCTAGACCCCATTCAGTCCAATTTGGTAAAGGGGAGGCTGTATTTCCTGAATGTAGTAAGTTTCTTGGAAAAGTTTACAGAGGTTGTGGACAGTGGTCACTCAGTATGCACTGCTTATCTCAGTTTAGCCAAGACTGAAAATTAGACAAACTCAGTGTAAGCCCCTACACTGTCCACTGAATAGCAAATTGGCTATCCATCAGATCCCAAGTTGTGAAAGTTGCTAGTACCTCCTTGTCTTGTAAATTGTTACTGCTATGGTACCATGTTGATCAGTGTCAGGCCCTATTCTGTTTGGCATTTATTTTGCAAGCCTCCAAGGCAATATCCTTGAAGTGCGGTGGACTAAGTTTGCTGATGACTGTAAGTTGTGCACTGTTATCCAATCATCTGCTAACACTAAACGGCTCCAGGAAAGGCTGGAATATCAAATACCCAGTTTACTGAAAATGGTCTCAAACTAAATGCAATGTAGTAGTGTTTGGCAAAAAAATGCTCCCATCTCATACATTGTAATGGCACTCCTTCAATCAAATATGTTCATAAGAGACTTGGGTTCTTATGTGGATATATCACTCTCTCTCCCTCTCTATCATTTGATTATCATGTTTCTACCATAGTCAGGAAATATTTCTATCTGGCCCTATTCATTTCCAAAAAATATGCTCAAGATCACAAGAAGTCATCCTACTTCTGTACTCTTCCCTTATCAGCCCTAACATTGAATACATTTCCTTTTTTGGTATGTGCAAATCCAAGCATTTTGCTTAACTGGAAATGGCCTAGAGGTTTCTAACCAAAAAAGCATAGCATGAAACATGATTTAGCCACACCCCTAACAACACTGTTCAATCTCAGCTGCATACAGGTTGTGTATCAGGCAACTGGAGGGCAGCTATAGTCAGTCTCCCGCATAATGGAGGACCTTCCACAGACCCAGGCAATTACAGAACCATAAGTTTGACCTACCTCATATGCAAAGCCATGGAAAAACTTATCATGGAACTAATCTGGCAGGACATAGAGAACCTGCAAACACTGGACCTGTCTCAGTTTGGATTCATCAAGGACAGGTGATGCTTACTCAGTCTGGTGGATTTTTTTGAATAGATGACCAAAGCAATTGATTAAGGCAAAATGCTACACACTACATACCTCAACCTGGCCAAAGCTTTTCACATAATGCAGCATACCTCAACCTGGCCAAAGCTTTTGACACAATTCCCCACTCAGACATAGTGGAAAAGCTAAGTAAACTAGGACTAATCTCCTCTGTCACTACTGGATTGTCAACTGGCTCACAGATGGGAAGAAAATAATCAAAACTGGTAAAGTTACCTCCACAAAGAGACCAGCCACCAGTGGAGCCCCCCAGAGTTCTGTGCTGGGACCTCTCCTGTTTGGCATCTGCTTTTCTGAAGTAAAAACCAATACCAAAGGGCTCTGGCTGACTGTGTTTGCAGAAGACTGCAAGCTAGGAGCAGTCATTGAATCCCCAAATAGCTTAGCTATCCTGCAGGAAAGTTTGTCAGAAATAAATCAGTGGTGCCAAAATTATGGCCTGAAGCTAAATGCCAAAAAATGCATTATTGTATCCCTTGGGAAGTCTCTACCCCATGGAACTGTCATATTTTCAATACGCCTCTAAGAGCTGTCCCAGTTGTTCGCGATTTGGGAACTTGTGTGAACAGTGACGTCACTTTTGAATACATGTGTCTATTGTTGTAAGAAAGTCCTTCTATATTGCGCAGCTTAGAAACAAATAGATTGTGTCTAGATCTAGGGAGTCATCATCCACTTTTACCCAGACTTCATTAGGCCAGTCATTGAATTTAATGCCGCCTTTGGCATGTATCTCTCCAGACACTTGCAACAACTGGAACATCCCCTAGAGATGCCTTACCAAGGATACAAAATGATTTTTTCTGAGAAATAACCATTGGCTTTTGTTCACATTTCTTCAGAACATGTTAATGATGTTAGTCAGATAAACACTGAAGACCAGATTCAGAAAAGTATGTAACACTCCGTGGAAGTCAGAACGTGAGCTCTGTATAGCCTGAGAGGGCTTTCAAGTATGCACCCAATATGGGAGACATGGTAATGTACAAAAATCAATAAAATGTGGTATGCAGGACTATCGCACACCAAAGCTGAGCACTTCACTTTATGGTCTTCACTTTGCAAAGACTACAGCGATAACGTAGGTCATAGTAGAAGACATAACAAGAAGATGTACCACCATTCCAAGGTATGTAGTTCAATGTGTTGTTAAGAAATCTGAACAATAACTAATAATTATTTCTCAGAAAAAAATGGTATTTTCTGTCATTTTATATCTTTTAGCAAAAAAAAACAGGACTACATATGGAAACTGACATGTATACGTTTGAAACTGTATTGTCTCTTTATCTTTGCTGATATTAGATCATACAGTTCACTATGTGGTGCTGCGGTAGCATTGTCACCTCGCAGTAAGATGCTGTCCGGTTCGATTCTCAGCTAGAGCGTCTTCTGCGTGGAGACATGTGTGAATGGGCGTACCTTTGTTGAAGGTTATGCGTCAGGGCTGGTAACTCGGCACGTAAAACTCAACTACCAATCATTAGCGGACCGTATTTCCGCTGTGGCGACACCTAACCGGGAAAAACCGAAAAGACACAACAACAACAGTTCACTATAAAAGATAAATTATCCAGGCACCTTAACCTAAAAAGTTTATTAGGCAATCCGGTAGTAGTATAAAATATTGACATTTGTAGAATCAAATTAAGGTCAAAATGGCCATTACAGAATTACAAAATGTAACATTTGTTACATTCAGTTTAAAATAAAAGTATAGCTATAATTTCTCATCATATGAAAACTCTAACCAGGAATGTTTACTTGGATAACATTGTCACATATTCCTTTATCCTGAAAATTGGAAAATAACATGCAATAAAGATATGTGTCCATATAACTGCCCAATATTTTCTGAATTTAGAGTACACTTCATTTAATCACTTACAAGACCTCACAACCACTCAAAAAGGTCTTGAAAGAATAGCCGAGCTGGGTCCTGCGCCCACTGTCGTCTCAATGGAATAATCAACAAAATCACCAAGCTGTTCAATGCAATCAGTAGTAGTTTAAAGTTTATAAAAAAACAGCATAAAAAAGCATGAAGACAAACACAACACAACAGCTTTCTCTAAAAGGGTATCAAATCATCAGAGTGTGTAAAAAGCAGCTAAGAGAGTTTAAATAACATCATTTTACACACACCCTAAATATACCAATAAATAAAATGTACATCTAATCAAATGTTTAATATATTAATATATATATTATTACAAAATAAAAATTAATATATGTATATATGTATTATTTAAAAATATAAAAATATTAAAAATAATCAATTCTATCAATAAATGTATTAATAAAATATGTATTATAATAAATATAATATTAATACTGACACATAGATAATAAAATAAAAAAATAAATAATATATACTTAATATATATAATAATTAAAATAGTGTAAAAAATACTAACCAAACAGCCTGTAACCAATTTTCACCCAAAACAAATAGTACATAAACTTAAACCACAGGGCAAAAATCTAAAATTCTTAATCATATTAATTATGCCATATTGGCAATTCAAACTTGTTACCAGTGAATCAAACATATTGCCTAATGGTGGTCACTCTAAAGCCCAAAGCCTAATACCAACCTCTCATAACTTTAGTGTTCTCTTATCATTATCCCTCATCACCCCAATATCTAAATCCTAAATCTCTTAAAAATAAAAAACTCTTATCTCTCCTGTGGTTTATATTTTGTGTGGTTTTCTGTTATTGTATTTCTTTTTCTTGTTTTTGATGTCCTCAACATCTCTCTTCATGATTTATTCCATCAGATTTTCTAAATTAATTACCCAACACCATATTACACAAGTACACCACATGACCTGTGATCTAAACCATCATATTGTTACAATTATACGCAGGTAGCTTATAGTATTGTTATTTATTTATACAAAGACACGTACCAGCAATATACAAAATCATTATTGACAATCCACACATGATACAATGTAAATGAAATTGTATTCTTCAATGTTTTGGTAATTGATGAAGAAAACTACTAGTATTAAAAGGTAAGACGCAAAAATATTGGTAAATCCAAGTATCCACCCCATCCATATATAATGAACAATGTGCATATATATATGGACCCCTCCATACACAATATACAATGTGCTCAATATTATGACTGTATTCTCATTAAAGTCAAGAATCATAGAGCCTCAATTTCTGCCTCTGCCGTCAAATCAACTCTTGATACAATCATGTCTCTTGTCAATATTCTAGTGTCTTTATCATATATCTTCTTGATGTTTGCATCCTCTTAATATATTATGTGATCACACAGAATGTTCAAATAGTACAGACACCCTTCTTCCCTCTCAGTCCTCCAGTGTACATCAGCTGCCTCCCTGTCCTAGTGTTTCCTTACTATACTGTTAATGTCAGCATGTTTAGCACTAAATAAATGAAAAGTTACAATGAACCATCTATAACTACTTTCCCAAAATGCTGTTTTCCCATCTGTCTTGAAGAAGCCTTTTCTCTCGGAAAACTGACATTCTAATTTCGACAAAATAAAAAAAAAATTAAATTAAAAATAAAAAAAAGGAATTTAGCTTGCTTGAATCACTCTGACTATAATCCTGAACCTTAGCAATATGAATGGTGGCCTGGCTCTGTGGCAGTGAGCATTGGAGCCCTTACAGTAACCCATCAACCAGGTTTAAAAATCGGCCTTGATTGGAGGAACCAGGCAAGGATGGAGAGGAATGAAAGGGCACATCTTATGTACTTCTTTTGGCAGAGGGTGTGGATGCTTGATGAACACAAAGGGAAGCACAATTTCGCTGGTAGAAACCGGGAGAAGCCCTTATTATAACAATACCAAACAATAAATCATTTTGAGAATACCGCACATAAATGGGTAATAATTTATTTTAAAAACTTATTTTAAGACTTCTAACTTTTGTAAGCTTTTAATTTCAATAAGCAAGTGATGGAAAGAGTCCCATTGACTCCAGGTGGGTTATGTGCACTAAGATGTAATTGTCATAATGACTCATTTTTTTCTCCAAATCTAACCCCCAGATTTGGTATTGTTAGAAAAATTGGTATATTTTTAATACATTTTTTTTCCTTTTATAATATTAATGTCTTTATTGCAGTTTAGTTACATTGTTGCTTTAAAGTTTTTGGCGCAAACGTGTCATGTGATTTCAAATGTTTTTAAATAGCAGTGCATTACTTCCTTTCTGTTATCTGAAGAAGTCTAATAGTTACAGACAAAAGTCCTTATGTACTTGGCCTAAATAAATGTGATGTGATTTGCAGTGATCAGAGAGCATTTGTGCATTTTGTTCTTTCCCGTGGTTCATGTTTCTCGGGATTACCTTGATGCTTCTTAGGTTTCACAACTTGGGGATCAGTATTAAATTGGCAGTCCAGTGTACTACCTTCTAGGTATAAAACAGCCCCAGGACTGACCCTTTCCAAGGAGGCACAGTCCAGGTTGAGTAATTCTTAGTCATATATACTTAATCACGGCAATTAAATAATCACACTTTCCATTTTCAGATCATTTTTGCTCTTAATTCCAGTACATTTCATGACATTACTTTCCTAAAATGTTTTTTTTGCCAGTTCTGCCCTTTGAAATAACCAATGCATGACACACCATAAAGTAAAACACACTCAGGTTCTATTTTCTGGCAAACTAACTACATCAGTCATCAGGCTTCTAAATGATCATCATATGTATATCTAAGTATACCATCTGTAGTAAGGCTTCTCAACTGTTACCATGTATATCTAAATATACTGTCTATTGTTAGGGTTCTCAAACTATTACTATATATATCTGAATAGACACACCTATTCACCCCCACACACACACACACACACATATATATATATATATATATATATATATATATATATATATATATATATATTTATATATATTTATATATGGGTCTACTTTACATAACTGAAATTTCATTTGACTGACTTTCATTTGACAGAGACCAAAATACCTAATTTTCAAAATACTGAAAACTCACTTGACTGAATCTCATTATACTGAAACCTTACAATGCTAAATTTCAAAATACTAACTTGTAAACCATAGACATGCACATTTACAACAGCAATGACTAACTTTTTCCAGAACATAAAAACTACTTACGTACCCTCTTAACAGAAACTGGTTGATATAAAACCAAACTTGGTGGGCGGCTACGCCCCCTACACCCCCCAATGTGGGGGGCTGTGCCCCCCATACCCCCTAGCTATATATACTATCTCCAGGATCACACTACAGTGGGGAAAGGGCATATACCTTTTACTTGCCTTACAGAACTCTACACACTGCCACTACTGCTGGGAATGCACAAAACAGCCGCCATATTACTTGAGATACTTCTCATAAAAATGTAAACAGACATACCGACATTTAGAAACACTACAGCACCACTTTCTACATGACTATCAGTATTCTGACAGTCAGAACTATAAGATACAATAATTCTTTTTATTACACGCAAGTCTCAGGAGAAGAAAACCCACATCATGTCTATGGCTTACAATTCAGTATAAATTCAGTATAAAGAGTTTCAGTCAAGTGAGTTTTCAGTATTTTGAAAATTTGGTATTTTGATCTCGTTCAAATGAAAGTAAGTCAAATGAAATTTCAGTCATGGGAAGTAGACCCATATGTATATACATATATATATATATATATATATATATATATATATATATATATATATATATATATATGGTTTGCTATCATTATATATATATATATATATATATATATATATATATATATATATATATATATACACACACTATTTAATGAGCTGTCTATCCCCTAACTAGTCCCCTTCTGCAACCTACCAAGCAGACACACACACACACACACACACACACACACACACACACACACACACTTACTGACCTTACACGACTCATACGTCTATATTACCTCTACATACATTCACACATACACACACACACACACACACACACACACACACACACACACACACACACACGCACATACTCACCTCACACCACTCATACCTGTACATACATTCACACATGCAACTCCACACACATACATCCCAACAATACCTGTCCTCTAAACTCCTCAGCACTTACCTCTAACACAATTAACAAACATGAGCTTTTGGATGTTTTCATTATGATGAGGGGCTAAGGTAATTTATACAGCCATGCGATGCTCTGAATCACTCAGCTGTGCAGTTGCCTTGCTGCAAGCTTTTCCGAGGGGAGAGCACATGGCTAATTAGCATAGGCCATTTTCCAAAAATGCCTCAGTTTATGGCAGGCCACATAGACATTCCACCATGGAGTTGTACTTTTTCATGATGCAGCACATTACCACAGTGGGGCTGCCTATGAATCAGAAATGGTTAGCTTGAAGTGTACACCTGGCTTACACCTTGTGATATCCTTTCTGAATGTGGTCCACCATTGTTCTTGTTTCAATTATCCATAACTTTTCTTAAACAAGCTATATCAACAGTCTTCTTGATATGTCTAGTAATGTTAATTGCACAACAGGGTAACGCATTGTATGTTGTCTTACCTGCATTGCACAGCCATTGTGCTCCACACACAGAGTATACATGCACATTTTCACCCTCTCCCTGAATGTATGCCATTCATAAAAGAACAGTACCAGCTGGTCCTGTGTGGAAACCCAGAAACCCTTGGGAATCCAACCACATACTATACAAAGAGCCCTGCCCTTGCAAGCAGCAGTCCCCTGCCTTACTGAAATGTTATTCATCTGACAGAGCTGAGCAGCATATTAGTGTTGTTTAAAAAAAAAAGAAAGAAAAACCCAGCTGCATGGTAGAAAAACCCTGTCAATAATCAAGTTCATTATGATACAGGCAAACATGCTATCACAATTAAGCTTGTCCTGCCTCCTTCCAGTGATGCCAGCAATCTCCCTTCAGTGGGAGGTTGCACAACACCCAATCCCCTCATTACCTTGATATTATAATGACCCCTGGCCCACTGTCTTGTCTAGGGAATGAAAGTTTTGTATGAATCCGTCCCAGACTTTATAGTGGACCATTGCATACTAGTAACAGACAGCTCAGTAAACTATTATGCCCACTTTATGTAACTTTGTAGTCAGGTATGAATGCTTCACTGAGCTACCTGTCTCTGCCATTCTCTGTATAGATATCTTGCTTCACAGCAGTGTCACACATCATGAGCACAGGGAGAGCACACTCCACTATGAGGCACACCACACCTGTTTGCCATTGCCATTCCAGAATGGCAATTCTACATACACTGGTAACCAAGCCACGTTCATAAAGTGGTGGTAAGGTTAGTGGGTTACTACACAACATAAGACAGACACATAGAGATTATGTATGCATATATGTTTATTTAATAATAAGACTATGAGTACTGCCTTGCACTTGATTTTTATTTTATTTTCTCTGATGGCACAGAGGATTAATGCTATTAGCTGTTAATGAGATGCTGCTTGGTGTAGTCCAAGGTTTGGTTCTTTCAGCCTCTCTTTGCCTACTGTGTTACTCTGAGCATGTCACTCTATGGTAGTTGGAGACTGGGCTAGGCTCATCAGTGGTCCATTGGAGAACATGACTTGGTCACTTCATATGAGCCTAAAATGTTTGTACATACCTGCATACTATTTCAATGAATATGTGTGCCTATTATTTAAAGCACATATGCTAATGTCTACTTTCAATTTCATACATACGTACAATATTCTAACTTTTTTACTGAGTTGTGCAGCATGAATGTAATGTGGCTTGATTTACATCTGAAGGTATGCCTAGCATTTCTAAAAAAATATGAAGAACCATGATTTCCATTTTTCCAGAACAATACCAGTAAATCCTGAATTTGGATTGTCTAACTATTGGAAAAGTACGCAATTTCATGGAATTTGGCATTTTAGGCTGGATCACTCATTCACTACTGCCAGTGTTTCTCACCATATTTACTAGTTAGAATACTGTCAGCTTACTTTATTGAATATTTTGTACATAGAATCTGCTTATATATACACTAGAAAATTATAATGCAATCATGGTAAAGTTCAAAAAACAATATTAATAGATACAACTATGCATACTTCTTCATGGATTTGTGCATAGCATTTCTATAACAAAATATGTCAGAGATTGTCTAAGCAGGTGAAACAGCACTCAGAATTACAGTAATACCACTTTCTATACTCACTCTGTCTAATGTTCATTATTCAATTACTTGAACATCTATTAATGGCTTTGTCTAAATTCAAATATACAGAAAATAACTTGTTTTCACTTTGCATGAGATATACAGAGGGGTAGGATAAACTTTAAACTGAAACGCTTTCAGTACTTTAATTTTACTGCTTGAATTATTTACATGGGCAGAAGGCCTTAAGCTTACAACCACCAATGCACTCCAATAACAATTTAACGTTAAAAGTTTCCCTTTCTGTACAATGCAAATTATTTATCCTGTTTATTTAAGATTAAAAAATCCCAATTTTTCAAACAAGTGTCATTCATTTATAAACATGCCAAAAAATATGTTAATTAACAATATTAGACAAAGATAACTGATACACAATATTTCAGCAATCTCCTACAGAGATTTAACTGTATTAATAATATTGTCAATACTTGCTTCCACAACTGACTGACTTAGGATTGTAGAATTGCAGACTAATAAATTATTCAAAAACATATACCAATATCTACTTTCAGACTCACAGTTACAAAATGTCAAATTGTGTATTAACATGGAATCATACCTCTCAACCTTTTAGTGCAAGAATTCAGGACTAAGCCAAAAATAAAGGAGGAACAAACACCCCAAAATAGGGGCATATATTAAACATTGGCCTTATAAACTTAGAAAATTGATAGAATAACAGGTTTTGCAGTAGGGTGCATTTTCTGGAGTGTATGAAGTGTGAAACTCAAATGTCTGTCATTATTTAGTGAATTCAATCCTCAGTGATTTGCCAGAAAACCAGAAACATTATAAGGAACAGACCAAACATGTGAGGCAAAAATCTGAACATTCTGAAAAATATCTGGACATTTGAGAGGCATGTATGGAATCTGCTGAGGGGTCAAATAACTGTACTTACTCAGAACAGCCTCCTAGTTTAAATAATTTGTTCAGTTGAGATGGTACATAAACAGAGAGGCTTACAACTGTCAGCTGCACAAAAACAGCTGCATAACTATTTAGTCTTAAACATTTTCCATGTGTGTAAGTACATGTTCTGTTCAGTTCTTGAATGGAGTAATTTCTGTTCTGAGTGTCGATATATTCCCTGTGTTCATGTGGGTTTTTCTCCAATACTCTGGTTTCCTTTAACATACCAGAGACATGCAATAGGGGGATTGATGGCTCTAAATCATCCATAGTGTGTGTGTGTGTGTGTGTGTGTGTGTGTGTGTGTGTGTGTGTGTGTGTGTGTGTGTGTGTGTGTGTGTGTGTGTGTGTGTGTGTGTGTGTGTGTGTGTGTGTGTGTAAGGAACCAATCCTTTTTTGTCTTAATTATTATAGCATTGATAGAGTTAATAAATTGGGCAGTATTTAGACAGAGACTGCTGCAGTGGCTATTATAGTCATTGAAAAAAGGATTACAACTTTACTGCACTTACTTTAGTATTTAGTTTTATATTGTTTGTGTGATTTTAAACATAGAAGTTGATTTAAGCTATGTTTGAATTCTATGGTAACTGATTTTGGTTATTCTTTTCTTTCTGAATTTTTTATTCGTTTGCAGCTGAATATGGATTCCTTAAATGAGTGTGTCATTAATGATTTGTTAAAGCACAGTTATCTTGGACAGTGTAATAAATCCTATGCATATTTAAAGATAACACCTGATAACACACCAGTGATCTGTGTTCCTTATGTCAAATGTTGGGTGAGTGGTTACCATTATTAGAAATAAATCTAGACTTACTGATGATGATTTTGTACTTGTGCAATTGGCACCACTTGGAGAACTGGTGTTTCATATATTATTGACTGGACTGCTGAGATAGATAATGCTAGGGAAAGAGAAAATAGAACACGTTTAGGGAATGATTTGTCTATTGTCTGTAAAGATCATTCAACCCCTATGAAACAGGATGATGCCCTGACAACTTTGGAATTCTGGGTGCAAGTATTCAGCAACTGGAGGATTCAGAGTGTTTAGAAGGAAACAAAACAAGAGAGAAAGGAAGACGTTCACAACAACAAGGAAGAAAAGGAAACTGATAAATGTGTGTAAAGCAGAATACATACTAAAAAGGGCACTGTGTTGTTATGTAATGCACAGATCACAGGGAATAACATTTTTCTATCACATCTTCAGTCTACAGAAAAAAGCATCTTTTTTTCCAAAGAGAAGTTAGAAAAAGGAGGCAAGGGGCAGGTGAATTGGAAGAAATCAAAACTGAACATTGAAGACATGACTAATATTACTGTAAGAAAAAAGAAGAGAAAGACAGATGTTGACTACATGGCTCAGCTGTGGATGTACAAATCCAACTGGATAAGAATTGTATGCTTGCAAGTTTAATACGCAGTGAAAGCAGTGGGATTAATAAGACTAATGGTGATGAAGATCATTCCTTTGTAACAATTAATAGAGTAGATATTACTGTATTAGAAGTTGAAGATTCTTCAGAGCTGGTCAGAAAAAGATATTCTTGTAATTGGAGATTCAATAATTAGAGGAATTGATACTTATATTTGCAGAGAAGATAATGAACATCAAATAGTGTTATGCTTGCCAGGAGCAAAAATAGAAGATGTCAGACAAGCTTTGGAACATCTTAATGTAAGGAAGATCTGCTTTTATTCATATTTGCACAAATGATCTCATCTGCAAGGACTCTCTGACTGTTAGTAGGGAATTTGCAGCCCTCTTAGATAGCACACCTTGTACAGATGTTAGGACGTATTTTTCATAAATCACACATAGAAAGGATAGTCAGGTCACCATGAATGAAAATTTTGGGGTAAATACCTACATAGAAAAATGTCTTGTTTTAAAAAAATGGAAAGGTGTAGAGCATCCAAGCCTAGTTTTGTGTACACGTGTTCAGACAGGATGGTGTGCATTTGTCAAGATCAGGAAAGAGAATTTTTGCAGCAGATATTTTGCAATATTTGACAAACACTAGGCAGGATTTTTGATGCATTCTCTGATGGTTGTTAATGCTAGGAGCATTAATAATAATTTTTTTATCAGAAAATTTGCTATGTTGTCACAAGATTTATGTTGTTATTGTTTGTGAAAGATGGTTAAAAAGCAATAACTGGAAACCAGTTCTGTCACAGTATAAATGTTTTAATGTAACTGACATTCCAACAAAAAATCAGGTGGACGTGTTATGATAGGGATTAAAGATAATTATGAGGACTGTGACTATTACGTGTTCACTGATAACACCAATACTATAGACTGTGTAACTGTGACAATAAAGACAACCCTGGAACATATAACAATTGTTGGAGTGTATAGACCACCAAAGTCAAGTGAAGATGACCTAGAGGAATTCATACATTTCTTTCATGAGACACAAGAGGGAAGAGTAATATTAGCTGGGGACTTAAATTTACCTGAAAGAGACAGGAATAATATTTATTCAACAACATCAGTAAGGAAATTATTCACAAAGTATATTCAGGAACAACAATTGCTTCAGATTGTAAAAAAAAAAACTACCAGGGAACAGATACTAGACATTGTGTTCCTAAAGAAATTACTGTTACTTCAAGTCAAGTTTTACCACCATTGATGTGCAGTGATCATGGGGTTATAAAAGTTAATTTGTTACTAGATAATTATGCCAAACTGGAATTTAAAGCAATGCACAGAAGATTAATTACAGATTATATGGAAGCAAAACAGTCACTGTGTAAAACTAACTGGAATAATATGTTCATTAGAAAAACTGCAGATGGAATGTGGAAAGTTCTGAAAAAGAAATTGAGTGCAAAAAAATCAAAAAAATGTTTAGCATCAAGATCTATGCATACAATGTCAGGGGGATATATTTCTATAACAACAAGATACCTGATTAACGTGAGAGACAAAAATATAGGAAATGGAAAAGAAGGTGAGCTACAACTATGAAAACTGAAATAAACAAGCTGGACAAACAAATTAAGCATAGTGTGAAACAAGATCAAGAAAACTTTGAACAAAATTTATAAGAAGATATTGAGCATAATAGGAACCCTTTTTATAGATACATAAGATGTGGAAGAAGTAAAGACATACAAATTGATAAACTGTTTGTAGATTCTAAAATTTATTCTCAAACACAATAGATTATAAATGTATTTACAAAATCTTATGCCAAACAGTTTGGCTTCACAAAACGGGTGATAAGTTGTCCTAGTGACATCCAGGTAACCTCAGAGTCTGGAATCAAATTAGATTATATTGAAAAAGAACTGCACAAATTGGATCCAAACAAAGCACCAGGAGAAGACAGAACTTGTAATAATGGCATGAGAACACTTCATCAAGAACTTACAGTACCATTATATCTATAATTTATTAGGTCATATAAATATGGTGAGATTCCTCAAGATTGGAGACATGAGCTCATCAAACCTGTCTTTAAGGGAAAGGGGAGTAGGACAAACCCAGAGTCATACAAACCATTAAGTCTGCTTTCATGTTGTGGAAAAATAATGGAGAAGGTTGTATTTCTTTCAGCTTTTCCCGGTTAGGGGTCACCACAATGGAACTCCGCTCCGCTAATGATTGGAAGTAGATTTTTATGGTGCCGAGATGCCAGCTCGACACCCAACCTTCAACGAAGGCACGCCCATTCACGCATGTCTTTCGAACGCTACTCTACCATGGGGAGGACATGCAGACTCCACACAGAAGGCGCTCCAACCGAGAATCGAACGGGAGAACCTCTTGCTGTGAGGTGACAACGCTACTGCTGCACCACAGTGGCTTGGTAATATTGGATAAGTTATTGTAAGAACTGCATAAGTTGGTACTTGAAACCATATATCAGCATGCGTATGTTGAAAATAGATCTATTCCCACCTGTAACATGATGTTCTATAACAATATAATAACAACTATGAATGAAAAATTGTGCTGTGATATCATTTATATAGATTTAACTTCAGCATTTGATAGGGTCCTACACAAAACACTGATCAATAAATTAGAACAGCTAGGTATTGATGTACTCTTGATAAGATGGATAGCTGCATGCCTGACAAATAGGACATGGCAAGTATCATACAGCAATTGGACAGGTGAAATTCTTGGTTACAGTCAGGGTGTCTATCCTAGGCCCTTACTTGTTTAGACTGTATTGTTCAGACCTAACTTTTTCAACTGAGGTGTTTTACAGTCTATATGCAGATGATCTGAACATGGGTAAACTGATTACACATGTTAAAGATAAGGCATGTCTGCAAAAGAATGTGACTAAATTGACCATTTGGGCACAGGAGAAAAATATGCTGATAAATACATCAAAAACAAACTATAGGTTGTATAAAAAGATTTAGAAAGTCTAGGAAATCAGAAATGATGAAGTCATTGTGTATTAGTTACATTAGACCCAAACTTGAGTATGGATTAACAATATGGAAACGTTATAAAAAACAAGCATGAGTAAACTGGAAAGAGTACAATGGAAATATACCAAGGGCATCCATGGATGTGAACATTAAAGTTATTATGAAAGACTAAAATATCTGAACTTGTACAGCATCTCTTATAGATATCTAAGAGGAGATCTTATTCAGGTATGTAGGGCATTTAGAGACAACTACCTCTGGGAATGTTTGGGGTTATCAAAAAGTACTAGAGAATCATCAGCCAACCTAGGTAGAAGATTCTATAGGAATGAAAAGTGTACAAATTGGTTCTCTAAGAGAGCAGCCGACGCATGGGAACAGACTACCAAACTACATTAAATGAAGCACTAGTTTAGATAATTTTAAGAACAGCCTGGACACTTATTATGGGAACAGCTGTTCGGTATACTGACAGGCTACAAGGGCATTAATGCCTGTGCTTGAAATAATTGTATATATGTATGTACAGTCAATTTTGTGTATGCATATGTGTGTGTGTGTGTGTGTGTGTGTGTGTGTGTGTGTGTGTGTGTGTGTGTGTGTGTGTGTGTGTGTATATATATATATATATATATATATATATATATATATAGAGAGAGAGAGAGAGAAATGAATAGTTTGGGTATACTTCAGAAACGCAGGGTCTTTAAACCCATCTGATGCCCATAAAGATTAAGGTATGCTGATGAGGTTGATAACAACTCTGAAATATGCATGTCCACAGCTAGTGGAGTTTGGTCTTATTGATCTGCATGAAAACATAAATTAATGGGAATTCAGAAGCAGTGTAGTTGAAACACTTGATGTTTTTAAAGGGCCATTTACATATATCCCATGGGCTTCCATTATGGGAGGTTCAAGTTATCACACAGTGAAAGCAGTAGCTTGGCAGGGTTTTTCTTGCAATATATATGAGTGCAGTATATGTAACTGAAACACAAATTCTTCAAACTACAAGAGATCTAAAAAGATTGAAAGTCAAAATATCTGAAGAAAGCAACAAAAATAACTTTTCCTGGGGGGGGGGACTGTTTCCCCACACCCTCTGTTACTTATATATACCAAAGCCGAAATCACAATCACAAACAGCAGGAAATGGCAAATTCCCTCTCCTAACTGGATTGTGACCTCTTACAAAATTATGCTGTCATTATATGATTATATAACTGTTTTATCATTTGTGCTAGTATTAAAAGCAATATATAATGTTCCACTAATTGCTTGGTTCCCCTATAGCTCTGTCTATCTATACCTATATATCTCTATCTATAGCTATATCTATATCTGTCTATCTAACTATCTATCTATAAAATTTATTACAGTCTCATTTTCTATATTTATTTATTATTTATTTACATTTGTTTACCGGGAAATTCCGACTGGGCGCAGGTCCTTTTTCAGCGGATGCCCTGGGAGAAAAGCTCCACAGCCCTGGGAGAAAAGCTCCATATACAGCAACAGCCTGACTGCCATCACCCCCTTCTGCCAAGGAGCTCTTGCATACTCTTCCCTTTTCATCCTGCCAGTCTGTTCCTTCCATTCCTGTTCCACTTGTATTGACTGGGAGGAATCTCTGGATTTAGAGGAGCTAATACCTTACATGCTTCCCAAATTATTAACTGCAACTGGGATAACTATTTCAACTGAGGAATCACTGATTTTATATTGATAATAAACTGTATCCCATCTGACAAAATATATTTAAAATAACTGTCATGAACTATGGTATCTGTTGCAGCATGATTTCAGAAAAGTCACGCTCTGTAAAAAACGGTCCCCCATACACTATACATAATTTTCCCAGCTGCTACAAGTACCATACACCTTGTTTCTTTTTATATCATCTCACGTACCGAACCCTTGCATTTCTTGTATTTCTAGGCTTACTGTATTTGCAGTTATTCATAGTTAATGGTAACTGGTATGCTGTCTCTCTAAATCGTCATCTTTATTATAACAAAATCCAGACAATCCATATCAGCTTCTCTTTCTGATGGATCACATACAGTCTTAAATTACTCCTTCTGGTTCTGTCTTTCACTGAAACCAATTGTCGTTCATTATACAATAGCTGCTCATTACTATTCAAAAATGAGCATGCTGATTGTACAGCCCAACCAAAGTGACATTTTTAAATTGAGCATATACCAATAGAAGAAAGTCCAACCTCTAAAGTACCATTTAGCAGCCAGACTTTCTATTGGTATATGTTGAGGGACAGAACAAAATATGAGAAAAATCAGATATGCTGTGCAAAACTAATCAGAGACATGCTTGATTTTCCTTCTATTTCTGCCATGTCCCTCAGAAAATCTTGGCAGGTAAAAAAAAAAAAAAACACAAAAAACAGCAATGGGTTTTCTGCCTTCCCCATTGCTTCTCCTGCACTGCAATGATATACTGTACAAGCATGGGAATGTAAGTCCCATAAACACATGCAGTGCATCAGTAAACAAGGAAAAACGTGGAGGAACACTACAGCACCATTATACAAATACGTTATTTAGGAAAGGTGAGAACCTTTCTTAAATAATGTCATTGTATAACAGCAATAACTCGCTCCTGATTGTGAGTATATCAGGATTTACCCATGGTTGGCTTTGTTTGATCACACCAATCGTGGGTAAATCCTGATACACCCACACCCATCCATGGATTATTGCTTAAATATGCATCATCTGTCTATCTTATTTTCCCAATGTTTTTCTTCGGAGTAAATCTGCTGTCACATTGCTCATTCCAGAACATTACAGTCAACAACTTCAGGTGCATACAACCTTTTTTTGCACACCCAACTAATAGCCATCACAGATTCTTTGTAAATCATGCAAAATCCATTCCTTTTTATTTAGTTGCACCATCAGTTTTTAAAATCGGCACCATTACCAGTTTAGGCTACAGTGTACTGCCCAACTGCATACTCCATATCTCCAAAAATAATGTCTGTCCACGTTACATCAGTTCCACAGCACTATCAGCTGCAGGGAACTTTAATATATCAATAGTGTTAAACATACCTTTAACAAACATTACCGTTAATGTTGATAAACAAAGCGACCGGATGACACATCCAACTACCAGGTGATCGCTTTCAAAATGCAGCAAACATGAAGATGACTGCAACAATTAAAGGGGTTCTGAGATGCCACTCCCTGCTTGTGTGGTGTGGGGGGTTCTGACCCACATATTGAATGATGGTTTTCAATTTCGACAGAATCAGTACTACCTAGACAACTGCTCAAGTAAGCACAGCTATTTTATGGATGTGTAAAATCCTCAGGAAGTATTTAATGCTATCATGATCAGTGGCAGCTGGTGACTTCATATCAAAGGGGGACTGCAAGAGACAGCTGAATGGGCGTGGCCAATGGGAAGGGTGTGGCCAACTAAAGAGGGTGGAGCTATGGTGCAGTGGGATCAATGCTGGACATGCTTACTAATTTACATGAAATAAATGCTCAGTCACTATGGCACATGCTGAATACTCTACACAGCACACATTGTTATATGTATATACAGGTTGGTTTGAAGACATACCTCTGCAGTATGCTGCAAACAGTACTTCATACTCTGTTTCTGCACCTAATGAGAAGCTGCGGACTGGTCTGGAATACATCAGGTCATACTGGATTTCTTTTTCCCCCCTTTTTCATGGAGGCTCAAAAGGGACAGTTTAAAGTTGCCCAAGCAAACACTATTCTCCTGGTTCCAAATAAGTGCTTGCAGTCTTCTCTTTCAGCTGTTCCCGTTAGGGGTCGCCACAGTGGATCATCTGTTTCCATTTCTTCCTGTCCTCTGCATCTTGCTCTGCCGCACCAACCACCTGCATGTCCTCTCTCACCACATCCATAAACCGTATCTTAGGCCTTCCTCTTTTCCTCTTACCTGGCAGCTCCATCCTTAGCATCCTTTTCCCAATATACCCAGTATCCGTGCTCTGCACATGTCAAAACCAACCTAATCTCGCCTCACTGGCATACAAATACTGTGGATGACTTTCAAGATGATATCACTTAATTGGCCCAACATCATCTAAAATGGACACACATTCCTTGTTATGCCAGCATTAATGGGACTAGCTTAATATTCAGTGCTAACCAGAACAGATACAGTTAAGCATCAATAAAACAATTACAATTTTCCTTGATGAAGAAGCTGTTTCTTGCAGAACTGAGAGGGCAGTGCAAATGGAGCAGGCAAAAGATAGGGTACATAAAACAACTGGAGAGGCTGCAAAAGTACCTCACAAAGAGGATCCTAGGCCTTAAACACTTGTCCTATATGGACAGACTCAAAAAACTCCAACTATTCTCTGAATCATATTGCCTGCTTAGAGGATAGCATGGTCCCCTACACATTGCAATTTGCCCTTCCTTTCCATTGAACAGTTTTAAGATTCCAACCTAGCTCTGCCATGTACCCTGTCCATGGTCTGTTTAGCATTTGTATTCAAAGTCAAATGTTTCCATTGAAGGTTCTGTCACTCATCTCCATAAATATGGTTGTGTCATCATTAAATCAAATCAAGAATATTGGCTCTGTAGTACTGGACAACATTTGTAGTCAACAACTGACGGACCCTATGTTTACTATGTTCCCATTAAATAATCTTAAACAAACTACTGCAAAGTATGTCTCAGAAGAACTCTGACATATGTTGTTCATATCCACAAAGGTGTACCCCAACCAGACCCTAGATCATGTCCATTGAAACTTGTCTCATTGTTTTAAAACTTCAAAGCAGCCATGGTCAAGGAGCTGACTGTACAGAGCCCATCATGATTTGTTCAAAATATTTGATATAACTATCCACAGAAGAAGTAAGGAACTGGAACACAGAAACATGGGAACATTAATGTTACTGGCCATGTAATGAAGTGGATGAGCAACTGGTTGAATAGCAGAGGTCTGTAAGGGGGTGTAAGATGCATACACTCTGAATCAGATTATGACTACTGGCATCCTGTGAGAGCCAGCATTTGCCCCTGCATGTTGGAACTTTGTTTTCCTTAACACCCAGATGGTCAAACATTTCTGATTAATAAATTGCCCAAATGATTGCAAGTTAGATAGCATTCTGGTATCTACTGTATCAGATTCCACAGTTCTACAGTGTATTTCAGATAATATCCATTGTTGTTCTGACTGTAATAAGGCTTTCAGTCACAGTGTCAAAAGATGCAGCATAGTATTTTTTGAGGGGGACATCATCCCTTGCAACTCCATCATTGAAAGTAATTCCATAAAAAGAAATTTGTAAACACTATTAACTGATAGTCTACCCATTAACTGGAATGTTATGTCACTTATAAAGAAAGCCTTTGGACTAGCTCATACTTTACAAATGTATATTGAACCATAATGGAAAACATAACTTTCCTTATTTAGACCTCTCCTCCCTTATCTGCCTTTTAACACTGTGCAGCATTATGTGGCATCCTAACGCAATATCTCACTCACTTTGAGAAGCAACATTTATTATAAAAAAATATGAGTAGAATCCAGATTAACAACACAGACACTCTGGCACACTAAATGAGCTGTCTCTGATAATCTCTGTCTTATATTCAAGGCTTTGAAAGACTCTCTTTTCTTTAAGAATATGTGCCTTAAGCACACAGTCAGGGAGTAGAAAGTAACACACATGCATATAATTATATGCTAAAAGTGCACAGTAGTAATACAATTAAGCTTGATACGTATATTAAATAAAACAGAGCTGTACATATAATCTAGTTACAAAAGGAGCTCTGCTAGTGCCACCCAGACCTCTCATAAGGAAAATCATGACTTGATAACAGAGGCATAGTGACTTCAAGTTCAGTTACACACTTACCTGAAAAAAATGACTGATGAATGATGATGGATTGATGACTCAGTGATTAAGGGTTTGAGACTGTCCGTTTCCGACCATCACGAACAACAACAAATTAAGTAAAGGCTTTTTTTAAGCAGCTGCTAGCCTAGGATTCAGGAATCCAGAAATCTTTTTTCTCCCCGTAGCAAATTTCTAGCCAAGCACCCAAAGAAAGCTGTTTACAAGCAATCCTCCTAACTCAGATACACCCATGTACCGCACGGTAGCACTAGCAGCAACTGCAAGTAACCGAAACAAAAAGTAATTGTCCTGTCCTGCACTGCCTGCTAATACTGATTGTTTATCGCTCTCTTTTTCAGAAAGAGAGCGAGAACCAATCAGAAGTCATCCTGCCATTCATGTCACGTATGTGACTGCGGATGTGGCAGTCCACCCCCCTTCCACTTTACTGTGCGGTTACTGCACAGACTCCTGGGTATCACACACTGATGCAGAACGCTCCCTAGTCCAGACTGCCTTTACAGCAGTCTGAGACAGTCCAGCTTCAGAAAAAAAACCCACAAAAACCCTGAACTCGCCGAGCAACGAGCATGCACAGTTCGAGTTCCGGGATTTTGTGAGTCAGTTGGACTGATTTTTTACAGCAAGTCAGCCAGTTTTTTTTTTTATTTAAAAATGTTTTATTGTGGATGTGTCTTTTCTTTTTCTTCACACAGCTGGGGGGGGCTGCAGTCCTACAGTCCAATGCCATGAGCCGCCCTGCATGATCTACAGTCTGATCAATGACATATGTAAGTAGTTAAGGACTTGGCATTTACTATAGAATTCTACAGAGCAATCCATGTCAGACCTTTGCCAAGAACAGAACAGTGAAATTGCAGATATGTGCAAAATGATCATAGATAATGACTAGCATGTGGTTCAGGAGACCACTAAAGAGTATAGGTCAGTCTCCTAATTTTCCTAGTGCACTGTCAGGTTATGTGACTTGCTCAGAGTCGCACAGTAGACAAAAATGGATGCTAAGGGAATCAAACCCTTGAACAGAGGAAGCAGCTTTTTAATAACTCATAGCCATGACCTGCCACCTGACCACAACTTAGACTTCACATTTGGTGCAAGTTTTTGGGAAACTGAAATTGACCATATCAGAAAATTGATTAGAAGGATTACAGAAGGGCATAAAAGAGTAAGTATACTGAACAAGTAAAAAAAAAAAAGACAATCAATTAAAACGGAAATGGCATCTGTGTACAGCTCATCAGTGTTAGTTAAGTACATGGCACTAAATTCAATGAAATAAGCAATAAGTTATTAAAGTCTAGGAAATTGTTATATTGTTACTAAATTCAGTGAAATAAGCAATAAGTAATTAAAGTCTATGAAATTGTTATATTGTTAATTGTTACAGTCTAAGTATTCTTAGAATAACACATCTACAAAGTAGATGCCTTATAAGTGTTGAGTGCATTAGTACACAAGAGAAGCGTAATGAATTTCATTTAATTTAGCATTTACTTCTGCAATACCTCAATAGAACAGTTTTTGAGTGTATGTACTTTTCTACTCCATTTTTCATACATACTTAACAAAAGCTTACTCAGTTAATGGCATTGTCACAAAAGGAAAGCCAGCAATAAAACAAAACGAAAAAAAAAAAAAAAAACGGGCAGCTGCCAAAGTATCTTAACTTGAGAATTAGGTTTTTGAAGTGGTTTGCAGAAGGGGTATTCAGCGAATAAACATAAAGAGAACATATATACATGCATGGAGTAGATAAACTGTTTCACAGGGCATCAGTTGTTTAACATCAGTAAAAGACATTTTGCTTATTCCACTTGCTTTTGTGGGCTTAGTTTTTGTTTAGTTTGCCTTTCTTATGATTGCCTCCTACCTTTCACTCCCCTAAAAAAGGAGTAAGTGTTTGGCTGGTGTAGGCGATCCCCTTCACTAGTTATTTAGGGGATATTTTCTAGTTTTTAACTTGCCTAGCTGCTATCTCCCACAAGGTAATGGCTGCCACCATTGCTGCCTCATTTCCAGGAAGACTGTGCTTCTACACTCCCAGGATGCAGTCGAGAAGAACCTCCAGTCTCGTTTATGTCCTAATACTGCAGCTTCCTGTAAATACCCCTAGGGGGTTACTGATGTGTTTGTATGCGGGCCACTCTTCCTCCTTCATTGGCCCTCTAGTGCCTGGATTGTTCTTTAAGCCCAAGTCACTAACAGGGCAGGTGAGCACCTTGTACCTTTGGAAGAAGTTTGCATTTCTATGATTTTTGGGGGTGTGATAGAAACCCCATCAAATTGAATTATGTGGTAGTTTACAGCTGGTTTTCTTGCCATTGTGTTTCTTTGATGAAAAAATTGTTAAGGCAGAGGCTATTATTCAAAGAAAATTTTAAATGTCCAAGTGACTTGCATTTATCAAGTAAGGGATGTCTAAGAACAAGAATAAGAATTCAGGGAAAGAAAGCTGAGCAGTTACCCTTGAAGGGTTTTGTCTTCATAGATTGATGGTCAAATGAAACCACCTCCCTGAGACATAGGTCATTCAGTAATGGAGAAAAATGTGAAGACTGCATGAGACTTCCACAGGACATTATAGTTAGATGTAAAAGGTAGATGATGTTAGGTAACTAGGATTTGTACTTTATCCACAAAGTAGGGAAATGAACTTTGTAGACAGAGCATGTGTTTCACACTTGCTGTCAGTTATTGCTTCTGTGTTTCTCTCCTCTGCCGAGTGCAGTTCAATCCCAGACCACTAGTGAAGCTTGATGAATGCACTGTCATTCTTTGCACAATAACAAAATTGGCAGTTTTGTTACTGTTCTTTATCAGTTCATAAGTGTACGTAATTTTGTGTTGAAATGACCTCATGTAGGATTTAGAAGTTATTGTGTTATCAGTAGGAGAAAGAAGCTGGAATTCTATGACTTTCAATCTAGTGTTTCATTCAAGAAGGCTTAGCTGTTACATTAAAACTAAACCTGTTTGGATATAGAGGAAAGAAATAAAGGAAAAATGCACACAATGCTATTTAAACACTGAAAGTTTAAGCATTCGTAAAACTGGCTTAATATTGTTGTCTCTATGTTTTTTCTTCAACAGCCACCTCCTCAGATTTATGATAAACAGCTGGATGAAAGAGAACATACAATTGAAGAGTGGAAAGGTAGGACAAAAGAATATTCTGGTTTGAACTTTGCTATGATAAGTACATATAACTCTCAATAAAAATGTAGCTAATTACAGAACATTACAGCAGACTGTATGCTATGTGAAGACTATCAGACAGATGCAATATCTTTCTTTAGCCTCTGTGGAGCAGCTGTGCTATGTGCTAGCTGGTCATAATCTACTGTGAAGCAGCCATCTTGACCGTGGGTTGTCCATGTATAAGTGGCACTTAAGATGATATCATTAGTTCAGAATATGAACTTGAGGTCAGCTTCATCACTGTTGCCTTTTCAGAAGTTTCCTGTTTCTAGCTCTGTGTTGTCAGGTAGCAATATCAGATTAGTATGTTTTGTTTTGCTTTGGCGCCTTAAGTAGTAAACATGATTGTGTGAAGTGAAAGTCCTCATAATTGGTGCAAGGGAGTAAAGTTGTTTTTCCTAGGTAAAAGTCATTTAAATAAATCTTGGATATCAGTGCAAAGCAGAGGTATTCAAATTCTACTGGGCGAGTAAGCAGACCCCTTTCCTTGAACACCGTGATACCTTGTACTCTGCTTGTTAGGGTTCAAACATCAGGCATCAGTTTGAAGGGATGAGTCCAAAATGTCATATGAGATCTCATTGCTGGCTTGCTCAACCACCTGTTGAAGGTGCACTCTCATCCACTGCACATATTCATCCAGTGTACTCAGTCATCAATAGTGTGTATCCACGTGGCTGTATCACTCTGCTGCAGGAGCTGGGATTTTCTGTATATATATATATATATATATATATATATATATATATATATATATATATATATATATATATATGTGTGTGTGTGTGTGTGTGCATATAGAGAGAGAGAGAGAGAGAGATGGGTTTCTATAGATTGCTGAAGCTGTGTATCAGAGAGTTTGTTGTATTTCTAAATACAAGCTTTGGGGTTTGAGTGTTAAGTGTTTGCCAAGTAGAGATTTTGCTGAGTGATGGGAAACCTTTCTTTTCCTTTTATTTTTTGAGTGGTCAACTACTTAATGGAATTAGGAGTAGGAATGTTCAGTGTAGTGAATGGTCATTTCTGTGGACAGAGAGGTGAGAATGCTTGTTGTGTGGACAGAGTGCTGGACTGCTTGGTGTTCATAGTGATGGGAACATACTTCTCAACTGTACATGTTTTTGCAGAATGTCCAGATTTCTGCCTCATATTTTTGGTGTATTCCCCCTAATATCTGTCCCTTTCTGGCAAATAGCCAAGGATTGGAGCCATGAAATAATGACAAACATTTGAGTTTAAGACTCCACATCCTTCGGAAAATTCATGCTACTGCAAAACCTATTATTCTATCAACTTTCTAAGTTTGTAAGAGCAATATTTAAAATCTGTCCCTATTTGTCCCCCCATCATTTTAAGCTTTGTCCGAATTTCCTGCTCTAAGAGGCTGAGAGGTATGGATGGCAGTGATTAGTGAAGTGAGTAGCTGAGTAGTTAGTGGAGGTTGGGATAGGAGCTCTTGATGTAGGTACACATTTATGTGGATGGTGGTGAGCGTGTTGCTGTGAGTGGTGTGTGCTTGGTGTGGGTAGAGATTTTTTTGAATGCTTATGAGCATGGTGTTTGTTGCTTTTATGCATTTTTTTTTGGGGGGGGATTGAGTATGGGCAAAGGAATACTTGATGAGCAGTACTTGTGTGACTCTGTATCCGGAGCAGCAGTTGCCCCCAAGGTAAAACAAACTTGGATTGGAGTATATAACTTTAGTGGGGCTTTCATCCCTCATTAGATATGTGTGTGTGTGTGTGTGTGCGTGTGTGTGTGTGTGTGTGTGTGTGTGTGTGTGTGTGTGTGTCTGTGTGTGTGTGTGTGTGTGTGTGTGTGTGTGTGTGTGTGTGTGTGTGTGTGTGTGTGTGTGTGTGTGTGTGTGTGTGTGTGGTGTGTGTGTTTTTTTAGGCTGCATACATGTGTTAGGTTTATGTAAGTTTATCGTTGTGTGCATGTTCATGTGTTTGATGGGATGCTATGCTGATTGTATAGTCAATATCTTAGTTTGTTGCTGTGTGTTAGAGTGAGGGTATTTGTAGTGAATTCACTGTAGTACATTAAGATAGAATACGGCCTGAAAATATGGAGTCAAGCATGTATGTATTCAGTTTCAGAGAATGACAGTTTATTAGAAAGAAAAGATAAGCATGAAATGTGAAGAACATGCAGAAATACAGACTGTTCCTTTCTCAAGGGAAAGATGTACATAGCAATGGAATGCTAGATAAAGAGGCACATGCAAGACCAGGCTTGGAAACCAAGGTAACCAAGGCTAAGGAGGCATGTAAAGCATTACAGGGTTTTGATATTATTAAAGTATACTTCAGATACAGTTAGGGGAAGTCAGTTAGTTAGTTAGTTCGGACTGATATAAAGAAAAGATTAAATATCCAGCATTCCAGAAAAGAAGTTAACTTTTGCACTTATTTGCAAAAGGGTCTCTGCAATACAGACACTTGAGCCTGAGCACAGAAGACAGGTCAAATAAAGACTGTTTCAGTTTATATTATTCAGGGGAATCAGAATGTACTTGCAGAAACATTGGATATATTTAGCAGCACTGTTATTACTAACCAGCATGCCAGTATTTCTACAGACTGATATTGTTTATCAGTACTGTTAATGAAGACAGTATTCGGATATTGTAAACATCTAATAAAGCCTTATTAACCGAAGTACAGTGTTTACAGAATTCATTCTGAAGATCTGCCCATAAAGGAGAGACTGGCATCTGTTAACATATAAAGACTTTTATCCCAGTCTGATTTCAGTTGTTTCTAGTTAATTACAGAATAATACAGTCTTATCAGTTCTTTCAATGGTGAGCCAGCCAGGAGCCAGACCTAGAATCTTCACTATGTTTTTCCAAGTTGTTGGACATTGACTAGTTTATTAATGACAGTTTTTACTATTTTAGACTCTGGATTTCCTTGGCATGCTTAAATACATCCATTATATCTCCTTCTGCCTACATTCTTTAAGACTTTACATAATACATTTGTACAGTCCTGCTTTATACCACATACTGCCTTTATCCCCCTGTAGCCTCATGAAAATGTCATCTTTTTTTCTCATTTTTCCTTCTTATTTCTGTCTCCTTATATTTCTTGAATACCATCGATTTTTTCTCAAAATTTGCATCAACTCTGTTTAATAAAAAATCATGATTCCTTCTTTCTGATTTGCATGTATCTCACACAAATGGTTTTATATCCATAAAATAAGTAACAAATGAAATTTTCAGAATGTTATTCTATGGAACATATAGGAAAATCAAAATCAAACCACACTCTTGGACCACTGCCATAAATAAACTGTGTATCTTGACCTGGGCAAGACTTTCAAGACCATTACCCATTCTGACATCATATGAAAGCTAAATAATTAAAAAAGTGACCCACATGTGGTAAGATGGGTAGCAAACTATCTGAAAGATAAAACCCACAAATATTGAATTTCAGGTGCCTCATCAGAAAGTATGAAAGTTCCTTCATGGCACAGTGCTGGAACTTCTCCTTTTTGGTATTTATTTCTCAGATGTCTCAACAGAGAATCAACACCTCTGGCTAAAAAAAAATTCAGATGATTATAAACTGAGACTTTTTGTTAAGTCACCCTATGATACCCACACTCTCCAAAATGAACTCTTCTTAGTAAACTCTAGGTGCACTAAAAATTGTCTGAAAGTAAATGCTGAAAACAGTAGTATCATCAGTTTTGGTAGACATCTCCACCCCTCATCATACTGTCTAGGCAACACATCTACGAAATGAAAATGCAGTTAGGGACCTAGGTAATTGGCTTGATAGCTGCCTGTCTTTTGACCATCATGTGACAACAGTGGTCAGGAAATCCTTTATATAGCCCAGATAATTGCCAAAGTAGTGTCATCAAGAACTAAAGAGTCAATCTGTTCCTTATTTCAACATTGATCTGCCCAATTATCGAGTGCAATGCCCCCTTTGGGATATATCTCACTAAGCATATAGGACAATTAGAAAGATTCCAAATGCTCCTAACTAAAATGATAACAGGCTTGAAGTCCCAGATCAACAAAGAGAGTCTGGAAGCTTTACCCCCTTATTCAGTGTCTTAAGGTATTTTGAGGGGAGATCTCTGTATTGCTTAATGCATCATTAGAGACCTGATTATCCTGGACCTCCTACTTCTCCACAAGTCCAGTATCTCTACCAGTACTAGACCAACAGATAAATAAATCGTGGTGGAGGGGCAGGTTTATCACCCATTGATTCCCAAATCTCTAGAATAAACTTCCCCCTGCATGTTAAGAGGTGTGACTCACTTTCTTCCTTTAAACATAAACTAGATGACTGGATGGGTATCCACAAATCTACTTGAGAATTGACCAGTATGGCCATCCTGGAGAAAGGAGATGCAGCCTGAGGAAAAGTACTGACAAGGCGAGAATGTTCATGAGACTCAGTGGCCATGGAATCTATGAATATGTATGACCAATACCTTCATGATGAGAGCGAATCCCACAAAGATGTATGATGGCAAGCCTGTATGTAGTGCACAACTTTGTGAGGGTCATCCACAAGACAAGAATAAGAGAACACTTTGTCAAGTATTTGGTGTTTCCATTCAATATAATTAATGTCCACATACTGGGTGATTTGAGTAGTATCCAGGAAGACTAATAAGAGCAAATGTGGGATACAGCTGCTGTATAACCATCCCACTGAGTCTGAGATTGTCAGTGTTTTTATGTTAATCACGCTGGTATATACAAGTGTATTACTACTTCCTGTGATGACAGGAGGGAGGGATCAGTCAGGTCTCCAGTCTGATAACTAGGCTACACAAGAGTTTGGTCATTGTTGTGTAGTAGAGGCAGTAACTGATCAGAAGATGAAGATTCAAGTTTGAGGTTCAAGTCTGGATATAAACCGAAATATGAACAGTGCATTCAGTGTAGATGAAGAACTTATAGAGCATTGTATTTGATAATAATAATACTAATGATAATAATAATAATAATAATAATAATATTAACAATAATAAAAAGCAACTTAGAGAAAATGCATTTGAGTGCATGTTGCACTTAATATCGGATACATTTTCTGCAGCTGTTACCAACACTTAGTGACTGAAACAGATAAGACTTGAACCAGACTAAGTAAAACCATCCCTGCTGCTGGTGGCCTTTTGAAGGTTGATTTGCATCAAAAAATCTGATCATATACACAGTAGAGGAACTTCTTTGGGGTCTTCATTATGAAAGGTACAACCAGCTGCCTGAGAAGGGGATCATATGTGCTTTAGGTGAAATAATTTTACTTCTGCAAGCTACTATGGCAACTGTTGTTTTGTAAATAAAACATTAGTGGGTTTTACAAACTTGAAAAGCAGGAACTAATGAAGTCATCCATGCAGCTCCTCCTCCATTATCAAAAGATGAGTCTGATAGTAATCTGTTTCCAGATGACACATTGGTAAAACTGTACCCTATTGGTTTGCTCAGAACAGAAGAAGACAGTGAGATCTAAAGATTTTTTTATACTGATGTTTGAAAATAAAGTTGCAGAAGCTAGTTTTTCTTGCATCATATAATTAATCTCTATTAATATTAGTGAACCTCAAGGAAAAAAGTATCTGTAAAAATATAGATGTCCGGATCTTTTGACTTATTTACAGCCTAATTTCAGAACTTGCAGGCATGCCTATACAGTCCCTGTTGTATTTAATATGGGTAGTTAAACACTGCTTAACTGTGTAGAAAATCAGCTCGTAATGATATTCCAAGAAAGACTCAGCAAAGTTAAAGTCGTCATTGTATAATACCTTAAACCCTCTGCAGTGACACCCAGTGGGATATATGAAAATGATCGCCTAAGGTCATCCTTTGTCTGTGTGACCGTTTTACCCTTTGGTTTTCATTAACTGAAATGCCAGACTTACGAGAGGCTTTGTCTGCCTTAAGTGAGTTTAAAGTACCCCAGAAGCAACCATGTGTAGTAGGGTTGTCAAGGTTTTCACCAATCATGGTGTTAGACATCTTCACACAGACATTGTGTTGGGTAATGCACCTCCTGAGTTATGCCTGGACATTCTTATTGACATTGTATAAAGTGAAATTATTAAATAATAGAATATAATACTGAATGTTACACAAGTCTGTCTTACATGAAAATACAATTTTATAGTGCCTTCCCCTGAAGCAGAGGGAGATTTGACTACCAGGCTTCATTCTAGTGCAAGTCAGTTCTTTACTCATACTAATTTTGGAGGGTTGAGTTTTGTATATATTTTGTTTTTATTTAGCTAAGACACAAAATGTATGAGCATACAGTCATACATAAATGCTAACAGGAGAAGATCCATGGTGTGTCTAGTCTGTCCTGTTATTGCTGTTGCCCCTTATCCTGCCCCCATTCATCTTATAGCTTTTTCAGTCCCCACTGAAACTATCTGTTGTC
Organism: Protopterus annectens; assembly: GCF_019279795.1. Lineage (NCBI taxonomy): Eukaryota > Metazoa > Chordata > Ceratodontiformes > Protopteridae > Protopterus > Protopterus annectens. The sequence goes on along the minus strand of NC_056751.1, from coordinate 46,828,224 downwards.
ATATAACCTGGAATTTTTTTTCTCGTGGATGTCATTTTCCAGCCATCCTGTCCATGAAAAAACAGTCTGTTTAAAAAATCTTGAAATTTTGTCTACCTTATATCTCCTTTGCCCCCTGGTTATGTTGCCCTAAACTCTATACCTCACAGTTTCCTCCTGACAGTGTGGTTATTTATTTTCCTTCCTATCTTTTTTGTCTCTTAATTATATACATTTGCTAGGTACCTTAAACCTCATTCTTCTTAATTCAATCCTTCTATCAGTTTTACCATTTTGGTATACTTTCTATCAGCCTTATCACCCTTATTTTATTTCGAATTTGATAATCAGGGTAATGCACTGATCTAAAAAAATCAGTTTCTGACATTACCCTGATACCCTGGGGCACAGGATGCGACAGGATGAATACTAAAGAATACACATTGTACTTGTCTGTCATTTGTTTGTTTTGAAACTGGTGAAGCAGTGATCCTCATGGAACTTTTTCAGACTCATCCTCTGATTAAATGACTTGTTCAGTCACACGGTAGGTAAATGAAGGTGGAGGAAATTAAACCCTGGGCTAAGAAAGCAGTTTATTAACAGCTCATAGCATTAATCCTCAGTACAAAGTGCTAGGGATTGTAGGGGTTCTTGTATCATGAGAAGACAAAGCACATCTAAAATCTAATCCACATTAAGCATGTTTTATAGATTAAATTCAAAAATGGCTGTACTATTTTTTTACAGCACAAACTTCCATCAGTGTGTGCTGACACATTAGCTTAAGACAATATACAGACAGTACTGCTACATGAATATACAGCTATGCACAGAGGTGAGCAGCTCGTACAAAAGGGTTTAGTTTTTGGAAGAAGAGCAGTATTGGTGAAGACAAGGTGTTCTATCAGGTAATAGCAATGCAGTCGAAGCAGCAGCTTTAAGATTTTTTTCTTGAAGGCGCTGAGCTTAAAGTGGAATTCTGTGTGTGTGCGGGTGGAGGGGGGGGTACAGGTTTGAACAGAGATGGGATGGATTCCAATAATTTTGGTCCATGACTGAAAAGCTTGATCATTAAACTTCTGTTTTTTTTTTGGAGTAAGTGGAAGATCTATATGAGCAGGAGTATAAGATATTTTGGAAGAGGTTAGGATAAATATGGAAGCAAGGAATGGGAAGGAGTCGAGCACTGAAACTTGAAGTAGGAATGAGCCAAGGAGGAGGCTGTCACACTGTTGAACAGGTTGGCATTTAGCTTTGGTCAGGACTGAATGATGATGCTTTGTTTTGGAGAATTTTAGGTGGTGAACAAGCACAATTTTGTTGTTGTTTGTTAGGATTGTGTATGTTCTCTTGAAGCAGTTACTATATTCTGCATGTGGCCTTACTAGTGCCATAGTCCCTATAATTCCACCAATTGTAGCCACAAATCAAGTCTTAGTGACATTTCCAAACACACTGCTTTCTATCCCCATCTTTTGCAGCCCACCATTCAAAACTGATGCTTGTCTGCTAACATACTGAGTCAGGGTGAAAATGTAACAACACTTAAGTACTTGGGTGTTTATCTAGACAGAGAGCTGTCTTTTAATGACCATGTACTGGAGTTAGAAATCCAAATTATCAGGAAGCTCAGAGTCCACAAACATAACTGCATTTGTTATTTCAATCCATAACTGCAGCTGTTAGAAATATTCTGTGTCCCCAACTGATCCTGGTCACCACAGCATGGCCTCGTTTAAGCTAATGCTGCTGTCACCTGGCTCTAACCATCAGTGTAATACCCACCTTGAAGTTAAACGGTTACCTGGAGACTGTTTCACAGTGAACACAGTCTTTTGCCTAGTGGGTAACCTCATCCACTGACCAGCATGCTGGACTACAGTTACCAGAGCTTGCATATCCTTTGCATCCTGTCACAGTAGTCACCTATTTCCAGGCTTTTGCATGGACATCAGTGCCTGACAAAATTATCTTACAACACCAATTTCTATCAAGTCTTCTGTAAAATGCTCTTCATTTAGGCTTATTGTCAATATTACATTCACATTACGCAGCAACATTAACCCTACTGCCACTGGACATGGCCAGCCATTCAGCTCTAAACTTGCATCCCAACTCACTTGTTTTAATAGACACAGCCATTAAGTACTTTTAATATGCCAGCACAAGCTAGGTCAGATGATTTGTGTATTTATACACGACGACAGTACTTACTTTCTACAACCACCGTCTCTTTTCAGGTTATACCAATGTGTAACATATACGTAGGTTTTTAACTTTTCTGTGGCTCAGGTCATAGCAGAAAGAGGAACGGATAGAACTGGCAAATTTAATCACCTGATGAATCAAAAAATAAATAAATAAATAAAACATAAAAATAAATGGCACAATGGGGTAGCAAATGCCTTAGCCAGTATGTGGAAGCCCTCAAATGAGAACAGGCCATCCTTGTGAATCAAGTTGGTCTGTTGAGCATCTCGTCCCATGCTAACACATACTGAATCCCCGTGGAATGACACCAATTACTTAACCAGTTGTAAAGAGAATTATCTTTTCTTTCTACCCAGGCATCATTCTTAGAGAAAAAAATATTGCATCCAGGACCAGCATGTTGCCTGTATGCATAACATGCATGGAGAGTTTTGACATATCTTTCTGCATGCCATCAGGGTTTTGCATCCCAGGTCATTCATTCCCACATAGAGCACAATCATTTCATAGTCATATTTGTTGGGTGGAAAGGTCTTTAGAATCCTTGTGATGTCAGAGATCCTGGCACCCAAAGACAACTGACCGTAACTCCATTTTTGTCCAGTCTTGTGAGAGAATTTGTGTGTCTAACTACAGAGTCACCTATCATTGCAACACTTTTGTTAGTGTAATTTTTTTATTATACTAATTTTCTAATAGATTTGAAGTGATTTGACTCTTGGTAACTCACTGCTGTAGGTGTGCATGAAGGAGATGAGGTGTTGGATTTTCAGTCAAACGTATTTTTTCTAGTTCTAGCAGGACTTGATAAAAATGTTTTTACAGGCTCAGCATAAGACATTTTAATGTGACTTTTTTTATTGAGATGGAGGTGTATACTCTTTGCAAAACATGTTTTGGTGACAGGAAGGCTTCCAGATTAATTAAATATTTGCACCTCTTAGAGAGTTATTTGTGCTGAGTATGAGTTTATTTGTGAACATCAGACAGTTTCTACACTGCCTCAGGAGAATGGAATGACTTCAACTACCCAAACATAGACTGGGAGCACTACTCAAGCCCCAACACCCTCGCCCAATGATTCCTAGAATTTATAAACTCAAATGCTATGGAACAACTGGTCACCACTCCCACAAGAGGGGAAAACATATTAGAGCTGATCATCACCAACATGGGGTCTCTATGTTCCATATCCCGTCCCCACCCCCAGCCAAGGAAACCACGGTGAAGAACTTCTCAAAAACAAATTTCACACTTCTCAAAACCGAGGTAGAACCTTCAAAGCCCCCAGGCCAGTGGAAAATACAGCCCAAACCACAGAATCCTTTATAAATGCATTCTATGGACACCTACAGGAATGCATGGATCGTCCTATCCCAAATAAAACCAAGACTCACTCCTCCAAAGGCAGGAGACCTGTCTGGTGGACCCCAGCCATAAATAAGATATACAACAGAAGGAGGAAGCTACTACATGATAGAGCAAAATCCCAAAAAGGGAAGGCATCTCTGATCAGTACTAGCAAGAAACTACGATCCCTCATAAAATCATCTAAGGCCAGCTTCGAAAGAAAAATTGCACAAGACGCTAAAGATAATCACAAGGCCTTCTTTAGTTATGTCAGGAACCTGGGTGGCAACTCCCAGATATGCTCTGAGTTAGTGCAAAATGACAAAAAATACACTGAACCCACAGACATTGCCAACATCCTGGCAGACAGGTTCAGTGAAAACTCCCCCCCAAAAGAGCAAATGTCTATCCCAACAGAGTGTAGCCTCCCTGACATCACAGATGCACAAGTGAGAGCTGCCCTCTCCAAAGCAAAAAACACAGCATCAATGGGACCGGACGGTGTCCCGGGCTACGTCTTACACGAGCTCCAAGAAGAACTGAACCCTCACATAAAGTCACTGTTCAGTCTCAGCCTTTCTACAGGATATGTACCCAAGGAATGGCGTACAGCAACAGTGGTCCCACTCCACAAAGGTGGTGCCACAACGGACCCCAGAAAGTATCGCCCTATAAGCCTGACTAGCCTGGTCTGCAAAGCTATGGAGCGTATCATCATGGAACTCATAAACAAAGACATTGGGAACCTCCAAACACTGGATCCTACCCAATTCGGCTTTGTTAAGGGCAGATCTTGCCTCTTGTACCTGGTCGACTTCTTTGAAACAGCCACCAAGGCCATAGATGAAGGGAAGGTAGTCCACACAGCCTACCTGGACCTCGCAAAAGCCTTCGACACAATACCCCACTCGAGCATCATAAATAAACTCACCAGCTTAAATATCAATCCCTATGTCACAAGATGGGTTGCAAACTGGCTCAGGGATAGAACCCACATGGTCAGAATTGCAGGTGCCATGTCAGACTCTAAACCAGTTACAAGTGGCATCTTACAAGGCTCAGTCCTGGGACCTCTCTTGTTCGGTATATATTTCTCTGAGGTACAGGCTAACACGGGAGGACTATGGCTGACCAAGTTCGCAGATGACTGCAAACTGGGTGCTGTAATCGACTCACCGACTGACACAAGTATCCTCCAAAAGGGTCTCACAGAGACGGATAACTGGTGCCAGAGCCATGGCCTAAAGCTAAATGCCAAAAAGTGCATAGTCATCCCCTTTGGGAAAAACAAAGTGCCCACAAATTACCACATAGGTGGTAATCCATTAAGTACGGAAGAAGTAATTAGGGATTTGGGGACCCAAGTAGATAGCAATCTCTCCTTTGATAATCACATTGCCAAAGTGGTTAGAAAGACCTTCTATATAGCCCACCTTATCACGAAAGGGTTCACATCTAGATCAAGAGAGGTCATTGTGCCCCTCTACTCATCACTCATCAGGCCCATAATTGAATACAATGCCCCATTTGGGATGTACCTTACCCGACACCTGCAGCAACTGGAAAGACCCCAAAAGTACCTCACCAAGAGGATCAAGGGACTCAAACAGATGCCCTATGCAGTTCAGCTAAAGAAACTCCAGCTCTACTCAGTTGCTTACCGCCTACTCAGAGGCGATCTGTGCCTGACATATAAAGCCATGTCCAACCCAGAATTAATGGACATGCTCCACCTCAGGAAATCCAAATCCCTTAGAGCTACATGCTCCAGGGACTTGAACCTCAGCACAGAAATAAACAGGACATGCTGGAGGGACAGATTCATATCCCAGAGGTTCCCCTCACTCTGGAACAGAATCCCAATCCATATTAGGCAGAGCCCCTCACTGACCCTATTCAAGAGAAATCTTGACGTGTGGATGGGAGACCGTAAGTTTACCCCTGGGATCTCTTCTGTGTCCCTACTAGACAGAGGCACAGTAAACTAACCTTAAAAGGGCTCTCTTCTGTGACCTACTATACAGAGGCACAGTCAACTAATCTAAAAGGGTGGCGAAAGCCAAACACACTCTGGCTAGGCTTATATATACCCTAAGGCTGATAGCCTAGTATCAACCTATGAACCTATGGAAACAAGCAGGCTGACCTTCCATATGTGTCCAGTGATCTGAAGAATTACTTGAATACACAGAATGCAGAATGTAATTGAGTTAATTTATGAAGGGATACACAGGCCAACAGAGAAAAAACTATGTGTAGCCAACTCAGATGATTTATGGAGGAATACAAAGACCATACTGTTACTAAATGTAAGAAGTGGGAATAGTACATTTGTGGAGAGGGTGTGGCTAGTATATCTCTATGAAAACTTAAGGCATTATTGGCTTTGACAACAAATAGAATGTATGAGCAGAGAAGGGTAGCTATGGTCTTGGAGGATTAGATAGTAATTGAAGAACTCCCTGCAGCTGATTGTATATCTACAGGCAGCTGAATGCCCTTGTACATTTCACTGGTAACAACTGTGTAGGTAATGTCTGGAAACATGTGGAAATAGGAGCACAGATGTATGTCAAGTCACCTGTATCAGCACAGTGAAACTGCAACTCTAGGGACACACAGAAATGGCTGAAAAGCTCAAAACTTCACATGAAGTTTAATTGCGTAGTCCAGAATAGCCAGTACTGTGTTTTACTAATAGACCAGCACTCCAACACAGTTAATAGCAATGCCTTTAAACAGCACCTCTGTGGTTGGCATAGGAATCAAAGGATGTTTAAAGTCTTAGCGAGTGACTGCCTTCTGGCATTCAGGACTGCTCAACTTATTTCAGCATTCCTGGTCAGTAAAATCTTGGTAAGATCTGTGCTTTGGTCTTGTTCATTTCTAGGTATTAACTAGGGGTTAATACCTAAGTGGTTAAGATTCCACAAATTTCTCAACAACATGTTCAGGATTCAGCTCTTCAAAGAAAGCTGATTTCTTTTTTCAGAAAAGTAGCATAGACTGTCTTGACATTATTATCAAACACAATCAGACAATTGGGGGGGCTAGATGCTTCTATAAAACAAAATATTTTATTTGAACACAGAAAAGAACATTATGATGATGTTTTTTCTAGGTAGTTAGAACTTGGAAGGAAAAGAAAATTTTGAGAGACAAGAATGAGCATTGAAAGGAGAAGGTTTATTATGTTGGGGAGTTCTTTACAGGGGTTCTGTTTTTTCTTCCACAACAGACAAAGATAGTGGATTTAATGCCACTTGTTAGGAAGATGCTTTTTTTAAGAAAAAAAAAAACAGCAGTGAGGAAATCAGAGCAGGTTGCAAACCGCACAAGGACTCAGGCTGGGGAAAGGAAATTTGTTGCCCATGGTCCCAACAAACAGAGGGGCTGCAAGAACCTATGGCATTGATTTCTTCTCAGTTGGACATTTCTTACTATTATTATCTTGTTTACACCTGGCATCTCATGTTTTCAATTTTAGTAGTGTTGTCATCACTGGTAACCAAGCAATGTCACGTGCCAAAGTAAAACTTGAAATCCAAAAACACACCAAACTGATCAACCAGGAGCACACTGATCCAAAGTTTATTATAGCAATAACCCATGGTTGGGTGTGGGTAATGCTGGATTTACCCATGGTTGGCATGGTTTGGTCATGAGGGAGAAGCCTGGGTGACCAAACAAAGCCAACCATGGGTAAATCCAGCATTACCCACACCCAACAGTGGGTTATTGCTATTATACAGTGATGTTAGTTTTGTGTTGTGTTATATTTGTGTTGTTGTTATTTAGGTTTTTGTGTGCTTTACTTTGTATTCTTCCACTTTTTGTGAGCTAGAATAGTCCACATGTTGATGTAGTTTGCTACAGCCCCACTGTTTTGTCTTTAACTTTTGAGAATTATATTCCAAACAGTAGGAGGTGACATTGTATAATAATATTTTAAAGTTGTCCCTGATTACTTCTGGATTTCTTCTGGATTTTGTTAAGAATTGTCCTTTATTCATTCAGAGCTGTGCTAAAACTGAATGAAACTACAATTTAAAGTTTGCCTCTATGTTGCTCTAAGCATTAATACTATTCAGGAGGACTTACTTAAATAGAAAATAAACTAAAAAAAACAAAAAACAAAAATGGAGGAGTTCAAGGCAATGCCTTAACAGCCTATCTGACACCATCAGTACTTCCTGTTTAGAAATAGACATTGCAATTCAGCACTCAGCGAGCGTTTCTACCAACTATCTGGTGCTGATAGTATTTTTTTCCTAACACAAGTTATAATCCTCACAATCTTTAATATTTTTGCAGCATTTAAAACACATAATTTATTTTTATTGACAAGTGAGCTTTAAAACAGCCAAGATTCAAATGGAACACTGCACATTTGTCAAACACTTAAACTACTTTTAATTATCCACAAGCAAAATTTAACCAAACTGCTACGCTTCAAATGGTCGCTAAATCCATACAATGCGTAGGCGTCTCTAACTGCCTCCTAAACCGGAAAATGAAAATCCAAGCCCAAGATGGAATATTGTGGGTTCTGTAGACTGTCATCCTTAGGTTGCATGAATCGTTAAAGTATATACAAAGAGGTACAGAGGGACGGTGGTGTGCAAGACTCCAGTATTACCAGGTGATCATTATCTCAAAAAGGTAAGCCTGTTCCTTGACTTAAGGAAACATTGTGGAGGAAGAAGAGTGCCTTTCTTCACAGAAGCAAACACATCAGTTTCTAGATTGGGTGAGGTACATTATTTTTCACTTTGGCTGTTAAAACTTTGCTATTATACAGTGCCATCTCTGAAAAGAAAGGCAGGGCTGCATGATTTCTTAGCGGCCGGACTTGTAGGTTACTTTGGATTTACAATGTGCACACTGGTTGGATTGGCCAATCAGCATACACGTTTCTCATTTTTTTTTGGAGATGACATTGTATAATGTCAAATAACCACCAATGTAAATAATATCATCCAGAAAACACTTGATTTGTAAACAATTAAGAGCTTTTGTCCATTTGTCCCAGTAAAATGGGACTTCCGCAAAGTGTAAAAACCTTCTGTTCAGAATGCTAATAAATAACAATAAAACCCCTCCCTTTCTGTTAAAAACTAATTAGATCAATATTATACTTAAAGAGACATGTTAAATGCTAGGCAAATAGCATTAAAACATCCCATAAACCACTAGTAAACCCCAAACTCATGCTGTTAATGTAAAAAATATTTTAAAGATATATGTACAACGGTAACTTAATCCCAAATCCAAGCCTAACATTCATGTTCGTAACATTCAATATTAAAAAACATTTTAAATATTTTAATGTATATAGAAGTTTGTTTTTGCTTTAAATTAAATCAGAAACAAATCTAATGTTGTAAATAAATGAAAATAAAATTGAAGTTCAGCTTAAACTGAGTTAACATGCTATGGCAACTGCCTTCATCCTAAGAATGCTACTAATGGATACAGTTTCATTAACACCAAACTTACAAGTCATGTTAGTTTTTAGTTGCCACTTAAGTTCTTTAGTTTCAAGACAATCTTTCCAAGGTGCTCCCGCCCCTTATCATATTCAACATTATCAACTATATAAAATTTAAACCTGTGTCCATGTTTTGCTCTAATGTGTTTAAATGCGGCATTGTGATCATCCTTTTTAATATCACAAAGGTGCTGATAGATTCTTATTCTCAATACTTTTAACATTTTTCTAACATAAAAACATAGATATTCTGTGCACTGCGCTATATACACCACTTTGTTACTGGAACAGTGATAATGATGCACTATCCAAACCTCCTCAAACCCTTCAATAAAAATGCCCCCCTTCCAAAACATAATTGTATTGTTTACAATGCCCACAGGCTCTCATGCCTGGTGATTCACTGCTCCTTTTAATCTTTCTAAAATATTCTTAATAGAAACATCCTTTCTGTACAGTATTTTGGGAAAAGGGCTCAGTTGTTGAAATTGTTCTCCATTTACAGAAAAAAAATATTCCAGTTCTTATTAATAACTGCTTTAATATTGTCAAAGTCATAGTTGTACATAAGACTCATGGCCCTCCCATAAACTCAAAATCCTTCTTTCCAATTAGGGGTTAATAGATTTATTTTTGTCTTTTATCATTAACTTTTTCCGCAATATTATCGATAAAAGAAATAAGATACATTTGTTCCTACGCCATCCCACTTAATTTAAGACATTCTTTCTCAAAAACATTATTTTGAGATACCATCCTGGCCAATCTGATCATCTGCCCTTTTATCAGTAAATATGTGAATTTTGTTGACAATGTTATTGAACTGAAGGTTTTCCTAAAGAAATTGAATACAGCTGATATTTCCTCACAGTGTGTGTGTGTGTGTGTGTGTGTGTGTGTGTGTGTGTGTGTGTGTGTGTGTGTGTGCGTGTGTGATATGCAAACAACCAGATTACATTGATCTTCTGCTTGGAACCCACCCTTGCATCAAAACTTTTCTTTGAGAAAAGTTGTATACAGGACCTTAGGAAATTAGTCCAGTAATCTCTGAAGTATAACAGATATAACCTTACACAGTATGAGCAGAAGGCTTTATGTGAACTCTCTCACAACAAAGAAGCTAGGGTTCTGAAAACCTACAAGAGTGGTGGGTTTATACTTGTGAACACTGTGGGCTAATTAGGTAAATTAACATAGTCATGGATGGTTCCACAAATCAAGTTGTATTCATCAATGAAATTCACAAAACATGCAAGGTGATTGACTTTGCTTTGAATGACTGCCTCATGGATGAGACCATTTCTATCCAAGTTTAAATTTTCTGGAATGTTTCAAACCTAAGATCCTTCTGATTTTTGTCATCCCTAAAGCACACATTTACAGCCCTCCATTACACCCTATTATTACTGCTGGGGGGATCAAAGACTGAACGTCTACCTATTTTCATCGACACTAGACTGAAACGTTTTTCTGACAACTTTCCCAGTATCCTGAGGGATTCATGGGATTTTTTGGACAAACTCCAGAGTTTGAAGTGTGAACAGCAGACATTCCAGTGATGAGTGACATGAAGGATTTGTTTATAGTCATTCCCCAGGGACAGGGCCTTGAGTGGTTCAGTGAATTTATTACATTTGACACTGGGTGAAGTGACATTATTGTCAACATGTTATATCTTTTTATGGAATTAGTGTTAAGATACACATTTTTTTTACACTAGAAGATGAATACTTCAGACAGATCTCAGGAGTGGCAGTGACAGTATCATGTGCTTCCAGGTTTGTTGCTATAGTGGTGTGTCAATCGGAATGTTTATATGTTCACAGGAGTTTCTATAAAGGGTGCTTGAAAACATATGTAAGATTCCTGGATAATATTTTTTTTTATCATCTGGCAAAGTGATCAGGATAAGTTAAGTGAATTTTGTGGACACCTTCAGGCATCTCCTGACTTTCATGAATTCACTTTCACTAGTAATTCTGAGTATATACATTTTTTGGATGTCAGTTTGTATAAGAACATTGTTTCAGGGCTCTTTGATTCTGACTTTTTAGGAAACCAACCTTTTCCAACAACAACTGCTTGCACTACAGTAGGGTCATACACTGGGACAGAAGAAGAGTGTCAGTAAAGGGCAGACTAGACTGCCCAGGATGATATCAAACTATCAGTCTTTCCTGGAACAGTGTGACATTTTGAAACAAATGTGTCTGGCTAGGCATTACCCTCTTGACTTACTTTCTGAAGTTATATCTTTGGTGATAGATAGAAGGGGGGGATAGGTAAGCATCCATCTTATAAAAACCTATTTTCATGCTATAATGACAGTTTGACTAGTTGATTTTATTTTCCTTTATATTTCCCTTTGTTCTACTGTTCTGTTGTTGCAGTTGGAGTATGCTCTGCCATAGATGTATGCTAATATATCTCTTTAAATGGTGCAGGTTCTTTTTCTTTCTCTGTCTCTCTTTGTATCATTAGGCATGCTTGTTATTTTAGGACTTTCTAGCCCAATGCTTTGCTCTTTATTGGATTCATACACTCTTCCAAAAAAGCACACTTGGAGGGTCCAAACGAAAGTTCAAACCTCAATTTATTAAAGAAAACATTATATAAAACTTAACACTTAACTTGATCACCGCTTTTTCGTCTTACTAAGAAACTTCTGTGATTTGGACTTTTGTTTAGACCCTCCGAGTGTGCTTTTTTGGAAGAGTATATGAATCCAATAAAGTTAAGCATTGCGTTTTATATAATTTTGTCTTTAATAAATTGTGGTTTGGACTTTTGTTTGGACCCTCCGAGTGTGCTTTTTTTGGTTTACTGGTTTGGACTTTTGCATACTTTCCACGTTGCTTTGATTCATACGCTCTTACAAATGTGCCTGGTGATTGCCTCATTCACTTTCTTTATAGGCAGAACTGTATCCGTAGGCTTATTGGTATGTTGCTTCCCTCCACACACCAATACAGTGGCCTGTCAAAAGGATTACTTTCTGCCCCTTACCTTTACAGATCACTAAAGTGGGGAAAGTCTTTCCCAATTATAATTTAATCCGATAAATTATAAACTGCAATGACAGGATAAAGTGGCTTTCCAAACAAAGTTTGCATTTCTATTTGAGTAATTGTATACTTGTATACTGCTTCTTGCCTCCATGATTATAGACTACTTCAATTGCTTTTTTAGTAAAGGTCTTCTTTTTACACATATGCTGTACCTTTATAAGCGTAACAATACAGCCTTAAGTCCATGCAGCTCTCTAGCATCAATTAAGACATTATGCTTCATTAACTTTCAGTAGAGCAGTAACAGAAAATTGAGTCAACCCTTCTGTCAGGCAGTTTATAGGTTCATAGGCAGGTACTAGGCTATCGGCCCAAGGGCCAACGCAAGCCTAGCCAATAAGGTTCCCTGGCTTACACCACCCAAGAAAGTTATTTTCCTGTGCCACTGTTGAGCAGAGACACAGAAGTGATCCCCAGGGTGTATTTCCTATTTCCCATCCACTCATCAAGATTTTTCTTGAAGAGTGCTAATGAAGAACTTTGCTTGACATAGATGGGTAGCCTGTTCCAGAGTATGGGAAGCCTCTGGGATAGGAATCTATCCCTCCAGCATGTCCTGTTTATTGTGGTGACAAGGTTTAGGTCCCTAGAGCGTGTAGCTCGGAGGGATTGGGATTTCTTTAGGTGTAGCATGTCCAACAGCTCTGGGTTTGACATAGCTTTATATGTTAGGCAGAGATGAGCTCTGAGTAGACGATATGTTACGGAGTAAAGCTGGAGTTTTTTGAGGCGGTCAGTGTAGGACATTTGTTTGAGTCCAGTAATCCTCTTTGTGAGGTACTTCTGTGGCCTTTCTAGCTGCTGCAGATGTCTTGTGAGGTACATTCCAAAAGGGGCGTTGTACTCTATAGTGGGTATAATGAGTGTCGAGTAGAGGGGAACGATGACCTCTTTTTTCCTGGATGAGAACCCTTTTATGATGAGGTGTGCCACGTAGAAGGACTTCCTGACTACTGTGGCGATGTGACTATCAAAGGAGAGACTACTGTCCACCTGGCTCCCAAGGTCTCATCACGGATTCTGTGTTAAGTAGATTGCTGCCTATGTGGTAGTTCATGGGTACAGAGTTTTTACCAAAGGGGATGACACTGCACTTTTTGGCATTGAGCTTGAGGCCATGGCTCTGACACCAGGCATTTGTCTCAGAGAGGACCTTCTGTAGGATGTTCACATCATTTGGGGACTTGACTATGGCTCCGAGTTTGCAGTCATCTGTGAACTTTGTTAGCCAGAGGCCTTCCGTGTTAGCCTGTACTTCAGAGAAGTAGATACCAAACAGGAGCGGTCCCAGGACGGAACCCTGTGGTACTCCACTTGTCATTGGCTTGAGGTCAGATTTGGAGTCTGCAAATTTTACAGTGTGGGTTCTGTCAGTGAACCAGTTGGCAACCCATCTTGTGACATAGGGATTTATGCCTAGTTTATGGAGTTTAGCTATAATTCCAGAATGGGGGATGGTGTTGAAAGCCTTGGTGAGGTCAAGATAGGCTGTGTGAACCACTTTACCCTCATCTACGGCTTTGATACTTTTAAGTGTAACATCATCAGTGGTATGTGTTTTACTTGTTACAGTTCTCACATGTAGAATAGCACTAGTGTTGCTAGTAATAATTTAAGCTATGTGACCATTTTCCCCATATTTAGAACAGTGTATGTCTATAGCTAATACTTTCTGTTGGTACCAGAATTTGGGACAGGTTTTGCCACAAGTTTAGACTATTCTGATTTGAACATAGTGTCATTGCATCTACAAATATAACAACATTTTCAGCATCCTTAGGATTAGTTTGAAACACCCATTTTCTTAAAGTAGTATTTTTCAATGACTAAAATGTCTATTATTTTACTTTTCATGTGTTGACTCTCAGGTTGTAATCATAGTTTATATACATGCTCTAAACCACATAATTGATATGTTACTGTTTTATTCCAGCTCTGAAACTTTTAAGATTTTTTAACTTGATCATAGCCTTGGAATTCAGTCCTTTCCATGTCCATGAATGCATGGAGCTTTTCTTCCCGGGCCTCCACTGAAAAGGGACATGTATCCTTCAGCTATTCCACTAGATAAGGACTATCCTGGTAAACAAATGCAAAATAAAATAAATAAATAAAAATAAATAAATGTGAAGGTTCAACAGTTACCTGGACTGAGAGTATTCCTGGCACAGTCATTCAGATCCCAGCTCTCATGTTGAGCATAGCATTTGAAGACCACAATGTACGTCTCAAGGTCTTTCTCCCTCATCAGTTGCTTAAAAGGTAGAACTGCCTTTGGCATCCCCATAGATTTGCTGATCAGTTCCAAACCCTTTGCTTCAGCAGCAGTAGTCTCAAACAGTTGCTCCACAGTCGTCATCTTGTAACAGGAAATAACAGACAAATGCCACAAAACTGCCAGCCTCTACCACAGAACTGATAAACTCTTCAGCTGGCAAGAAAGTGGATCAACGGTGGTCTTTCAGGCAGAAAAAGTATAACTCACAATCCATATTGCTATAAAAAAGTGCCACATGTGCTTGCTGCATCCACCAGTGCAGTATAAAATAATTTAGCAGGGACCACCAGTCCATAAAATAATGAAGGTTTATTGAACAGAAGAAAAATATTGGGTCAGCCTCTTAAGCAAAAGAAGCTATTTGAAGGACATTTCTGTAAGTCCCCAAAAAAGAAAACACACAGTCTCTCATACCATTTTTTCCACAGTCTAAAGGAGTCTTCAGACAGCATTCTTCTTTCTGGATTCTTAGTGAAATATATCTGTAGTCATCAGGTCATGAATTAGCAGTACCTGAGACTAAGGACTTCCCTCGGGTTGGCACCCAGACCTAAATGGACTAACAGGCTCATATTGAAGAGGTAGCATCTGGTCATCCCACATCAGGGCTTGTTTCTTTCATTTTTGCTCATAAATGCAAACTGGTCACTGTTATCCACTTGTCCACCTACATTAAACTATTCCATCAAGGGCTGGAATATGGACACACCTAGTGTACTAAATACAGTTTCAAGATAAATGCAAAAATGTGCAGGATAACAGCCTTCAGCAAAAAAGCTGCCTCCACCTTATATGTTATAAGTGGCATTCCTCTTCAGACAGAGGTCTGGATTCTTATGTGGATAACATTTGCTCATTTGCTCATCACGTTTCCACAATAATTAGGAAATCCTTCTACCTGGCCCAATTAAAAATCCAAAGAAGTCATCTTAGCAGGGCACTCTTGCCTTATTAGACCAGTCATCAAATACAGTTCCTTCTTTGGTATGTGCAAATTGAAGCATATCTGTCAAGTGGAAAGACCTGTGCCATTTTTAACCAAGAAAATTAAAAGTCTTAAGTCCTTCAGCTACTCCACTAGATAAGCATAAGTTTCCTTAAACTTAATATCCTGCTGGCTAGTAGGATTTGACTTGTGTCTCACTTTCCCAGCCATGAAAGACCCAATCCTATTTGACCTCTTATTTCTGTGCAAAAGCATGGAGGTGTTTAGGTGAAATGGCAGTGGAGTTTTTAACTAGATTGTTTAATGAAATCTTGGAAAGTGAGAGGATGCCTGAGGAATGGAGAAAAAGTGTTTTGGTACTGATTTTTAAGAATAAGGGTGATGTGCAGAGCTGTAGTAACTACAGATGAATTAAACTGATCAGCCACAGCATGAAGTTATGGGAAAGAGTAGTGGAAGCTAGGTTAAGAAGGGAGGTGATGATTAGTGATCAGCAGTATGGTTTCATGCCAGGAAAGAGCACTGCAGATGCGATGTTTGCTCTGAGAGTGTTGATGGAGAAGTACAGAGAAGGTCAGAAGGAGTTGCATTGTGTCTTTGTGGATTTAGAGAAAGCATATGACAGGGTGCCTAGAGAGGAGTTGTGGTATTGTATGGGGAAGTCAGGAGTGTCGGAGAAGTATGCAAGAGTGGTACATGATATGTACAAGGGTAGTGTGACAGCGGTGAGGTCTGCGGTGGGAGTGACAGATGCGTTTAAGGTGGAGGTGGGATTACATCAAGGATCAGCTCTGAGCCCTTTCTTATTTGCAATGGTGATGGGCAGGTTGACAGACGAGATCAGACAGGAGTCCCCATGGACTATGATGTTTGCAGATGACATTGTGATCTGTAGTGAGAGTAGGGAACAGGTGGAGGAGACCCTGGAGAGGTGGAGATATGCTCTAGAGAGAAGAGGAATGAAGGTCAGCAGAACTAAGACAGAATATATGTGTGTGAATGAGAGGAAGGATAGAGGAATGGTGAGGATGCAGGGAGTAGAGGTGGCGAAGGTGAATGAGTTTAAGTACTTGGGATCAACAGTTCAGAGTAATGGTGAGTGTGGAAGAGAGGTGAAGAAGAGTGTCACGAGTGATTTGTGACAGACGAGTATCAGTAAGAGTGAAAGGGAAGGTCTACAAGAGGGTAGTGAGACCAGCTATGTTATATAGGTTGGAGACAGTGGCATTGACAAAAAGGCAGGAGTCAGAGCTAGACGTGGCAGAGATGAAGATGTTAAGATTTGCAATGGGTGTGCCGAGGATGGACAGGATTAGGAATAAGTATATTAGAGGGTCAGCCCAGGTTGGAAGGTTTGGAGACAAAGCCAGAGAGGCAAGATTATGTTGGTTTGGACATGTGCTGAGGAGGGATGCAGAGTATATTGGGAAAAAGATGCTAAGGATGAAGCTGCCAGGTAACAGGAAAAGAGGAAGGCCTAAGATAAGTTTTATGGATGTGGTGAGAGAGGATATGCAGGTGGTTGGTGTGACAGAGCAAGATGCAGAGGACAGGAGGAAATGGAAACAGTTGATCTGCTGTGGTGACCCCTAATGGGAGCAGCCGAAAGAAGAAGAAGAAGAAGAAGAAGATTTCTGTGCAAAGCTAATGGCTCTACAAACAATCATACTAGGGATCTAAATCTAAACCAACAAATAAACAAGAGTTGCTGGAAGGATAGGCTGTTAATTCAATGTCTTTACAGTCTATTGAATAATGTAGCATTACAGGTCAAGCAAAGTACAACTTTATTGACTCTAAGGTTTATCTCAGTGATTGGGTAATGTGTAGATGCAAATTTATACCACTGTTTTCATTTATGGTCTTGCTTGGTTTGTGAGGTGGGCACTATTAAGTGCTCATAAAGGGTGGCCAGAATTTTTATGTGGTTCTGCCTAAAGAGGTATATAGCTAAATATTTTATGGTGCCTGTGACCACTTAACCAGTATTGTTCCTATGTTTTCAGGATTTAGATGTCAAATAAATATTTGGGGCCTGTTGGGATCTTGATTCATGTGTACAGGAACATGCTATTAGGAAGATTGTCTCAAAACACCCTACTTGGTAAAATGCAGGCCTGTCTCCCCCATAGTATCCTTGGCTTGCATGCATTCCAGCACCAGCTCCCAGTTTCCCAACTCCTGATCCCATTATAGCACACTTTTCCTTTGCATAAGTTCATGCTTTTAGGTACTGGAGGTCTTGGGAAAGTCCCTCTTCTGCTTCTTTTCCAGCTGTCCCCTAAATTGGAGATACCCTCAGGCTTATGATGAACACCTTAGACTGGCCTCAATATCCTGCATCTCCTGTCAGAAGTGGCCAGCATAATATGTGGGAAAAGAAGCCTAAAGGGCCTTGTGTTATCCTGCTTTTGGAATCTGTTATTAAGGATGCCGGTTGATCAGTCCTGAGACACCAAGACTCTGCTCTGTTAGCCCCTTCCCCAAAAAAAAAAAACTTTATGGGGATACTGTTTAATTGGGCAGAGCAATTCACTAAAGATCACAATAATAACTTGAGAGTGATTTCTTTGGTGCAGCATACATTCTGAAGAACACAGCATTTTGCCACTATGCTGAATGAAAAGAATTCTAAATCTTTAAGTAGGTAAAAATAAAGTGTACTCCTGTAACCTACTGGATCTTGGACATATCAGTTATTTATCACACTTACTATGGTTCAAGGCTCACCTTCTTGTGAAGGTGCTATATAAGCTTGAGTACCTCCCTCAGTTTGGGTTCAAGAAGGATCTTTATGAGATCCTGTTTTTCATGTTCTGAGTGGCACACCATACGCTGCAATACAATTTTGACTGTAGTGATAGTTTGACTTGTCTGCATGTAGCATATATCTAAACAGGATAATGCGATGGAATCTGTCTTACCTCAAGGATGAACTCAAGAACAAAATACTGGATGCCTCTTTTTTCAGGAGGTACTTTTCAACCAAGACCCATTTGTTGACTTCCTGGACAGGAAGAGATCTTCACTTTGCTGGTGGACCTCTGTGATCCTCTCCCTACTACCTTTATTCATACTTTTTCTAGACCTGGCCAACCTCAGAATAGACCTCCACTGACCACAGGACATGCATTCAGGTGTCATATCTTGTTCCCAGTGCCAACTAAGTCACATAAGAGCATTACTGTGCTGGACTTATCCGCATGCAAGCCTGACCCCAGTTTAGGACTGCCCTGGGAGGAACAAGTCTATGAGTTTGCACCGGCTCAGAAACAATCACAAAAGACAGGCTCTAAACTTATTGTGCCCATGTCTTGAAACTTACCAGTCCTTTTGGGAAAGAAGTTATTGGCAGATCAGGCTCTCTTAGTAAAATTGTTATTGGAGACCCAGTCACTGCTACTCATAGGGGCTGTAAAAGGCTGCCCTGGTGATGGACGAGGGATGTGTATTTTCTCTTATCTCTTTGTGGTCCTGAAATGGATGAACAGATTTCACCCAATTCTGGATTGCGTTGTCATTAAACCAACACATTCAGTATATTTGTTTCTTGATGGTTACACTTCAGGGGGTCTTACTGTTACTCCTGTATGCACGAACACTGCTGCTGGACATTATCGACACCTTTTGGCATCCAAGTGTATCTGTGATCCTCACAGAAAACTCCTTGGGTTTGCTCTGTGTAGGCATCACTTCTAGTGTATGGTGTTGGTATTTTGGACGCCTTCAATGCTCAGAGACTTTACCAAGTTATTGGACATGATGGTCAAACCTTGCAGAATAGGGCCTTCTGTTGTTTCCCTGCTTGAATGACTGCCTGCTGGTAGTTTTCTTTAGGGACTGGTTGGAGGTGGTTGTACTTCCTAAGGGTGACTGTAAACTAAAAACATTTGTCTCTACTCTTGGCTCAGAGGACACCCTTCACTGAGGTACACTCAAACACTCTGTATTCCCAATCATTCTTTTCTTTAAAGAAGAAACACCTTTATTAACTTATTTATTTATTTATTATTTATTTGGCATTTGTTGACTGGGATAGTTTGACTGACCTAGCACCCTTTTTCAGCAGACCCCCAGGGAGAAAAGCTCCACAAGCATATACAGTAGTTTAACACAATAACAAATATAGAGAGTACATAGGCCATTATTTAAAAAAAGCACAGTTAAATAGAAAGGTTAGACAGAAGATCAGTTTGTACAACAGAGTACACAGATTGTGTCAAATACAGTTTAAAACTATTTACAGGATACATTCATATGTACACCAGGAGCACAGATAGTTCATTAAGAAGCAACTTTGTATATGCATGCAGTGTCCTGAGTATAATACAATCCGTTTTTTACCTGGTTCAGTAGTAGCATTTTAGATACCATAAAGAAGCAAATGTGTTTGTTCTGGCAGTGTTCAGCATAATAATTGGTCATCAGATTCAGTAAAAGTGTTTGAAATATCATGTAGGGATTCTTAGATGATATAGATGTTGTAGTCAGGAGTGATATTAAAAAAAGTAGTGAGGGATAATGACGTTTCCAGAGAAAAGATGAGAGAGGAAAAGTGAGGTTTTTGAGGTGTTAGCAGAGTCATAGATTGAAGGTAGGCTGGTAGGTGATATTATCACTTTGACATATGCAATCATACATTTATATAAATTAAAACAAACCATATTGACATATTTTTAGTTACAAATGTTATACATAATTTATAATCTATTCAGTCATTGTCAGTCAAACATTACATATCTCATTCAAATTCTGCCTTGTTTTAGATATTCTTCCTCCAGAATGTTATTCTGCAGGTATTGTTCCCATAATTCCCATTTTTTCTATGTAATTTACTCCTACCCTTTTCTAAAGATCACATTTACAGATTTTATCTCTGTTACTGTATTCACTACTTCTAGTGCAGTTAGTTTAGGCTTTGATTTCCATTTCCATAATTAGACTCAGCAGGGCCTTATGATATCTAGACAATTCTGATTCTGTATCATAGCTCAAAAACATCATTTCCTTAGTTATAATAATTTGTTTACCCAGACTATTGCCAATCTTTCTTGATCTTGAAATGGATGCGGAGGCCAAGGCCTTAACTGTTTTTGTGCCTTCCAAATTTAATGACTTCCTTGGGATGCATGTATTTCAGTGTACTTACAGGTGTCAGTGGCTTCAGATCCACAACATGCTTACAGATTTTTTTTTTCATTTTGTTGCCAAGCCCTTATTGGTGGTGCCATGGTATGACAAGCAGTCCTTTCCAGTCTGCACGTGTGACATATTTTTGCAGCTGAAAATGTGTCAGGTCTTTTTCATGAACATTTTATTTATGGGCTGAAGAACCCACCTGGGCCCAATATTGTGCAGGATCATAGATCCCCTCCCATAGAAGGGTCATACTTCAGCCAATTAAAGCTCAGGGGAGTTCTGCTATCACTGAAGGTCTTGGAGATGTTTTTTTTTTTTTCTGGGACCTCTCTTAATATGCTCAAACCAGTCTATCATTCATCTAACTTTTAGTCTTAAATAACTTTCTTCTTTTGGGGCATCTCCTGCTTTGCTCAGTAACTACTCTGTCATGTAGTATGTAAATGAGAAACGGGTCATAAAGTAATACCCCTGTGGGGGAGCCAGTACTTGTGTAGCACTGGGTAATATTCAGAGGCATCAGTTTCTCAACATATCACATCCTAAGGAAAGTGATTGAGCTGTGGGCAATCTGAGCCAGGATTCCAGTCCTCTGTTAGAGTTCCAGATTCAGAGGCCTTGCCTAATTATGATCTTCCAGAGATTGATCCTCCAGTGATCAGGCACTTTGCCATTTGGGAAACACAGTCCTCCCCATCTTGCCAGTTCAGCAGGGGAATAAGAAAGTAATGGTGAATGCATTCTCCATTCTGTTACATAGGAAATGTCTTATTCCTACCATCTATCTATTAGTGTTGATTTCATATCTCATTGCAAAGTTAACGGATGAAAAATTTACTTTTGACAACCCCATGAGGGTTGGGAGGATATAATTTCAGGCTGTAAATTTTGTAGCAGTACAGAAGACCCTCTTGATTCTAGATAGCTATATCTCCCATGGCTGGAGTGGCAACTGGTTCGACCTCAAGGCGGGAATTCTGATGTTGACTCTGTTATTTCAGTTGACTTACCCTTGGTGACCTCAGATAATTGAGGCTGCTTCTTCTTGCTGAATCTTCCACTCAGCAAGGTGACACTGCTACATGGAACCTGCTGTCAGTTTTGGTGACATAGTACCCTTTCCTACCCTTGTCAATGTTCAGTTATGTACTTTAAACACACACATATGACTTTGGTCTCATTTATTCCATGGACAAGGTGCAAATGTTAGTTATTTCTGCAGGTCTGCTTATTAATAAAATCTGATTTACCCGAAAATAAAATCACTGAGACGACATTGATGAAAACTGATTTTAATGAACAACTGTGTTGCAAAACTTTTTCTCAGGGTAAGTATCCAGTCTTTCAACATGGGGAAATTTGCCCTTTTCACATCCTGCTAGTGTACGATCTCATCTTTGGTGATGATGTCTGTAAAATATGAATTAATTTAAGGGGAAAATACAGTAAAAGTAGAAAATGACATTTGAGTATACTTTTGTTGCATTTTGTCTGAAATCCCAGTTCATGGAGAAATGCTGTAAAAATTAAGCAAATTTTTTTTCTGGTAAACTTTACTAACTAAAACAGACATAGGCCAAAACAAACAGGTTCAGGAGCCCGAAGTAAAATAAAATTGTTTTATTATGAAACGATTTTCGTCGCTGACCATACAGCAACTTCTTCATAT
The DNA here is from genome assembly GCF_019279795.1 of Protopterus annectens. Taxonomy (NCBI): domain Eukaryota; kingdom Metazoa; phylum Chordata; order Ceratodontiformes; family Protopteridae; genus Protopterus; species Protopterus annectens. The sequence continues at coordinate 46,806,090 of NC_056751.1, read as the reverse complement.
AAAAATAAACTAACAAAATCGTCCTTAAATAGTAAAAACATCACATATTAAAGTATGTCACATGTTTAGTTACAACATATCAAACAAAGGCAGTGTGACACCAATACAAAACCACCCTAACTGTGAGTTGTGACTTGTAAAAGTATGTATAAAATCAAGTGTATGTTAACTTGGTTAACCAGGTTAACTAAAGACACGTTGTATAACAGATACGTGTCTAAAATTTTTAGAAAAGTCACATATTGTAACTAATTTCTTCATTTTTCAAGCTGCCACCCTTTTTCACAAAAACGTTCTATTGTCAAAGGGCAAATAATTAGAGCAGTAAAAATGGTTACTTTAGATCACGATTTCATTGATGAATGTAGACTTTTGAGTGGAATGTTTCAACAACGTGGGTATCCTACTAGCCTTATAGACTCACTTATTGCTAAGGTTCAATTTAAAAGACAAAATGGGACAATTAAACCCATTTTGTGTGAACCCCCTTTAATTAACATGACTGAGGTACGTAATATTAGCTTGGATTCTGTGGATACATGTCCACTTGTAGCATCATCCACCTGTAACTTGAGTGTTAACTTTAGAAGTAGCTGTATAACTATATTCAGTAGTGACAGTTAAGTGGTACATTTGATATTATATAAAAACTGGGAGTTTATTAATAATAGTAAACTCTTAGTAGAAAAATTAGGTTGTTTTCCTAGATTAGTATTTAGAAAGGGTTCTAACCTCAAAAACCTTCTCGAAAGAAATGAAACTTTGTTTTCAAGTAGATTTGCAGGGATGTCTACTTGTGGCTCATGCAGAATGTGCAAATACATGGAAACTGGCAAGACGTTCACCATTAGAGGGAAGAAGTATGAATTAAAGTACAAACTGAATTGTAACTCAAAACTAGTGGTGTACATTGCCTTTTGCACATCCTGCACTGCTTACTACATATGGAAAACGGAATGTAGACTCCGTGACAGAGTCTACGAGCACACCTACGCAATAGATAAGAACAAGGGTGATAATTCCCTAGCTAAACACTCTTGTTTAAGTGGAGGTCATAAGTTTTTATTTAAGGCAATTGATCAAATACACTCTGAAAGTAGGGGAGGCCCTGTCAACTTGCTATTAGAGGAACGTGAATTAGTATGGCAGTTAAGGCTTAATGCTTTTTCCAGCCCAGGACTTAATGAAGCTTGTAACATTGCTTGTTTATTGACGTTAAAGTGTTTAAAAAGATTATACTGATGTTTTTTATCTTTTATAAACTTATACAAGTGTAACTTATGGTTAAGTTAACATACACTTGATTTTATACATACTTTTACAAGTCACAACTCACAGTTAGGGTGTTTTGTATTGGTGTTATACTGCCTTGGTTTGATATGTTGTAACTAAACATGTGACATACTTTTGTTTTTATTATTTAAGGACAATCTTGTTAGTTTATTTTTATCTGAAGAAGTTGCTGTATGGTCAGCAACCAAAAGCGCTTCATATTGAAACAATTTTCTTTTACTTCGGGCTCCTGGACCTGTTTGTTTTGGTCTTTTCAGTTTTGTACATTTTCAGCAAGGTTTGTGTGTTTAAAACAAAAATAGGACAATGCTGCCTTGTTTTGTGGACTTGACATAATGAAAAGACATACTTGCAACTGGTAAGCTTATTACAAAATAACTTTAATCAAAACCTAGTGAGATAGTGGGGGGCGATAGTTGTCAGTCTCATTTGAGAGGTGAGCAGTATTAAGTCCTCACAAAGAGTGGCAGGAATGTTTAAGTGTGTGTAGTTAAAGCTGCAGATGGCTAGGCATCATATGCTTCCTATGATTTCCTTGCTTAATATTGTTCCTGTATTCCTGTGTTATACTAGAAAGTTTACTTAATTTGGATATGAGAATACAGATGAGATGAGTAAATTAGCCCAAGGTAGTAATTATGGAGAAAAGTTACAGCAGATGCTAAGGGATGAGACTGCATATTGAATAAATTATAAAATTGTGCTGAAAAGGTTATTTTCAGAAAGGAAACTGGCATTTGGATATGTGCTAAACATTGCTTTAGCTGTTAAAGCAGCAAGTAAATATTTACAAGATTTCTGAATTAAGCTGTTGACAGTACAACGTCACAGTACAGGATATAGTCCTTATATAAATGTTCCACATCTAATAAAAGATTCTTGGGATTTTTTGGGGAGATTTAAACAAGAATTATGGGAAGATAACATGATATTTGTAACCATTGACAAAAAATATTTATTCTCCTGTATACCAAGAACAGATGGAGTCACTAGATTTATCAATAGTGTAAATAAGTATTCACAATTAGAGTGGGATAAAATTGAACTCATAACAGAATTCATTAATATAGTCCTTGATAACAATTATATTTACTTTGAAGGGGAATATTATAAACAAATCTTAGGAGTAGATATGGGGGCAGCTTGTGCCCCCATATATGCTAATCCTGTATTACTAGATTGGGAACAAGAATTTATTTTGCAGAAACCTTGGAAGGAAAATATAGTATGTTATGTGAGATTTTTGGACGACATGTTCTTATTATGGAAAGGGACTGAAGAATCAGTCACACAATTTATTGAATATATCAATTGTAGTAGCCCATATTTAAAATTCACACACAATGTTAGTAGAACGGGAATTAATTATCTGGATACATACATCTTTAATGATGGACATACTTTTCAATCCAGAATTTACAGGAAAGAAACTTTTTGTAATTCATATTTGGAATATTCTAGTAACCATCCATATACTAAGAAGAAAAGCATCTTGAAAGGGCAAAGCATAAGGGCAGCCAGAATGACTACCAGTAAAGAAGATGTGATCAAAGAAATCAGATTCATAGGTGAATTATTTAGAGAAAGAGGATATCCTGTGAATTTAATTAAGGACATCACTGAATATGTGATAAGTGAATGAGGGAGAAAGTATATTCCACTTTTGGGTAGTGAAAATAAGATCCAGCCTATTAAAGACAAGAAAAGAAGTGATGATGGCTATCAAAGGGCCTACATTTTAGAATTTAGTCCGTATTCAGGAGAAATTAGGAATATTATAGAAGAAAATTGGAACATACTATCTAGTGACGATACAATGTGTGGTAAAATAGGAGAAAAACCCTCTTTTGTGTATAAAACAGGGATGAATATCAAAAGAATGATAGAGGTTAGGACATTTAATAGGAAGGAAACAGATAAAAAGAATTTTGAAGGAACCAAAAGGTGTGGACATTGTAATCAATGTCCATAAATCCTGGAAAACAAACAATTATGTCTTGAAAATAACATTATGAGTAGAATATATTTCAGAAGGGGGAATTGTCAGACACAGCATGTCATTTATTTGGGGAAATGTACAACATATCCCAGTTATTATGTGGGGAAAATGGACAGAAGGTTGCGAAACAGGATTTATGATCATCTCTATTGCATTGAAAAGAAAGACAGGAATAATGCGTTGTTTAGGCATTTAGGCAAAAGTACTGGATGTGACTCATTTAAGTTTGCCATATTGGAAGTGGTTAATAGTGACCCTAGGGGAGGGAATGTCAAGGCCATATTAGGAGAGAAAGAAATTAAATGGCAGATAAGATTAAACGCGGCCAGTGCCCCAGGCATCAATGAACATATTTCCACAAAACCTCTTATTAGGGTTTAAAAATTAAAAAATAAGAATATATATTTCAGTTAATAATGTGTGGACTAAACAGTCTTACATACAGTTGCTGGACAGGTGTTACGCATCACATATATCTGGTGAACCTTTCATGATTGCTGGAAACTTAGTTGTCTATGTATACATAAGTAATAAACTGGAAATATATATTGAATATTTCAATACAGGTAGTCAGATAATCTATAATGTGCATTTGAATAGGACATTGTATATGTATCATGTTTCAGGTATTGTTATTACAGCACATTCATGAGTTGTATTTTATATGCATTTAATACAGAGATTTTATATAGGTACTATATTTTTAAAAATAGCTTCTTTGACGCAGGATTTCATTGAATAAGTGAATAATTGAACGTTCACGGTGGGAAATATCAGTATATAAGGGAGTCAAATCATTAGCTGTGTGTTCTGATGAAATCTACGGTCAGTAGAAGAAAGCGCTCGACCTGTTTTTATATTTTTATACATTAAACACGTATTTTTAAATAAGAATTGGATCCTGTCACTTGTCTTGGAATCTATCTTGTTCTGTGTCTTTTGGGATATGGTACAACATGTAGCATATGTAACCATTTATTTGGATATCTAGTTACTGAGTCCATCACACTGGAGCATCTCTTGTATCTCAAAGGGAACCAACATGTGTTTTTTTTTGAGGAGGAGGATGATATGATATATAGCAGATGCACATGGTTTATATTCTGCAGGGAATACAGTATCTTATGTTAATCAATGCATTAGTGAACTCCAGGTATATTTACATCTGCTGAATTATTATAACAGGTTATTACCAAATCTTGCAACATTGTTAATCCCTTTGCAACATTTCATGCACAAAGATGTGTGATAGAGATGAAAAGAACTTCAGTTAGCATTTCAGAAGTCTAAAACTTTATTAAAATCTACCAAACTACTTAATATTCAACTGACAAGATAGCTGATCATTTCCTCTGATGCTCCATCGTATGTCATAGAAGTTGTGCTTTCAGTGCATGCCTAATGGCAATAAGAAATAAATATACAGTTTTTATATATTGTACAGTGATACTTAATAAGCAGAGGTATTTTTAACTGTATAGGAAAGGTTTAGCGGTCCTTTATGGAATCCAGATATTTCATACATATTTATATGGTCATGTTTTTGAAAGCATGTTGTTAGACTGTTGGAACTTTTGTCACACCATAATAACATGGACTTAAAGCCTGTCAGCATAAAACATTACTGCAATAGAAGCTTCAAAGCTGCTGAACTTCAGGAGTTAGAACTAAAGCCTTATTCTCTCACCCCCAAGGTTTAGAGTTATGGTGTGTTGGGATATTATGGGGAGCTTGCATTCCTACAAAATTGCTTGATTTTTTTTTTTAATTTTAAGTACCTTGTGACATTTATTTGCTGATTTAATTGAATGTGTGTCTGTACCCTCAAAGTAATGAAATGGATCCTTTTTTTAACATATATGCAGATCATAAACTGCTAACCATCTTATCCCTTAGAGCAGTAGTTGTTTTGGGAGCATTATTGGATTCGGTGTTGGATAGACTCTCTTAACCCAGGATGGAATTCTATAAGTAGTGCCTTTGTTTCAGTAGGCCTAAAGTGTCTTGTCTGAGTACCAGTATTTTTGTAATATTTCAGCTAGTGCAACAAGACACTAGCTGAAATGTTACTCTCACTCCATGTTCCTAAGCACCCTGGAAACTATTAGGGTCCAACCCAACACTCTCATACTAGCTGATTTCAACTACCCCTCCATCAACTGGGAAAACTACTCATGTACCAATACACTTGCCCAATGCTTCCTGGAATTCATCAGTTCCAATGCCCTGGACCAGCTCATTCTTACCCCCACTAGAGGAAGCAACATCCTTGACCTGGGTATTACTAACATGGGCAACTGTTGCTCTACACCAGTAGTCTATTCCTCCCCTAGTTAGATCTGACCACAAACTAATCACCATGGAAATCCACATCTCACCCACTCCCCCTGCAAAGGTATCCACCATGAAAAACTTCTCCAAAGCTGACTTTGGGCTCCTAAAAACAGAGGAGGCTAACTTCACGGCACCCATGCCAATGGAAAATGGATGCACGACCACCATACCTCTCAACCTGGAAATATCAAAAATCTGGACAAGGCCCATGAAAAATAGGTACAAATCTGTACGCTGATTAACATATAATTTGCATTCATAATTATGTAACCCCACCCACTCCAATGGAATTGTGGGATACCAACATTCAAACGCAGACTGAAGAACAGACAACCAAAATATGGCACCAGAGTCCCCTGCAGCTATTCCAATGTCCCATTACCTGGCTATTTCACCCCATTTACCATAAACACTAATATGTGCATACTGCTTTACTTCTACAATGATTATTTGGATTTTATTTTTACATTTTATATATTGTAGAAGGGACTGATTACCAGAATAAAAGGATTGCATTCATACAAAAACAGAGTGGGAAAGGATATTTCTGTGGAGATAGGAGCCAATGGAATGAATGGATAAACTAAAAGAATGGAAAGCAAAGGAAAGAGAATACAGGTAAATGCAACAATGAAAGTGGGTGACTGCTTTAATAATCAATAGAAGGAAGCAGCAAGAAAAGACAGAAAAATAAAACAATAACTGCAGAAGACCCAAGTATGAAAGGAATGGTACAACGAGAATGGCAGTGTGTACTGTGTAGACGTATAATAAATATTCAAAGCTTTAGCAAAAACAAGGTAAGCGCTTATTACTAAGCAGCAACTAAAGTACATTTATACAAACAACTAACACCAGATGTGTGTTGATATTCCTCATTGTAACAAAACACTTCTCCAATCCATAGCCATTTAGTATTCTTCCCTACTTACCAGATCAACTGAAACTGCACTGCAATTGATTATTTTGTGAAAAACTTTGCGGGTTGTCATTTGCTGCTATAGTGGGGCACATGATACAATAATGCCCTCCCAACTCAGGTTGTGAGTCAATCTAATTATGCACAACTTCTGCCCACGTATCGCCCTATTCATTTCCTTTTTCATGCAGACAGTATGTATTCTAAGAATACCTTTAGCATGTCTGTTTTGTATTTAAAAATACTGATGCTATTTGCAGTTACAGGTCTATACCTATACCGGAGAATCAATTTATTGGTGTGAGTAACCATGGCAGCATGCCGAGCATTCACTATGCAACCTCCTTCTTCCAATAAGCAGCAGTACTTGTGATACATGATGCAAAAAAATCAGTAGTGCAAGTACAAAAAGATAAAATCAGTGCAAGCGGTGTGTTAAAATCCAAACGAGAAGCCCATAATCCCCAGAAAAGCTAACAGTATCATTATGTCTAAATAGCAGACAGCTATCATATTCTGAATGATTTAATCAACATTTGAGTGCAAATTATGTTCAAGTATACCAAATATGTATGTCACTATGTAAAACCATACAAATAATACAGTTTCATAAAGTGATTATTAACTATGACAAGCAAGAAAACAAGACAGAAAAGTCCAATAATAAAATAAGACAAAATTATGTTTCAGATTAGAACACTTTATGGCCAGCTTCACTAACACTATCTTTCCTTGAGCCATAATCAGTTTGCCACAATCATTATTATTTTATCTTCTCTGTATTGCATTTGCTTTTCACACTTTTTGTGGCTATCAGTAGCTGGAAGCATTAATAACGGCATCAAGTCTCAACTTTAGGTTAAAATCCTAAGCAGCAAGTTAGAACAAATCGCTGTAACAACCCACGTGGGACATAGCTGTTCCGTGTTACCGACCAAAAGATTTATTTGACTGTTTACAGTGTCATTCAGATCTGATTAGTCAGACTGACCCATTTATTATTAATACTCCAGGCCGTTTTCTGAAAATGCGCAAATCATAATAACTCCTGTTCCTCTTCTCTAAAAAGCAAATCAGCCAACAACAGCTACATATATTCCCTAATGTTCTTTCCAAAGCCACTGAACTTTTTTAACTGATTAAAAGTTAACACACACACATGCACACTTCCTTCAATATGTTAAGCATAGCAAACACACTTCCACAAAAAATGTTGCGTTAAGCACGTGAAAATGCTATACCTGCACTCTATTAAGCTGATAACTCCGTGCAGATAACTCTGCTGTGCAGCAGTACTAAATCCAGCAGAAAACAGCCCAGCACTCAAACACACAGCTGCAGTGACAGTGGGATCGTTTCTGCAAAAATGTTAAGCAGATAGCTAATACAAATTAGAGACGGCATCATTTTTTTCAATATGTTAACTTATTAAGCTGGCTGTTAAGCAGATAAAAAATATGTTAAAAAGTTTAGGATCGTTTCTGCAAAAACGTTAAGCAGATAGCTAATTCAAATTAGAGACGGCATCATTTTTTCAATATGTTAACTTATTAGGCTGGCTGTTAAGCAGATAGAAAATACGTTAGAGTTTACACCTAGTGAAAATGCTATACCTGCGCTCCATTAAGCAGATAACTTGTTTCCCGTGCTCTTCACCATTCACCAGCCGAAAACAGCCCAAAAGCAAAAACTTTAAGCAGATAGCAGCTAACTCAGTGCTAAATCCAGTAGAAAACATCATTTCCGTACTCTTCACCATCAGAATAACTAAAAGTTCACCAGCAGCACTCGTTTCGCGCTCGCAGATCTATTCAAAACAGCAGCTGGAAGTGCATACACGTGAGCCCTTGAGCTCAATTCTGACAGGCTGATGAAGCTGACGTCATTGCGCACGTGATGACATCAGCTCAAAAGCGCGAAAAGGAAAAAAATTAAAAAACAGCTGTATAATGCTGAAAAAAAATCGGAAATGGAGGGGTGCCACTCGGGAATCGTGGCACCCTATTATTTGGACCCCAGAACCCAGAAAAAAACGAGTAATTCGGTACAGTTGGGAGGTCTGACGACCGCTGAATCATACAACTATGCACTGTATGAACACGTACATAAATGCATGGAACTAGCCATACCCAACAGAACCAAGACGCTCTCCTCCAAAAAAAGAAAGCCAATCTGGTGGTCCCCTGACATTAATAAACTCTACAACAGAAGGAAGAAACTGGTGCAGAAAAAGGTTAAGTCCCAAGACTGGAAAAAAACCCTTATTAGCCTCAACAAAAAGTTGAGATCCCTCATCAAAATCTCTAAAGCCAGCTATGAAAGCAGAATTGTGGCAGACACTAAAAACAACCACAAAGCCTTCTATAGTTATATCAAGAATATTCACAGCAATACCCAGGTTTGCTCTGAGTTACTGCACAATGGTATATCTTATGCTGAGCCAACAGATATTGCCAACAGACTGGCTAACAGATTCAATGCCAACTTTACCCCTCCCCCCAAAGAACCAATCAATACCGGAGGAATGCCAGGCCTCAGCATTACTGCAGCACAGGTTAAAGCTGCATTGTTCAAGGCCAAGAATACAACTTCCATGGGACCCAACAATATCCCTGGATGTGTTCTACATGAACTTCAAAGTGAATTGTCACCACATCTGTGTGCCCTATTGAATCACAGCCTCACCTCAGGTTTGTCCCTACCGAATGGCGCACTGCTACAGTCATCCCTCTCCACAAAGGATAAGCAACTACAGACACTGGGAATTATCGCCCCATTAGTCTGACGAGTCTGATATGTAAGGCTATGGAGTGCATCATCATGGACCTAATTAACAAGGATATAGGGAATCTCCAAATTCTAGATCCCACGCAATTTGGTTTTGTGAAAGGTAGATCATGTCTACTCAACCTGGTTGACTTGTTTGAGTCAGTCACCAGAGCTGTGGATGAGGGCAAGGCAGTTCATACAGCCTACCTTGATCTGGCCAAAGCCTTTGATACCATTCCCCACTCAGGAATTATTGATAAACTCACCAAACTAGGCATCAACCCCTATATCACTAGGTGAGTTGCAGATTAGCTCACAGAACCCACAGTGCGAAAGTAGCACACTCCAAGTCAGACTGCCTACCAGTCACGAGTGGAGTCCCACAGGGATTGGTGCTGGGTCCTCTCCTGTTTGGCATCTACTTCTCAGAAGTCCAAGCCAATACAGAGGGACTCTGGCTGACCAAGTTCACAGATGGCTGCAAGCTGGGAGCCATTATTAACTCCCCAAGTGATGTAGATATCTTACAGAAAGGCCTCACTGAGACCAGTGACTGGTGCCGAAACCATGGCCTTAAGCTTAATGCCAAAAAATGCGTTGTCATCCCCTTTAGGAATAACTCAGTTCCCACTAATTACCACATTGATGGGAGCCCACTGAACACTGAAGGTGTTATAAGAGATCTGGAGACACAGGTTGATAACAACCTCTCCTTCGAGCACCACATTGCTACTGTGGTCAGAAAGTCCTTCTGTGTGGCACATCTCATTACCAAGGGTTTGGCATCCAGGAAGAAAGAGGTCATCATCTCTCTCTACTCTTCCCTCATTAGACCAATCATTGAGTATAATGCCCCATTTGGAGTGTACCTCATTAGACACATGCAACAGCAGGAAAGGCCACAAAAGTACCTCACAAAGAGGACCCTGAGCCTTAAACACATGTCCTACATGGACAGACTCAAAAAGCTCCAGCTATTCTCTGTCTCATATTGTCTACTAAGAGGCAATCTCTGCTTGACTTACAAAGCCATGTCTGACCCAGCTCTGTTAGAAATGCTCCATCTAAAGAAATCCATATCCTTCCGCACCACACGCTCAAGAGACCTCAACCTCATTACCACAGTCAACAGAACATGCTGGAGGGACAGGTTCATAACCCAGAGACTGCACATGCTCTGGAATAGACTTCCCATACATGTCAAACAGAACACCTCACTGGCCCTGTTCAAGAGAATTCTTGATGAGTGGATGGGAAACAGAAAATTTACCCCGGGGATCACTGCAGTGGCTCTACTTGATAGAGGCACTTGGAACTAACATCGGGCAACACAATGCCAGGGCACTTCTATGGGCTAGGCTTGTAAAGTCTCCAAGGCCATTAGCCTAGTACACACCTATGATCCTATGAACCTATGGTGCACAATGCTAGATTATTTGTGAAGAATTTCCCCATTGCCTATAAAATTTCTGTAATCAGTTGAGGGATCCTTTGGCCATAATGGACATTTCTTTGCTTAAAATATTAGGTTGTTTAGGTTATGGGACTGTTCCTGGATGTGTGTATGTGTGTGCGTGTGTGTGTGTGTCTGTGTGTGTGTGTGTTTTTTTTTTTAGGGTTTTCATTAAAAAAAAAATCTTGTAAAATGTGATATAGGTTCAAATACTGTGACAAGAAACAACTATATAAAAGATCAAACTGCCAAACATTAGTGAGTGCATATAACACAAAAACTGGAAATAAACTTTAAAAAATGCCATATGTAATTGGGAATAATACGTTTTTATTATAATGTCTACACTAAACATATTATTTTGGAACATGAATGGCCTCTAAGGTATAGGCAAAAAGGAAAGTGTTGTTGTTGTTGTGTCTTTCGGCTTTTCCCAGTTAGGGGTTGCCACAGCAGAACTCTGGTCCGCTAATGATTGGCAGTAGATTTTTACATGTCGAGTTGCCAGCCTTGTCGCACAACCTTCAGCGAAGGTTCGCCCATTCACGCATGCCTCCACACAGAAGACCCTCTAGCTGAGAATCGAACAGGACAATGTCTTACTGTGAGGTGAAAATGCTACCGCAGCACCACCTATATTAAAAAATGCAGAGTGCAGACAGCAATGCTACAAGATATACACTTGGAAAGAAATGAGCATGTGAAATTGATAATGAAAAATATTCAGGAGGGATATTCAGCAGAGTATTAGGGACAAAGGAAAATGGAAATATTTATACTAATTGCTAGAAGAGGTGCAATAGAGATAGAAGAGGGAAACAGATAATGGTAGATTTGTGGTTACAGGGAGCTATTGGCAAGGGAGGAGGATTACACTGGCATAAATTTATATTCCACTTAAAACTGCTATTCTGGAGCTTAAGAACATTTTAGGAGAAACAATCATGTTTTATCAGGGAATATTACTTGTAAGTGGGAACTGGAATTTGATTTGCAACACTGAGGATGTATGTGAGGGACCTTGAAGGGAACATATTAAAAAAGGGTGGAATTCTAAAATTTATGAAAATATTTGGTATAGTAAATTTAGTAGTAGGAACTTGGAGAGAATTTACATATTATTCCTCGAGGTACAAAAACTGGGTGAGAATACACAGAAATTATATTTCACAAGAAAATGTACATTTAATTGAAAGCTTCAATTTTCTTCTTTTCCCGATTCACTGTCTGCTCATGATTGGCAGTGGAGTTTTTTACAGTGTCGAGTTGCCAGCCTGGTGCCCAACCTTTTACAGAAGGCACACACACGCACGCAGTCATGCCTAGGGCCACTTTATTGTGTCCAATCCACCTATAGCATGTCTTTGGGACGTGGGAGAAAACCAGAGCACCCGGAGGAAACCCACGGGACCACAGGGAGGACATGCAGACTCCGCACAGAAGGCACCCCAGCCAAGGATCAAACCAGAGAACCTCTTGCTGTGAGGCGGCAACGTTAACCGCTGCACCACCGTGGCCGCCCATAATTGAAAGCTTCAATACACATCTAATAACAATTTCAGATCATGCGTCAATAACAACTAAGATAAAAATGCAGGGGAATGAAATAAAAATGAGACACTGGTGGTCCTCCACCTACCTGTTAAAAAGAGTGGAATTTAAGGAATGAGTAGTGGAAATTAGTGGAAATTATTTGAGAGTTATTAGTAAAGATAGAAATTTCATCAGATGTTATAGTTAGTGAGTGGGATAAAATGAAAGTGTAGTTTAAGAATATGATAGAAATAAAATAAAAAGACATATGGTTAAGAAGTAACAAGAATTATTTAGAGAGGCTGACAAATGTTAAAGTGCTGCAGAATAAGGGGAATCTCACAGAACAAGAAGGAGTGCAATTGCAGAGTGTTAAAAGAGAAAATAAGGGGGTAGCTGGATAAATGAGTTTAGAAAGACTGCTATTAAACAATTGGTTTTTGATAATAACTTCAGGACACAAAACTTTTAGCATAATTACATAGGAAACAGAAAGTGGAAAGGGTTGTTGCCAAACTGAGGGAGCCTATAACAAGAAAAATAAGCAGAGATCCTTTAGAGGTATTAGAGATATTTAGGAAATTTTATACAATTTGTATGAAGCGGAGAAATGTGGAAATCAAGAAAGAGTACAAATGGAAATATTTATGGAAGACATAAGTGTGCCAAGGTTAGAGGTAGATCATCATCATCATCAGCCCCCTTTTTCCTACATTGGGTCGGGGTATTGTGTTAACTGTCGCCTACTCTCTCGATTCAATGCCACACTCCTGTCTTCTTCAACACTCATGCCTGACTGTCGCAGATCTTCTTTCACACAATCCATCTACCTCTTTGCTGGACATCCTCACTTCTTCTTACATTCTTCCTGTCTGTTCCAAATCATCTTCACCAGATTGTCTTCTGCTTTTCTACACGTGTCCAAACCACCGTAATCTGTTCTCATTGATCTTTTCTGCAATTGGAGCTACTTCGGCTTCTGCTCTTATGTCCTCAGTTCTTCTTCTGTCCCACAGTGTGCATCCTACCACCCTTCTCAGGCACTTCATTTCTATCACCTCTAGCTTCTTCAACTGTTCTGCCTTTACTGCCCAGGTTTCTGTACAATACAGCAGTACTGGTTGCACCACTGTCTTGTACACCTTACTTTTCAGCTTCTTTGGCATTCTCCTGTCATAGACTACACCTGACACTCTATGCCAGTTGGCTGCAGCCCCTCTGATTCTAGCTTTGACCTCTTCATTCAGACTTCCCTTCTCCTCAACCACCCCTCCCAGATACTTGAAGCTGTTTACCTATTCCACTAGCTTCCGTTCTAGCTCTATTTTCAACTTCTTCTGATTTCCCCAAGTTGCTGCCATTACCACCATCTTATATGTGCTTAATTTCATCCCAAGTGCCTTAAGTTTTGTTTTCCATTCTCCTATCCTTTGCTGAAGGTCTAGCTCAGAGTCTGCCTGCAATGCCACATTGTCTGCATACAGCAACTTTGTTGAACTGCCCCCTCCAACCTGTTTGCTAATGTAGTCCATCACTGGTATGAACAGCCTTGGCCTCAGAGCTGAACCCTGGTGTATACCCACTCCCACTGGGAACCCCTCTTTGAGGCCGGACACTGTTCATACTTGAGTCTTTGGGTCCTTGTACATAGCCTGCACTAATTCTACCAATGTTTCTGGGAGGTAGATGAGGCTCAACAATTGACAGTTATGATAGCAGGAGATGAGATAAAAATGGTGACATACAGTCAATCTGCTGGAAAGTCATGGTATTCCTGTGGAAGTTTGGAAGCTAGGAGGGAGAAAGTGATAAAGATCTCGAAGGTTTTGTTTATCAGTATTTTAAAAGGAGGGGAAACACCAGCATTCTGGGAGAAAGCTGTGGTGGCTGTAATACCCAAAGATGATAAAGACCCATCAGACCAAGCTTCATTTAGCCTATTTAAATTTTAAAAAATGCTTATAAAGTGCTTGTGTCTATAATAGCTAAAATGATGGTAAAGGTGTTATCAAAGTTGCTAGATATGGATCAGTGTGGTTTTGTGGAGGGAAGGCAAACATTTGATAGCACTAACAGGGCAGTGATGATCCAGGAGGAAGCAGAGTGTAAGAAAATATTGCTGTTGTTGGTGAGTCTTGATTCAGAGAAAGCATTCAGCAAGAGTAAGCTGGAATGTTATGAGCAGGACAGTGGAAGCATTTGCATTCCCTGATACAATAATAAGGATAATTAGGAAGATATATGAGGGATCAGAGGCAAAATTTAAAGTTAAGAGGGTTCCTTTCTGACAGGTAGGGGTGTCCTATTTCCCTTTTGTTATTTGTTTTATATTTAAAGCCACTAGTAAAGAAAACAAGGGACTCAGAAATTCAAAGATGTAATTGGTATCGTAATCAAGAAAAGTTGGCTTCCTTTGCAGCCAGTATTATTTTGTACCTGATAAAACCAGAAAAGGACATCTTAGCATTGTGGAACATCTGGAGACACTTTCAAGTCTTTTTGAGACATAAAATTAATGAAGATAAAACAAATACTTTAGCTGTAAACTATGCACCCACAGAAGAATTGATCCAACAATACCAATATTTATGGTGACACAATAAAATGAGGTATTTAGGACTGTGGATTAAAAAGGATTATACATTGACCCCCGGATTAATATTCCAAAAGTTGCACACTGATTGGCCAGCGTGCCCATTGTAAATCCCACACTATACCAACGGAAAAAAGGTCCGGTCGCCCGGACTTCTTTCCATTGCTATAAAATCCTCAAAATATATATTTTTAAACAAATAAAAAAAAAAAAAAAAAAAAAAGAAGAAACGTTGCAGTGGAGACTTTCTTTTCTGACAGACAGAGGTACTTACCCAGAACAGTAGATGATTTAGAGAGGTACTTAACAAGAACAGTAGATAATTGACAGTGGTACTTACCCTGAACAGTAAATGATTGACCCCATCTCTGTCTTCCCTATATAATCATCCTCCTTCCCTCTGTTTCCTCTTCATCTTGACATATTTTCTGTTTCTTGCTCTTGTTTAATGCTGTTGTTCAGTGAGGTGCTTTATTCTGTGTTGAAATGGTAAGACAGAATAGCAAATCTTGTCTCATTTTTAACGGCCTAAGAAAGGAAATGATTGTGAAAGGTTTCTGTAATTTTTTAATCATGGAAATAATTTGGTTTCTGTTACATAACTAAATGAATAACATTCTCCTGAGAAATCTGCCTTTTCTGTATCCTGTTAGCAGGATTTGCCTTCTCTATATCCTGGTAGCAGCTTAGGGGGATGTGTGTGAGAGATTCACTGGATGCACTCTTTACACATGGAACATAAATGAGCCTGAATAGTACTTATGATACTATTTGTATTTCATATTCTTTGAGTGCTATTGCTCTGAAAACATGAAAGTTAAGTTTACTGGGACAGTGACTGACATGTCGAATAGCCAACACTAACAGAAGGACATTATACACTCCTAGAGAAGTTCTGAGTCACACTGTTCCTCTTTGTCTGGTCCATCACCCAGATGTAGGAAATGAAGTCAGCAATTTACTCATGATGAGACCCTAATACAGCTGTACAGTACTGTTAGGGGAAAAGACATTTATGAACCTAGACTTTTGTCATCTCACTGCTGCTTGTTAGTCTCACCACTGAAATGGATAAATACAATGCAGCTAAAAGTTATAATGGTTTATATCTAAAATGAGAGTCTCTCTGTTAGTTTTACAAGGACTCGGAGTACTATTATGAACAGATTAATTTTATTTTGGATATCTGCAGAAGTTGAAAAGAGGGCATTTGCCAAATAGTTATTTTGTGACTTTGCGGTTATATTTTCATCAGAATCCAAAACTGATGAAATAGTGAATGTATCTGTGATGATGTAAGGTAGTAGTAGCTGTGCCAGAGGCATTAGGGCAGTGCATGTGTAACATTTACCAATGTAGCCTACCTGGAGATTTGCAAGGAATTATCTGTCATTTGAATATTCAACTGATTTTTACAGATGCTTGTGTTAAAAATGTATTTGTAAAGGTACTTGTGTTAAAAATGAATCAACAATGGGTCCTGCTAGACTGAAAAGAAACATACATGTATGTCAGACTGTATTTTTGTAGCTGATGAAATTTATATATTTTAACAGAGGATACTGGAAGGGAAGGGGTTAAGCTCAGCCTAGCTAACATTAAGAAAAATAGCCTGAAAATAAATGACTTGGTTTAGGCCTTAAAGATTTTATCTCACAAGTCTGAATGCAGCCAGAGAAAAGCTTGTTAGTTTCTGCAGAAAGAGTGGAAGTGTTGGAATTGTTTTACAGTTTCCAGATGCTGTAATAAACCTTAGGTGCAGTTCTGTGTGTGTATTGTAACACATCAGTGCCAGATCCTGGGTCAGTTTCTAGTGAGAGGGTAGTGTAGGAACCACAGAGTCAGGTGACCAGATGTAATGCCCTTCTGTAGCCAGCACTGAAATTGTATTTATATACTAGAGAGAGATGTAAGGTGTGCACTGTGTTTTGGAATCTGACAAGATGCATCTATTTTCAACTTGCCTTGCTTTAGTAAGTAACTAGGGAACAGTAATTCTTCAATCAGTTAGAACAAATATAGTGAGATTAACTAAATGTATTTTTTCTGTATTTGTCTTAGTCTTTCCATTAGTGTTATTTTTTATATTTCCTGTATCTGAAACTCTGGCATTTATTGTAAATAGATATTCAGTATTTTCATGCTTTTCTTTATTTATTATTAAATATATCTAAATCCTTCATTGTGGCTGGTCTTTTAAAAATATTTAACCTTTGAGAGTACTTGCATTTATTTAGTAGCACTGAAGCTCCATGTTCCCGAAATTCTTGCTGCTTGGAAAAACACTGCCATTTGTATAAGTATTAATTTTAATAAGTGTAATTGGGTACCCTTGTAAGAGCCTTAAAGTAACTGGCTTGAGGTATTCTGGTGGTAGGAAATCTACCTTATAGTCTGGGTGGAGGTGTCAGGGTGGGTAAACTTTGCCAGCCTTTCCCAAGTGTGTGTGTGTGTGTGTGTGTGTGTGTGTGTGTGTGTGTGTGTGTGTGTGTGTGTGTGTGTCTGTGTGTACGTGTAAATCCAGATCTCAAAAGTGTGTGTGTGTGTGTGTGTGTGTGTGTGTGTGTGTGTGTGTGTGTGTGTGTGTGTGTGTGTGACAACTACTTTGAACAGGGACACTGAGAGCACTGATTTCACAGAGGGGGTGGTGGAGGACTTAGCTTGGAACACGTGGCTAAGGACTCAGCTCTATAGTGCTCAGTGGAGAGTCTTATTTGGGGAATGGAGTGGAAAACCATCCTCAGGACTGGACTGTGCATTCCCTGTATGCTGTTAAGGGAAATTGTACTTGTTGCAGAGGACTGCATCTGTGTGTGTCTATTTTTCTCACAGCGAATGTTCCCCACCTGTGTTGATGATTGAGGCTCTTTGATCACTGGCCCAGAAGAGGGACATCACAGTATCCTAAGGAAACAAGCTGAATTAAAATATCCTTAACTGGAGTTGAGTTCATAAAGACTGGTGGTCTCAGCATGGACTGAATGTTACCTATGATTCTAGGACTTGACATACAACAGCTTACATGTAATTATCACATTACTATGATCATATGTTAGACATAAGAGCACTTTAGAAAATGTATTCTGATGTGGGTTATAGTAGTCAACTAAAAGGTTAACAGAAATATTCATTATTAACCTGATATTATTCATATTTTTATTATAGTAATGTATGCTTTCTATTGGCTTCCTTGTTTTGCAGAATTGATCTACAAAGAAGTTATGAACTTTGAAGAAAAGACGAAAAATGGTGTGGTAAAGGGCCAACCTTCCCCTTCAGGTACTTTCAGTACATAATCTACAGATTTACATGCTTGTTCAATATCTGAGAAAAACAAGTAGCAATACGAAGAAGAAGAAGAAAGGAAAGGAAAGCTGAATATCAGCTGTTCATGCTTGAGTTATTGACAACATTATTCTTGATCTGTGTTATGATAAGTTTATGCTGCAAATGTGATATATATATATATATATATATATATATATATATATATATATATATATATATATATATATATATACTTCACATCACATCATGTATTGACCAATATCCACTTCTAGGTTGTACTGCGCACAAGTGATTTCATTTTCTGCATTTCACAGGGAGAAGGAATGTGGCAAACACTTCCCAAAAATTACAAGTATCCTGTGGAAGTTTTGCTTTAGATGTAAGGTTTAGGTAAAGAATATATTGTATATCCATTGACATTTTGTTCTTAAAATATAGAAATGTTTTTAAACTTCATTTTTGTATTAAGACAAAAATATTAGGATATAAGGAACCTCCAAATACTGGACCCGTCTCAGTTTGGATTTGTCAAGGACAGGTCATGCTTACTCAAACTGATGAATATTTTTGAAAAAATCACCAAAACAATGGATGAAAGCAAAATGGTACACACCACATACCTCAACCTGGCCAAAGCTTTTGACACAATTCCCAACTCAGACATAATAGTAAAGCTAAGTAAACTGGGAATAAACCCTTATGTCACCCACTGGATTGCAAGCTGGCTCACAGATAGGATGCAGGTAATCAAAACAAGGAGACTTACCTCTACAAAGAGGCCAATCACCAGTGGAGTCCCCCCAGAGATCTCTTCTGGGTCCTCTCCTGTTTGGTATCTGCTTTTCTGAAGTGAAAGCCAATACCAAAGTGTTCTATAGCTAAGTTTGCAAATGACTGCATACTAATAGCAGTCACCGAATCCCCACATGACTTAGCCATCTTTCAGGAAGGTTTGTCTCAAATAAATAACTAGTGTCAAAGCCATGGACTAAAACTAAATGCCAAAGAATGCATTATTTTATCTTTTGGAAAATCATCTAATCCAGGGAACTGCAACACTGACAATATGCTGCTAAGAGCTGACCCAGTTGTTTGGGATTTGGGAACTTTTGTGGATAATGACCTAACTTTTGACCAATATGTGTCTATTGTTGCAGGAAAGTTCTTCTGTATTGCACAGCTTATAAACAAAGGGATTATGTTTAGATCTGGGGATGTCTTTGTCCCCGTTGACTCAGCCATTAGGCCAGTCACTGAATATAATGCCTCCTTTGGTATGTATCTGTCCAGATACATGCAACAACTAGAATGCGTACAGAGATATCTTACTAAAAGGATACTAGGCTTAAACAATATGTCCAACATGGATTGACTCAAAGCCCTGTCACTATACTCAGCATCCTACAGACTGGTAAGAGGTGACCTGTGTCTGACATACAAGGCATCTTCTGACCCATTACTGATGGATTTACTGCACGTCTGCAAGTCATATGACATCAGAAATACTCTGCCTAGGGATATAAAGCTCTTCTGCAACATCAACAGAATAAAAAAAAGAGGGAAATAACCTTAACAAATAAAAACTGTTTCAAAACAGCCTAAGCAAAAAAATCATAATAAATAGACCATTTAACACAGCTGGAAGGCTCAAAACAGTAAAATAGTACAATTTTATTAGAAATAGTTAAGCGCTTTCATGCCCATTTGGTGCTTCATCAGACCATATTCAAACAACAAATGAAAACATTAAGTAGTCATTCAGTAAATCAATGCATATAATTTCAATATGGCTGTCCATAAAGGCGAAAAGCCGAGGTACCAGAAGCACCAGCTATTAAATATTTTATAGCAGAGTAAACAGCTTAGCTCCATGGTGTGTGTTTTTTGAATTTTATCGGATATATAATGTTACAAGATTTTGTTACATATTTACATAGTACTACATCTTTTTTAAAGTTTAGTGTTAATTACTCTGATACTTCTATTGAGTTTTTAGGTGTTTCAGTTAGTAAGAATTATGATAGGTCACTTACTGCTACATTATTTAAGAAAACCTGTAAGAAAAATAATATTTTACATTGTACAAGTATGTATCCCTGCCACATACATGGGAGTGGCTTAAAGGGGCAATTCCTTAGAGCTGCTAGACGTAATGGCAAGGATACTAACATAACTAAGCTCTTTTGTAATATGCGCAATGATTGTTTGGATAGAGGTATACTAAGATGGAAGCTGATAAAGCGATTGAGGGGGTATTCTAGAATGTAGGAATTATTCATATAAACCATTTTTTTTTCAGAATCTTTGAGACATGGAAGACGTACAGATAGGACGTTAGTAAGTAATAAGAATCTTAGGATGCGTTTACCATACGCTAATGATATAGGCCTTGTCTGCAATGTCATTGGAAAAAATTGGTCAATATTAATGGTCGATGAAAAGTTTAAAGAATTACTAGATGAACAACCTAGATTTTGTTTTAAGAATAATCTATCTCTTAAATGGAGGCTCTGTTATAATTCTGACAAATCCAAACTTCATTCTGTATGCGATAGATTGGGCACATTCACATACAGATCTTGTAGTGCATGTCTACATATATTTACTACAGCTAGCTTCAGCCATCCTGTTAGTGTACGTGTATATAGCTTTAAGTATATGTCAGTTGTAAAAAAAGGGATCTTGTAAACATTTTTACATAGGTAAAACTAATTGTACTTTGAGTGAAAGGATTTTAGAACATGTATATGATATTAGAAGAGAGAAGACTTCTAATGCCTTAGCGAAGCATGTTCTTACAGTGGGTAAAGATCACTCATTTATTTTTTGGGGGCTACAATTATTTCATGTCAGTTTGAGGGGTGGAGATGTATTTAATTATACTAAATGTTTAGAGATTAAGTGGATTTTAGAATTGCAAGCTGATAAGGGATGGGTTTATATGAAGTTGTTCCTTTAAAACGTATATTGAAATCATGTGCATTGGTCTATTGATTGACTAAATGTTTTCATTTGTTGTTTGAGTATGGTCTAATGAAGTGCCGAACAGGCATGAAAGTGCTTACCTATTTCTAATAAAAGTTTACTATTTTACTGCTTTGAGTCTTCCAGCTGTGTTAACTGGTCTGTTATGAAACTCATCAGAATGGTTTGGAGGTACAGCTGTATTTTGCAGAGGATACCACTGCTGTGGAACAGACTCCCCATCCACATAAAACAAAGTTCATCCCTTACATCAACTGCAACTTAGATCTATGTATGGGAAACAGAAAATCTACCCCAGGACTGCCCCTGTACTACTAATGGACAGATGCAGCTGCTAAATGCTTAGTTCCTTACATGGGTCCCCTCAAATTATCTATGGTATGGTATGATCCCTGTTATTCACATTAGGGGTAATATATAATTATTGATCATGGGAGGGGTAAGGCCAGTCTGTAAACAAATGGGGCAGGTTATTTCGAGCACAAAAAGGGGAAATTGTCAAGGCTTACAATGGCCCACAAGGGCAACTAGCATAGTACTTACCGATGAACCTGTGAACCTACAAGAAGTGATTTATAGCTGTTAGCCAGTCATAATTATTTTTTTAAACAAGTCTTATTAATTTAAAGCCTTGGTGTAGTGTATCAAATAATGCATGCATTTACTAAAATACTAACTACATTAGAAAAAATTGTGAACTATATAAATCAAATATAGGAAAGATGTGGCATTATCATAAAAATTACTTATTTTATATTTTTATGCATCTGAATGTCATATTAATGTTGTGGTTTATTTATGAGTAAATGAAAGAAAATATGGAAGTGTATATACTATACACTTAAAGAGGCATAACACATATAATACTTCTACCTGATATAAACATTTGAGTGACATCAGACACAAACATTAATATTCAAGTTTCATGCTAGACACAGGCATTTGGATTCATGAATACCTTTGTTATTGCACTTCAGAGGCACAGCACAGAACTTGTCAGTCACAGGACTGATGTATACCGTTACTCTTTGTGAATGGCTTCACTGTCAAGGCACATTAGGAGTACTTGTGCAAGACTACTTGGAAAGGAGGGCATATATTAGTTTCTGCTGTGCTTCAGTCTCATGGTACATATCTGGCCCTCTTGTGTAGCTGCGTATGTGTGTTATATTGTTGGGTGGGAGGGGCATGTACCTGCACTACATCAGGTATTATGCTGTGGCTCTTTCACCTTGGTTGTGGGTTGCATAAAATAGCCATACAACTGCACTGAAAAGCAGTCATCAGTTGTCTTGCTTGGTCCACAGTATGGCTGTCTTTGGATTAATCCTCAGTTCATACGAGGTGTTGTCTCATCAGATAATTTGCAGAAAATATGAGTCAGACTGTGGCTGTTGAACAGTACATACATCTCAGAAAAGCACTTTTTAGTGAATATACCCGTAAGGACCTGACATTTTTTTTGGATCATGTTTTTTCTTGAGGACTTTATGTTTACTAATAGCACAGGGCACTGTAACTTATTTGCTGCACCTAAATGATTTCTTAGCTTTGTTTTCTAAGCTTATGATTTGCAGGCCTTCAAGAATCTTGGTTGCCATAACCCCCACACAGATATCTTCAACTCCCTATATGTGCTTTACCCTGATTATTTAAAGCAAATGAATAAAGATACGAATAATATTTTTGAAGGAAGTTAACAAATGGCTTGTTCTGATTGTAAGGGAATTTATTCCCTAATTTTGGAAGCCATTTTGTAATGAATCTATATGTTTCTCTGTTACGAATACCTATTTTTAGAACTAGGTTTACTCACCTCATGTCGGCTCCCCTTAGAATGCATTTCAGTTATACACTTTCAAGTAGAACTGGATCAAATATTGCTTCATACCTCAGGCAGAAATCTTTGCTGAGTAACCTGCAGGAAACAGACTATAATGACATATCCTGAAACCTTTATGAATAAAGTTTTCTATCCCTAAGATTTTTGTGGTAAGGAATCGTGCATTTTCAGATTCTTTCCAAGGCTTTATTTGAAGGCTATAGAATGCAGCATGGATTCTCAGTGGATTAGATTATTGAGGTATAAAATGTACGACAGTGTGCCTGAAATAATTAGATGCTTCTTTAACCTCCTTTATTCTGAGTGCTGGTGTGTCACTGGGGGAAAGACTATGATCACATGTTCCAAGTTAACTGTTTTTGCATGTTTCGTGTTTTAAAATAGATGCAAATGACTTTTAAAACAAAAAGCAAATATTTTGTAAGTTTCATGACATCTGTGAAGGAATTAACCAACCACAGCTTACAATTATGTATTTGTTTTCCAGGACAGAGCAGTGATCTACATGGACCTATTTCAGACTCAGCTCGTTAGCGGTGTCTGCTTAAGTGACTTGCTCAGAGTCACACAGGCAATAGAAGTCGAGGGGGCTGTTCGCTACACTCGCTGATAACACTGATATGGTCCTGTAGTACTGTTAAAATAGCCACCCTGCCCTTCCGGAGGTCTCATTGCCAGTTTTAGGAAGGAAGGAATATTCTGAATTATGAGTACTGGGGGGAGGTTGCACCATATCTCGTTGTCTGAAGTTTGTTAATTCCTAAAACTACACGTCTAAGAAAAAAAAAACTGATTGCCACCAGTGAACTTGAAGAGAGATTTGCTGACAATGATTACAGTGAATCTGCTGAGGTAACACCTACTGAGCAACTGAATGCATCTTCCAGTACTGATGGTGCACATTGGGAAGAGAACACGCAAAGTGGGCCTCATTAGCATGTGCATAGCAAAGGCAGTGTGTGCATGACACCAAATAGGCTGTCTCATGTCCCAGCACAGTTGGCAGATACAACAGTCAATCTAAATGCCAACACTGTGGAAAGCAACTGGTGATGAATTAGATGAGGGATTTTACAGTGAGAACAGGTTATCTACACCGGTAGTCAGTTCTCATGCAGTGTTACCTTGTCAGATATCATACAAACAATAGCCTCAATCTGTGGTTATTAAACCTAAAAATAAAATCAGCTGGCAGTTTCAGCATTGCCAAGCAACACAATAAAACCTACCCTTTCTGGTATGTGTGTGCGTGTGTGTGTGTGAGTCTATCTGTGTCTATGTGTCTGCTTATGTATACGTGTATCTTACTGCTTTGTTACTACAAAGGACAACACAAATTGTCACAGCTCCACAGAAATACAAAAGTGCAAAATGCTGCTCTCTGGGATTAGCTTAAATAAACACAGACACACATAAATACACACACACACACACACACACACACACACACACCATGTATAAAGGTATTTTTGGTGACATATTCTAATATAAATATACAAGGACGTAGAATATATTTTAAAAAAGCAATGAGAAACAAGCAAAAACAGTCTTTAAAATAAGAATACTATAAAATAATTAAAAATAAGCTTAAATGCCATTTTCTAAATGAAATACCCTCCAGAATGGGTATTATTAGTAAATAATTGACCATCCGGAGATGTAGATGCCAATGACACTTTTAACACTTTATTTCCCTATAATAGCCACCCTTTCAGCATTATTGGCTAGAGTTACTAGAGCAATTTCCTGTTCGTGCAATAAATAAAACTCCCTGGAACCAGATTTTTGGTTTTCAGTTAAAGATTATTGACAAAGATTGATATATATGGGGACTCACAAAACAAATCTGGTGTCTAAGGCGCTGTTATTCTTTTTCAAGAAATGCAGATTCACAAAATCCTGTCTGTTTACCCTAGTGTACATAAATTCTTTCCACACTTCATGTCAGTGTGGCTTCTGTTTTCCTAGAGTTGGTTAGCAAACTATCATGCAAACACTACAATAAGCAATGTGGTATGCTTTGTGACATCATCCTAGTGTAGGAGTCTTTCTTACACTATGGTGTAAGCCAGAGAAGGCCGTTCCACATTCATGGCTGCAGTATGGTCAATGCTGTATTTTTAAACTGTAAGGCTGGAAGTCAAGGCCTAGTTAGATAATATTTGATAACAAACTTTCTGATACTATAGCCATCGTAGATGAGAATAGTCAGTGGCAATTCCATGCCCAGTAGGTAGTACTTTAGGGTGCTGGTTGCCTGTTTAATAGCAAGATACGCACTCTGTCTCTGTCTAGCTGAATAATGTCTCCCAACATTACTGATTTTTCTGTTTTTATGATGGATGAGATGCCCTTTCCCATCTATAGTTTGAGATGAGACTGTATTCATGCAGTAAATCTGCCTGGGAAAGTAGGGAGTGAGTGGTATCGTTTCTGAACTCAGTAATTCTTTTAGTTGACTATTGACTTGTTCTACTTCAACTCTCCATCCTTCAGTGTAGCCTTACTTCTGTTTAGGCCAGTCAGAGGGTAAGCAGTGGTAGCAAAATAGGGAATTAGCACTTTATCGCACACCAATTATTATTATTATTATTATTATTATTATTATTATTATTATTATTATTATTATTATTATCATCATTATTATTATTTTATGTAACGTTAAGAACTTTATTTTTCAAGAGAAGCATACACTAAATTTGTAGATGAAGTACTGAAATGTAAAGCTGTTTGCCCACAGCAACATTTTCATTAGTTGCACATCTCTTTAATGTGGAATTAGTACAAGATAACTTACACTTTTGCAGAAATTGTGCATATTGACTGTTATTGGTGTATTGTAATAACTACAGCTGAAATGTTCTGAATTGGGTAGCTTTGTCATTACTGTTTCACTGCTTACTAGAAAAATGTTAAAAACTGCAAATTTAAAATACACTCTAACAAGTGGTGCTGTATTAAACAAATAATGCAACTATACAAAATTACTGTATTAAACAAATAATATAGTAATACAGTCAGGAAAGTGAATCAAAGAACACTTGCATTTCTGCGTGGCCCTAAAATTGTGTGTAGGGGGCCTGTGGTTTGAAAACAGCTCAACAGTACATTTAATCAGCCACTGGCAAGATGCATTTTGTATGAATATATTTCAGTGCAGTTTCAATGAATGTGAGTTTCAATGATAGAGAAGTTTACCATTGCTCACACCAAGTCTGTTTCTGTTGTGAGACTGTATTGTTTGTTTGTGGTATAAAATGTGAAGTTAAATTAAATCCAAATATCTGTAATCATTGTAGAAGTAAAGAAGAAAATAGTCTGTACACCGACAGGTGTGAACAGAGCATCAGAAGTTGTCTGTTTTCATCTGATTCAACCTTTGGGTTGACAGATCTAATCAGATTCAACCTTGGTGCTTTGTTGTAAAGCTGTGGATCCAAGACACTAATGTCTTCCCTACCATAATTCCCTCCTCTCCACTAAGTTACCTCAGATCTCATTTGCCTTCTGAGGTACTCAGTTTAGTATCCAAGGGTGCATCTTCTCATGATAAGCTTTTCATCATTATTCAGACTATTAGTATTATTATTATTATTATTAGTTTGCTAGTTTCTTGTATATATTGATAGTTCCTGTCTTAACATGTCCCTTTTACAGAATTAGTTTTCAGTATATTGATTTTTGCAGTGTTTGTAGAGTTTATAGTGTGTGTGCGTGTGTACGTGTCTTTCGCTAGTTTAGGGTAGTAGTTTTAGGTCATAATTGCTAGTGTTACTACTTTTAGTGCATTGTTACTGTTATTATTAGTTCTTTAGTGCTTATAGCAGGATCTCTACTAGCAGTCCTGCTCTTAGTATGTCAGATAAACTACAAGGATTTAAAAAGTATATGGCCTGTGGGCATTAGATCCAGCAGCAGGGCTCACACTTTTTGTGTGTATACTGCTTGGGCACTGCCCACTTGGAAGTAGATTGTGAAGCCTGTGTTTCTTTTGGTTCTAGAGTCATCCAATCTAGGAAAGAAAAATGTATTTTAAAAGGTCTTCTTCCCCCACCCCCCAACAGCCTTTTCTCTCCCCTCAACCTCTGAGTCTCCAGCAAGGAAAACGGGCAAGTCGAAGCCAAAGGTGAAAGAATGAAACAAGTCTAAAGAAAAAGCAGAGGATTAGAGATTAGACAAACCATTAAAATGGTTCCTGGAACCAGTAGTTCCTTTGGGTCAAGATCCAAAGACACCTCGGATGTCAGATCATCCTCACCTGGGCTCCATTTCTCACTGGAACTGGTAAGCCCTGGATTACATTCACCTATATTACAAGAGAAGGATTTCTCTCGACAACTTTCTGGAGCATCTTTCTAAAGGTCAGCTCAGTTATCCAAAAGCCTTACAGAGTTCAAAGTTGACAGAATGATGTGATGTGGATGTTTCTGAGATCACATTCAGCTTTGGGTTCTCTTGTTGCTGTCCACTTTGAACACACCGGGTATGGGTTCAACAACCCCCTCTCATGTTATCTCCAGTACTGGCCTGCTCTTCAGGACCATTTTACATGGATCCAACCCAAGTGACTTTAACTCTGGGTACATCCTTAACTCTCGCCACTCAAGGATCTCAGATAAAGTAGAGCCTCAGAGCTGAAGCATCAACACTGGAACTCAGGGACAAGGTTTGACTACTAAGCTCTCAGACCTGTTGCTTCTCTTGGAGTCTCAGCTCCCAACAGCTCAGGTCTGAGGTTGGCTTTGGAGTTGAGGCCCATCGAAGCCAAGAAGTTTGCTTCTTCATTGTTGGATGATGGGAGGCTTCCCTCAGCACCGATTGTGGTTTTGGCCATCAAGGCCTTTGAAAGGGTTTTGGCTGGACCAAAAGAAAAGATGCTGTCCTCAAGAGCTCAGCTCAAATGCAACTTCAGGTGGGTACTGCTTCTCTTATCACTCATTCTTGTCAACAGGGACAGTCAGTACCAATGGCTTCAGAGGTCGCTTACTATGTAAGGTCAACATCTGATTTGTATACTTCTGATCAACCCCCAACAAATGGTCACAGAACACAAACAAGCAAAAAGAAGCACTTGGACTCCTCTATGGAGTCAGTCACTGAAGATAAGATGTGTAGGAGGGTGAGGGCTCCCCTAGACCCCCTTAGAAGATGTCACCTTTGGTGAGATCCTTGAATTGATGAAGCAGTGAGGGAGCTGATCTACCAATGACCCATCATCAGATGAACCTGTATTCCTCAAAGCCTTTGGTATTGGCTCATCTGCATCCTGGGTAGTATTGCCGATAGACCCCTTGATAGTCCTAGTATCCCAACAGGTGTGGAAGGACCCTGATATGGTGGAACCTATCCTGAAGAAACCTGATAGGATAGTGGTAGCCCCAAAGGACAGGAAACACTGGAGCAAGGGTCCACCAGTAGATGCTATGGTTGTAGTGGCGGCCACAAAGAAGGGACTGTCTGAATCTAGGGAGTTGGACAGGTTTGGGAAATGGACATATGATTCAGCTGATCTATTTAACCAATGTTACATATTTCCAGGGGACCTGACTAAAGAGCTCATCAAGTCACTCTCGAGTAACCTACCTGCGGATGTTCAAAAGACTGTGGGCTCCCAGCTATTTTCAGTCTACTTCTAATGTCTCCATGCGTCTGCTGTCCAGTGCAGCTGATGGTACAGCAGGCACTTGCATCACGATGCTCCAGCTTTTCTGGGTGCGTCTTTGATATTTTGCAGAAGGCTTCAACACATCCTTTGTCAATGCTCCCTTTCATGGTTCCACACTCTTTGTACCAAAAGTGAAAGATATACTGACCAGGAGTCATCAGGATGGTAAAATCCACTCTGCAATGGGAATACATTTTTCTACTCCAAAAAGGACCTTTTCCAGGAATCAGCAGGGTGGCAAGAAAATTTAGTTCAGAAAATCATAAGGTTATTGCCACACGCCTCCTGCTGATAGATCTCCTCATGGTAGATGAGGAGTTAACTCAAATGGATATCACCCCAGAGGCAGAGGTGGACTCCACAATCAGAGTTTTTGCGCTCCCTTTACCAAAGAAACCCACACAGTGTTCCTGAACGTTTGCCCAACTGTCATTCTCTGGAAGCAGTTGGAAATGCTTATCCCTGAACCCACAAGCTCAGCAGAACGTCACAACAGATTCATAGGTGCTGAGTTTAATAAGCATATGCTATTCAATTCCCTTTTCTTATCTACCAACAAATAAAATAGAAAGGTTCCTGATGTCTCAGTCAGTCAGTGGGAATCAGCAGCAGCAGAAGTCTCCAAGTTGCTAGAAAAAAAGAGTCATCCAGCAGGTCTCCAAAAAAACAGAGTCTGGAGTCTACTCCATGTTCTTTTTAGTACCTAAGAAAATAGGGGCCTTTAGACCAATTTTGGACTTGAGTCATCTCAATCAATTTGTGAAACAGACAAAATTCTGGATTGTCATGTTACAGTCCATACTACCTCTTTTGAGGAAGGATGTTTGGATGTGGTCTGTGGATCTCCAGGATGCCTATTATCCCATAAAGATAGAGCCACAATCCAGAAAATTGCTCTTTTTCTGGCTGGGAGACAACCTGTATCAGTTCAGAGCACTGACCTTCAGTCTCACTACAGCCCCCAGGGTGTTTAGCAAAGGTATGGCAGTAGTGACAGCATACCTCTACCTGCTGTATTCTGTATCATGATGACTGGTTCCTCACTGCTGCAGCCAGTGATTTCTGCTCCATTTAATGCTGAAACGGGAATTATGGTCAGTCAATTCAAGAGTCAGCTCCTTCCAACATAACAGATCGAATTTATAGGACGTCACCTAGACACCTCATTACAAATAGCCACGTTACCAATCTCCAGGGTGCTTTCCAAACAACTAATTGCTACTCTAGTAATACAACATTCCTTCCTGAAAGCAAGACTAATTCACCAACTACTAGGTTTAATGGTTTCGACCATTAAGCTAGTCCCTCTAGCCAAATACCACATGAGGGTACTTCATTGGACTCTATCTGTACAATGGACCCAAAACATTAATCCCCTCCACCCCAAGATTTATGTCACCCAGATTTACAAGAATCACATCAGGAGGTACCTAATATCCCCATCATTTATGGACAGTCATCCCTTTTGCCCAACACAGCTACTAGTGACAATAACCACAGATGCCTTCCTTCTGTGGTGGGAGTGTGTAACATTATGAGGGAAGACAGTGCAAGGTTCGTGGTCACATCTAGAGGCCAATCTTCACGTTAATGTCTTGGAAATGAGAGCAGTTCTAGTGTTTCATGCTTTTCAGAACCTCCCCAAGGGTGTGATTTCTGTATAGACAAACAACATAGTGGTGGTCTGGTACATCAACAAACAAGGGGACACCCAGTCTTGTTCTCCTTGTAAGGAAACCATAGGAGTGTAGCAGCGAGATGTCTTTGCACTGATTTCTGACAGCAATGCATATCCTGAGGACATCAAATGTATTAGCAGACAAGCTGAACAGAACAATTCTGATGCCTCATGACTGGTCCGTTAACCAGTCAGTGACACCACAAATGCTCAGCTGTGGGGCCAACCTTGCTGCACTTTCTTCATTTTGTACCTAAATAACAAATTCAGCAGTTACTTTACCCTTATTCCTCCACATGGATAGTCACTGAAGGATGCTGTAGTCTACAGTTGGGCCCCAGGCCTCCTATATGCCTTCTCTCTCATTCCCTTAATAGCCAAGCTTGTTCAGAAAGTGAGAATATGCAAGACCCAAAGTGGTCCTCATTGCTGCCTTTTGGCCCTGGTAAATTTGGTTCCCATTCCTGTGGCCTCGTCTAATTACATCCTCCATGGATGTTGGATCAGTATCCAGATCTTTTGAGTCACCCATTCAGACTGCCTCCTCCGAACCAGAAGTCCATGAAATTGACTGCTTGTTTTCTCCAACTTTGACCAGAGCCAGAGATGCCAGGCTACCTACATCGGTCATTCATATCATTTCAGCCTCTTAGAAATAATCCACCAAGAAGATCTGCCATCATAAATGGAAAAGGTTCTCCATTTGCCTTGGATCCCTTCCCAGCACCTATTCCCTTTATTTCGGAATTTTTGTCAAACCTCTTCTGCAGTGGTTCTAGTTTTTCAGCGTTCAAAGTGTAAATGGCTGCTATCTGTAATTTTCACATTGTACAAAATGATAATGCTATAGAGTCTTTAAAAATTTTGAAGGCATTCCTTAAGGGAACATTTCTTCTAAGGCCACCAATTAGAGACCCAATGCTTCTTTGGGATATTACTACCTTACTTCAAGCCTTGACTTCCCCCACCTTTGAAGCAGCAGCTTCAATGGATTTGAACAAGACAATATTTCTGGTTGCAGTCATTTCAGACAGACAGATTTCAGAATGACAATCTCTTTCCCATAAACCTCCTTACTTGGTTTTCTACAATGATAGGTTGTCATCACTCAGTCTGTGTAGAAAGGAGACAGGAAAGAGAAAATTTGATGACGAAAACTGAATTTCTTCCCTTAATCATGGTTTTCATTCAAGCCATCATTGGATGAAAAAGTTGTTATAGAGAATTATATAGGATTGGGGCTTCAAACTCGATCTGAGGTAACTTGGTAGACCTAACTCATCTTTCCTTCTCAAGGTGACACCTAAAGCAAATCTGAATCAGTCTCTTGATCTTCCAGTGTTTTTCCCAAATTTTCAGATAAAGAAGAATATGTTTTACATATGTTAGATATTAATCATCAACTCAGATTCTATCTCCATTGAACGAAAGTCTTCAGGAAATCTGAACAGCTATTTGTGGCTTTTTTGAGAGCAAAGCTGGGTAAAGGGATCTGGAAAGTGACTCTTTTGAAATGGTTAACAGAGTGTATATCATTCTCATATACAAAAAGAGGGTTACCCTTACAAGTAAAACCCAAAGCTCATTCCACAAGAGTAGTAGCTACCTCTACCGACTTTATGAATAGGCTCTCCATTGGTGACATTTGTGCAGCAGCTTGGTCAACTGTTCAAACTTTTGTGTCTTACTACAAGTTGGATGTACACTCTAGATCACGTTCTTCAATGTTTCCACCATTCCTAGGAACATCCTTCATTGACAGCACCCAGGTAATTAGCAGCTTTGGCATCTGTCCCAAAGGTTAAATCAGATGGAAACAGACAACATAGGATAGTAAGGCTATGTACTTACCATAACAATAGATCCTTGTTGTCTGTTTTTGTCCAGTTCAGCATCCCTCCCTCCTTTCCCCTTTCAGTATTGTCACTGACTGGACAGCCCTCACCTTGACCATGTCTGTTAAAACCTTTTTCTTTGTTCCTTATTGTGGTGTTAATGTGTTCATCAGTTGGAACACCTAAAGATTCCTTCAGTGGATTTGAACAAGACAATTTTTCTGGTTCCAGTCATTTCAGACAGACAGATCTCAGAATTAGAGTCTCTTTCCCATAAACCTCCTTACTTGCTTTTCCACAATGATAGGTTGTCATCACTCAGTCTGTGTTGAAAGGAGACAGGAAAGAGAAAATTTGAAGACGAAAACCGAATTTCTTTCCTTAATCATGGTTTTCATTCAAGCCATCATTGGATGAAAAAGTTGTTATAGATTATTATATAGGATTAGGTCTTCAAACTCAATCTGAGGTAACTTAGTAGAGAGGAGGAATTATGGATAGGGGAGAGTTTTAGAACAAGGTACTAAGGTTGGATCTGGTATATAAGGCTTTGTAGTCACCTCTGCCCTGACCCCCCACCTAGTCTAAAACCAGACCAGCTCATAGGTGTACACAGAAGTGCACTGTAACTTTTGCGGGGGGGGGGGGGCTGGGGGATATAATTATTTTTTTAACATTCCTCCTACACCTCAGAAATAACTATATTTTGTGTTGGGCTGGAGACAGTGTACTCGTTATTTCTTTAACTTTCCCCTCAGGTTTCATAGGGGTGCGCAGAGGGTTACTATGGCTTGTATAGTTGCACCGTACAATCTAGAAGCAATTAAATTGGATATTTTATTGTAATATTATTGCAATCATTATTTTTTTTGTTTTCTTCACAATCAAACTTCTAATGCATATACAGGTGTCTTTCTTTTGAGAAAGAGTAAAGAAGCATGCTGTTTATACATGTCTGACAGCATATATATTATATTGCATTTGTGTTTTACATTTTCTCCCAATGTGACATCAGAATGGCACTCAGAAGGTGCCTGTCTTTAGGGGGATGGGGCTGAGAAGGCATGTTGTATGCACATATGACAGCAGCAGCAGCTTGAAATATATGACCGTGGGCATTTTTGCCTCAATTTTCATCCCAGTTTGACACCAGAGGGGATACACAGAAAGTGACTACATATTTTGAGGGGGGTAGGGGGCAGTTGCTATTCTCAGATATGATTTATGTATTCTTACAAGTATTTGTCTTCCCAATTTATTGTGAACTGGTGTTTGTTCTGCTTTGAGAATTACAACTTGAATATGACTTATTTCTTACTTGAAATAAAAAGTAGAACTGAATTTCTTTTCCTTATGCGTGATTTTGTACAGGCCATCATCAGTGGATCAAAATATGGGAAAATAGCTCTAAAATGCACCTCAGAGCATTTATAACCTCATTGCTTCTGGGTGCCTAGCAGCTCCTAGATCCCCAGATTAATTTTGTTATTACAGTGTAGTCTTGGTCAGTTAAGCTGTGTTGAAAGGAGACAGGAAAGAGAAAATTTGAAGAGTAAGACTGAATTTATTTCCTTAATTATGGCTTTCATTCAAGCTATCATTGGATGAAAAAGTTGTTTAAAAAATCTGAGCTGAATCTCAGAGCAACTAGAAATGTAATGGTTTTTGAGGTCCTAGTGACCGTCAGACCCCCAGTTTAATGTAGCTATTTTCACTGCACTTCATTGCAGTCTAGACTTGGTAGGAGGTACTGAAAGGATGTAGGAAAAAGCAAAGAAAATTACTAAGTTTCTTTCTTTGATCATGGCTTTTCTTTAGACAATCTTTTGATGGAAAACGTTGTATAAAAAAACTCTAAAATGCATCTCCAAGCATCTATAAACCTCAAGGCTTTTGTGGGCCGGACAGTCCACATAAGCCCAGCTTAAAACAGTTATTTTCACTGCAAGCATTACAATGTAGTCTTGTCAGTTAGTATGTGCTGAAAGTATGCAGAAAAAAACGAAGCTGAAGAGTAACATTAAATTTCAAGTTTTGTTTTTTTTTTTTTTTGTGCAGGCAATCATTGGATGAAGTGGTTGTTAAAAAAAACTGTAAAATGCAGCTCAGAGCAGCCCACAGCCCCCCAACTTTGTGCAGTTGTTTCCTCCACAGTCATCATAGTGCAGTCCTGCTTAGATAGAACATGAATGAATGATTATCTGCAGAGAAAAAAGCATGCAGAGAAGGACAAAGTATGAAAAAAAGGAAGAAGAAACATAATCTGGATAGTGCGAGTGAGCCAGGATAGGGTGGACAGCGGGCATCTCCATGGGAGCCTTTTCACCTAGGGTGCCAGTTTACCTAAGGCTGCCCTGTATGTCTGAGGTGAGGAAGAGGCAGAGCTTGCTGTACCACCGTATTGCCCCTCCACATAAACACAAACAGAGATGCGAGTGCGTGCGTGCGCGCACACACACATATATATTTATAAATATATATAAATATTTGTATATATACATGTGTGTGTATGTATGCATAGTTGACTCAAAATTGTTTTTCTTTGTCATTGTATGTGAAAGCTTCTTGAAATGTAGTTCTGTAACAATACCCTTAATAAACTTTGACCACTAGGGGGCAAAATACACTTCCATACAACCGTCATCTTTGGTGCTGCTGATTCATACAGAGCAGTTTTAAACAGGTGAGCAGTATATACTGATTTCACCTCCAAAGTTGATTTTTTTTATTTCATTATCGTCTACTGTGATCCAGTATGGTACTCATTAAAAGTTAAAAGGGAAAGAACAGACTTGGTGTATTTTTTATTACTACACAACTGATTTTATTTGGAAGGTCATTTAAGTTAACATTTTTGGGAACATGTTGTGCAATTTTAATATGTCAGTGTACACATCATGTACAGGACTTAGAATGACTTAAAATATATACTTGATAACATATTTGCTTAGATGATTAGAGACATAAAAATCTATCTGTGAAGCTCTGAGTTTGTGTATACATGCAGGTTGCAGAAACAGCATTGATTATGCAATACGGAAATCAAAAGTACTGAAATTCATGTAGATTTTTGCAATGAGGAAGCCTCCTCTGTACTCCATTAGTAAGACGTTTTCCCTATACATTCACAAACTTATTGTCGCTCTACGAGTGCGCTCTTTCATAAAAAGTGCACAATGCATTTTTGTGCATTTTTTTTTGTGTGTTTTGCCCTTTGTAAGTTACAGCACTCTTGTAGTGATAGTATTTAAGAATTGTGGTATAAGGACGCAGAGGGTATTGCTTTCCTTTATAAAACATGTTTTTTTTTTTAAAGTTTGTTTACTTTCTTAGTTTGTTTAATAGAAGTAATACCAGTGTTTTGGCAATGTATTTGAACAGTCTTTTTCTGTTTTAAGTAGTCTCCATTCAGAAAGAGTTTATGTTCATATATTTTTGTTTTGTTTAACTATGATTCCTGCAAAGTCTAAGTCTGCTTACTATAGTGTGGAGCATTGTATTACTTTTTTCTCCTTGCAGACATAGCATCCTTAGCCGTTCTAACTAAAAAAATAAAGTAGCAGTAGTAAACATATCACTGGCAGTGATGTTTAGTAAAAAATGTTTTGGGGAGTGGGCTGTATCCATCACTGACCATCAAGACACCTCCTGGACACCATATTAATTCAGGCGCTCTCCTCCTTGCAAGACCCTTTGATTTATTCTTTCCTGCTGGGTTTTGAGTCAGGTGTGCAGTGATACCATCATTTTTGGTGGATTTTTTTGTATCTTAACCACTAACTCCTAACACCTGCTCAGTAAGTGATAGGGGACAGTCTGTTTTATGTCTCCAAAAGGGGTAAGACCCTAAAGGAGCATTTTTATAGTTGTGTGAGAGGAGAGTAAAATAAGAGACATGTTTAAATGCAACAGTTGTAATTATTGTAAATATATTTTAGAGGGTGAGAAGGTAACAATATAGTGAGGTTATACTACAAATATAAATGTAAATCTAGGTTTAAAGTATATATTGGGTTGTGGCAGTCCTGTGCTGCCTTTTATGTTGGGAGAACTGCAAGAGAGTTGTATTTTGAAATTTATGAACAGGTTAGAGCTATAGAGAAAAGCTGAATGCCTGTGCAAGTCCAGATGTTAATGACCAAGACAATTTTAAAGTGTTTTTAAAAAGGAAAGGGTTAATGCATTAATAGTCATGTGATGTGGGAGGGGTGATATAAATGGATGGTTTGATTTTATTGCTTGGTCTGATGAAGTTCATTGTTGAATGAAAGTGCTTACCACCAAGTTTTTGTTGTTTTGAATAACGTAGTTTTATGTTTTGCCATTTTGTTTTTATTTGGAGCATTTGCGTTTTTTTTCTTTTGAACCTTTTAATAGAGACTTCTTGTATTGTGATAGGTAAAACAGGTAACAGATATTCTGTGTCAGTAGAAGGGTTCTACTATGAAACCTTGACTGTCAAGGCACAGAGGAATCAAAACTCTGGAAACTAATGCCCAAGCCACATGCAATGGCAAAAAATTAAAGTGTTAGTGCTTATTTGTATGGAGACAAGTCCTTCTGCACCTCTAGATGTGGGGACAAGTCCCCACCTCCAACTTTATATACCAAAGCCATGGTTGCAGAAACACAAACAAGTGAGAAAGTTCTAGAAACAAGGGAATCACTGTTGGAACACACTTGTAAATTGTACTAGCAGTAATTTCCTGTGGAAAACAGCAATCAGCATTGTGGTCCTTGGTGTCTCGGCTCTGAGCTGTTAGAACTCTAAGATTTTCATGTCATCCACCTGCAGACATACCCATTAGAAGAGTCGAGCAATTTTCAAAGACGAGATGTAGAAATGTTTTCCTCCTGTCCCATGCCAACTTTTTTAGGACAATGTTTTCACCCTTAGATATTATGCTTTGTATGCTTTCTTCACCAAATCAAGATCACTTGTCATTAGAATCAGCTGAGTAAGTAAGAGAAACAAAGGGATTGAATGATAAACGTGCTTCCATCCAGTTAATTATGATGCTTTTGCTAATTCAGCTCTTTCTCAGATTTGTAGATGAACTGTGAGAATCTTTGTCTCTGTCTAGTCTTCATGCAATAGAATTAACATCAGAAAGTATGCAGATAATTCTTATCCATAGTTTAACTGCTTTTATTTTACTTCAATGTCGTCTTTCTCATTCTTTCTTGTGTCACTTTACCTATTGTTACTGTGCTCTTCCATATTCCTTTAACTGACTCCAACTATTTCTTTACTAGAAATTTTTCTGCCCCATGTACCTTCATTTTGTAGGCTTCAGTAAAACCTTAGGACATATCAAATTTGTTGATGTTAATCTTTCCCTGTTCTGCTTTCTGCTTCATTTTATTGCTTGTTTGCATTCATTTTCTTTTCTCAGTTGCTTCCCACATTTGGTAAGAAGTTCATGTTTTATTATTGTTTTGTATTGTATTCAGTTGTTAACTAAATAAACACACTAGGCAAAATCTTATTGTCAGGGTGGGAGGTTTTGATATCACTCTGGGTTCCAGCTCTAATTATGATGGATTAGAGTAGGTAAGTAATAATGTATTAGTTAAGTAACTGCCAAATGGTTAAATTAACTGTTTAGTAAAAAAAAAAAAAAAACTCTTTTTTTTTTTTTTTTTGCATTAGTTCAGTGATTGCCAAACTGTTCAATGAATACATATCTTTAAAATGTTGCAATTTTTTAAAGGCTGCAAAATGTACTTTACACAGAAAAGTGTGGGTGAAAAGAAAATTTCATTTTGTGCCATTAGACAAGATCTTTAACTGTAGTTTGTTGCTGCTGTTACTGTGATATTGTGTTCATTTTACTTTTCTCTCCTTTCAGCTACCTATGCTGACCTTATCTGACTTTCTTGTTTGTAGTGTTTAGTGCTGAACTGCAGCTAATCTCTTTCTAGTTGCTAAGTGCCTTTCGGTTTGCTTTTCATGTATATTGTTTGTGATTTTCTATTCCATATTTCGAGGCTTCCTTTTTCCCCTTTATGTACTTCCTTCCCCCAGACTAGTTTAATATGCACCTATGACTGCAGTCATTAATCCCTGCCGTTTCCTTTATACTACCACTTCTGTCTTAAATATATTCCTGACTGTGAGTTGTTCCTTCCTGCTCCTTTCTATATGATCTGCTACTTCTTTATTATCACCTCCAGCAGATATTTATTTATTTTTATTCTATACATCTGAAATCATCTCCAACATTAGTAGTGCCATGCTAGGATACTGACATTGTGCACAAAGGGACTTTAAGACCTTCTGCTGTATTATTTCGTCTGTACTCATGTTGCTGCCTGCAGTTTATCACTATTTATATCCTCAGCCAATAGCTTACATTATTATTTAGTGATGACTACTTATGCATAGAAAAAACAAATGCTGTCAGTGAATAATTCACTGTAATGCCTCCATCTGAAGTAGTTAACTTCATTTGTCCATCAACCTGTGGGTATCGGATCCATATCGGATCCGAGCCTGCAGTTTCAAGCAGCTAAGATCCGAGCTCCAAACTCCTCCCCTTACCCATAATCCCCTGCCATCCCTCTCTGACCTCAGATCTCATTTGCCGCGGTTCAGTCAGCAGCTCTGAATGAGTTCCAGGCATGGGAATATATCATCTTTGTGAGAAAAATCCTTTTCTTTTCTTTTATAGCAGTAAAATTTGTGTGTGTGTTGCTCCTTAGGTAGTTTCCAGTTGTTAACTGTTTTTGTAGTTAATTTTTAGTTAAATTACCCCCCCCCCCCATGTGTGTGAAGGTGTGTCTGTCTTTGGGCCTAGTGTAATTTGTCTAGTCATGCCTGAGGCCCCTAAGGCCTTCTTTTCTAAATGCACCAAGTGTGGCCATAAGCTGTCCCCAGTGGATGGCCACACTTGGTGTGTTATCTGCCTTGGGGTTGACCACCTCTCCTCAGGCTGCACCATTTATGCAGCTTTCAACCCCAGGGCTTTGAGGGACAGGACGTCGAAGTTGATTCTGGTGGGACTGTTGCCCCCAGACTCGACTTCATCCTCCTCTCCCTCCGTGGCACCTGCCATGGCCGCGGCAGTGCCACCTTCCATCCCTGCTCCCCTGGCCGGGACTCACCCTCCCACCTCAGGCCAGGAGGAGAGGGAAGCTAGGAGGGAGAGGAAAAAAGAGAAGCACCACAAGCGGCGGGCCGAGTCTTCCTTCTCAGCCCCGCTGGCCAAGCAAGCAGCTTCTCCCAGGGCCTCCGGGACTTCTCCTTCCCGGCTCCATTCACCCCCGTTTTTCCCCGGAGCCGGAGGAGGAGGAGACCCGGCCACCTTTGAGGTCATCGAGGTGGCACTCCCAGCCCACCTCGGTGGCCTCCTCTAGGTCAACCCGAAGCTTGTCCGATGCAGACATGGACCGGATGATGCATAGGTTCTTCCAGGCCCAGCTGCAGATGGGAGTGCTCCTGCTCAACCCCCTTTTTCGCCCTGATTGCTCCTTCTCCGACCCACTTCCGGGGTTCGAAGCCTTCGGAGCTGGGTAGCATGGGAGCCGGGGGAGTGTTGGCGCTGATAATACCTCGTACTTCAGCGCCGACGGCACTCTTGAGTTTGTCGGGTCCGTTTTCAGGTCTGAGCTCTCGGAGCTGAGAGCTGAGCTTTGGATCCGGAGGTGTCAGTGTGTCTTTGGCTCCGTCTCGGTCGGAGCATACTGGCCCTTCGGATCCAATTGCTTCGGCACCGGCTCCGATCCACACATCAGATCCAAGGGGACTGCTCTCAGATCCCAGAGAGAGCAGTTTTCCTTCAGCGTTCGATGTCATGGAGAGGGTATTGTCAATGGATTCGAGGCCCCAGGCTCCTGCTACGGTTCCACCCTGCACTCCCTCTCAGATGGGCCTACCTTCCATCACCCGGCCCCAGGGACAGCCTGCGCCTATGTCCCAGATAGTTCCCTTGGAGGAACAGGATGTGGTTGGTGAGGCCTCTTCAGAAAGCCCCCCTGAGGAAGTACCTCACAAACATAAGTGCAAGAGGAGGCACTTGGACTCACCTGAGTCCTTGACAGATGACACAGACTTAGAGGAAGGGGAAGGTTCCCCAAGGTCACCTCCAGAAGACGTCTCCTTCGGAGACATCATGGAAATGCTTCGAATTAGAGGGGGGTGGTCAGCCCAAAAACCTTCCTCTGATGAGTCTGTGTTTCTGGAGGCATTTGACGCAGGCCCATCTACCTCTTGGGTGTCCCCTCCCGCTGATCCCCTGGTAGACTTGATTGCTACCAGGGCATGGAAGGAGTTGGAAACTGTGGAGCCGATTCCAAAGAAACCAGATAAAATTCAAAGCCCCCCTTCTGATAGGACGTGTTGGAGCGAGGGTGCTCCTGTAGATGCCATGTTGGTGGCAGCCGCCACCAAAAAGGAACTAGCCCAGGAAAGTTCCTCGATCCATCCTCCAGACAAGGAGTCTCGGATGATGGACCACCTGGGGAACCAGATGTTCGCTTCAGCCACCTTCTCTGTAAGGTCACTAAATTATATGGCACACGTGATATGACTCCAGCGAGATCTCATCAAAGAATACGCCAGGTCGCCCCCAGAGTCCATGTCGGCCGAGGATAAGAAAGTATTCTCAACCTGAATGGCCACTCTCAAATCCATTGCGAACACCTCTATGCGGCTCCTCTCCCATGCTATGGAAGGAGCCGCTAGAGCTAGCAGAGTGGGCATTGTCTTATGATGGCATGTTTGGCTCCGCCATTGCAGTTTTGCAGAACCCTTCAAGGCATCTTTCGCTAATGCCCCGTTTGACGGTTCTTCGCTATTTGGCAAGACAGTACGCAACAAGCTGGTCCAGAGCGAGAAAGACGGGAAGACATTGTCTGCCATCGGAGTCTGCTTTTCTGCTCCCCAGAGGTCCTTCTCTAGGAACCAAAAGGGATAGAAGAAGATCTGGTTCCAGAAGTCTCAACAGTCCCGTTTCGCTCTGGACCCCTTGTCCTTGAGAAGCAGAGGAGGACAGGGTGGACGCCGGCCCAGAGGCAGAGGGGGACTGAAGAATTTCAGGTCGAGAGAACCCTTTTCTGATCAGCCTGCACAGCAACCCTGAAGGGTTACCTGACTGTTCCACTCTGGAGGCAGTCGGGGGGCATTTCTCGAGGCACCTAGCAGTTTGAGAGTCCATTACAACATATCGCTGGGTGCTTCGAATCATATCCAGAGGTTACAAGATCCCCTTTCTCAATCTCCCTCCCAAACCCTGGAGCCTCCCCGATGTTCCACCCAATCGAAGGGAGGCAGCAGCCGCAGAAATACTCCAGCTGCTAGAAAAAAGAGCAATGCAGCACATCCCCCCAGACCAATCCGGATCAGGCTTTTACTCCAGGTTCTTCTTGGTGCCAAAAAAGACGGGGGACTTAAGACCAATCCTCGACCTGTCATTTCTAAACCTGTCAGTGGCCAAAGAAAAGTTCCAGATGGTCACCATTCAATCCATTCTCCCACTCCTGCAGGAGAATGACTGGATGTGCTCTATAGACCTCAAGGATGTGTACTACCACATTTTGATGGACATGCGATCCAGAAGGTTTCTCCGCTTTTGGCTAGGGGCCAGCCATTACCAGTTCAGGGTCCTTCCCTTTGGTCTCACCACAGCCCCCAGGGTGTTCACCAAAGTCTTGGCAGTTGTAGCGGCCCACCTGAGACTCCAGGGAATACAGGTCTTTCCATACCTGGACGACTGGTTCCTGACCGCCCCCACCAGGCATCTACTGTGCTCAGCCAGAGATTACTTCCTCCACTTGGCCTCCCGACTGGGAATCACAATCAATATCAAAAAATATTTTCTTCAACCAGCCCAGATTTTGGACTTCATTGGGGCCAGATTGAACACAAGCCTTTTGCAAATCTTCTTAACTCCAGACCAGCTTCGAACACTAAAGGTCCACGTGCTGGCCCTTCTACACTCCCCGGCTCCTCCAGCGAAATTGGTCCTGAGGGCTCTTGGTTCCATGGCAGCAACAATCAACCTGCTACGCTTAGCGAGCTTGAACATGAGGGTACTACAATGGACCTTGCAGGTTCAATGGTCCATCCTGCAACATCCACTGAGTTCACCCATCCCCTTCAGTAGGGTTTGCAGGAAAGCCCTATTCTGGTGGCTCCAGTCCCTGGACTTCCAGAAAGGGCGCCCCTTCTCTATGTCCCCTCCTCTAACCACGGTGACCACGGATGCTTTTCTCCTATGGTGGGGAGGGGACTGTATGGGCAGAACCTTCCAAGGCATGTGGACCCATTCAGAGACCTTGTTGCATATCAATGTCCTAGAGATGAGAGCAGTGCTTTTGGCGTTGCAAGCACTCCAAGCCCTTCTTCCCTTGGGAACAATTGCAATTCAGACAGACAACATATCAGTAATCTGGTATATCAACAAGCAAGGGGGAACCAGATTCTACCCACTTTGTCGAGAGGCCATGAGAGTCTGGGAATGGGCGATCTCCACCAACCGCTTTCTCATAGCGCACATTCTGGGTCAGTCGAACATTTTGGCAGACAGGCTGAGTCGATCCATCCTCTCACCGTACGAGTGGTCTCTGAATCCGAGAGTAGCAAAGCAAATCTTCCTCAAGTGGGGTCAGCCTTGCTGCGATCTCTTCGCATCTCCTTCGAACGCAAAATGCAGCGACTACTTCGCTCTAATTCCCCCACTGGGGGAATCCCCCAGAGACGCTCTTGTGCATGTTTGGCCATCCGGTCTATTTTATGCTTATCCACCTCTTCCCCTAATGCTAAAATTCTTGCAGAAAGCCCGTCGGTTGGGGAGCAGACTGATCCTCATAGCCCCATTCTGGCCTCGTCAAGCGTGGTTCCCATGTCTATGGTCTCATCTAGTGAATCCCCCATGGATTCTAGATCCCACTCCGGATCTGATTTCTCACCCACTAGGATTAACAACCCCGAACCTGGACAACCTCAAGCTTACAGCTTGGTTGATCCAGTTCCAGTAATAGCTAGGACTCCCGGTATCTTGTCCTCTGTTAAGGCTATTCTAGTAGCCACTCACAAGCCTTCTACGAGAAAGGTTTATAATAGCAAATGGAAACGCTTTTCAATTTGGGCGGAGCACAGAAACTTAGACCTCTTTACAGCTCCGTTACCAGCAGTGCTAGAATTTTTGTCAATCTTATTCGACCAGGGTGCTAGCTCCTCTACGGTCAAAGTCCAGTTAGCCGCAATCTCCCACTATCATGTGGGAAGTGATCTCGGTCCCTTGGCCTCTTCCAAATTATGCAAGACCTTCTTAAAAGGCACTTTCCTCTTGCGGCCTCCTGTTAAAGATACAGTTCCTCATTGGGATTTAACTCTTGTTCTCCAGTCTCTGACAGCTCCTCCCTTTGAGCCTGCAGCTTTGGTGGATCTAAAATGCTTATCTTGGAAGACGGCTTTTCTTATTGCCATCACTTTGGCCAGAAGGGTTTCGGAGCTTCAAGCTCTTTGTGCCAAACCACCATACTTGGTTTTCCATAAAGATAGAGTTTCCCTCAGGACCAATCCCTCCTTTTTGCCCAAAGTTGCTTCAGAGCCCAATATCAATCAATCTATTAATTTACCAGTATTATTTCCAAATTATCAGAACAAGGGTAAATACAAGTTACATTCTCTGGACGTACACAGGCAATTGAGGTTCTACTTACACAGGACTGCTGAACATAGGCAGTCTGAGCAACTATTCGTATCCTTTGCAAGACCCTCTTTGGGCAAACCAGTATCAAAAGTTACATTGTCCAGATGGATTTCCCAATGTATACTTCTTGCATATAAGAGTTCTGGTCGACCTGAACCTGAAAGAGTCCACGCTCATTCTACCCGATCGATTTCTACTTCTGCTGCCTTTTGCTCCAGAGTGTCCTTGGACGACATTTGTTCAGCAGCCACTTGGGCTTCATCCCATACTTTCATTAACCATTACAAGTTGGATCTAATTTCCAGAGGAAGAGCATCCTTTGGCTCTGCAGAGCTCCGGAATATCCTTCCATGAGGACCCCCCAAGTTTGGGTAGCTGGGGACCCTGTCCCACAGGTTGATGGACAAATGAAGTTAACTACTTCAGATAAAGAAGTTATGTACTCACTATAACGTTCCATCTGAGTAGGTAAACTTCATTTGTCAGCAACCAACACCCCCTCCATCCCCCTAACCTATAGTGCGTCCTAGAAGGATTCCTTGTCCTTTTCTCCAGATAACACCAGGTTAGGAGTTGCAGGTGATCCTTTGTTGTAATATGCTGTTTTACTATAGCAAACTCGATCTGAGGTCAGAGAGGGATGGCAGGGGATTATGGGTAAGGGGAGGAGCTTGG
This sequence comes from Protopterus annectens, assembly GCF_019279795.1. Lineage (NCBI taxonomy): Eukaryota > Metazoa > Chordata > Ceratodontiformes > Protopteridae > Protopterus > Protopterus annectens. Next base: position 46,761,571 of record NC_056751.1, on the reverse strand, counting down.
AGCTCGGATCTTAGCTGTTTGAAACTGCCGGCTCGGATCCGATATGGATCTGATACCCACAGGTTGCTGACAAATGAAGTTTACCTACTCAGATGGAACGTTATGGTGAGTACATAACTTCTTTTTATACCACACCTATTGCATTCCTTCGCTGCACTCCCTGGGTAGACATGTCTCTTGCATGCTGTTCTTTTCCACTTTTGGCATATATATTTTTTACTTGTTTCATTACTCTTCACCATGTTATTACTACCTTCCTCTTTCTTAAATAAAGTTGTGTTTGCCAGGCAACAGTGACTGTTCCCCTTTTTAACTTTTGATAATGCAGTACTGCACTTAAACTTTATAACACTATCCCCTGCATTAAAATGAGCAGAGATTTAGAGAAACTTTACATTTCTACACACTGCAGAGTGTCGTGAATAAGTCATGTATTTATTCCCTAGAGAGCACACATGACTTGCATTTCTGGTACAGTTCAAACTCTGCCATCAGAAGCAGGACAATGATTCAGAAAGAATTAGGTTCATAGGTTAAGTACTAGGCTATCTGCCCAAGGGCATTTATAAGCCTAGCCAGAATGTGTGTGTTGGCTTGCCACCCCTTTAGTTAGTTCCCTGTGCCTCTGTCCAGCAGATTAGTTCCCTGCGCCACTGTCCAGCAGAGCCACTGCAGCAGTGAACCCGGGGTTGTTTCCCATCCACTCATCCACTTCTCTCTTGAGAGGTTGAGAGGGAGGAGTATGGATGATGAGATGATGTTGCCTGGCATGGGGAGTCTCTTCTCTCTTGGATAGGAATCTATTGGATCTTTATCCTGTTTATATGTTTATATCTAGAGAGAGTTTGGCTCTCTGGGATTCATTTTTTTTTTTAGTTGGAGCATGTCCATCAATTCTGGGTTTGATATGGCCTTGTATGTCAGGCAGAGATTACCTCTGAGTAAGTGGTATGCAACCGAGTACAACTGGAGTGTCTTGAGTCGGGCTGCATAGGGCATCTGTTTGAGGCCAGTAATCCTCCTGGTGAGGTACTTTTGTGGTCTTTCCAGCTGTTGCAGGTGTCTTGTAAGGTACATCCCAAATGGGGCATTGTATTCTATGATGGGTCTAATAAGTGATGAGTAGAGAGGCACAATAACCTCTTTTCTTCTAGATGTGAACCCTTTTGTGATTAGGTGGGCCACATAGAAGGATTTTCTAACCACCTTGGCAATATGATTATCAAAGGAGAGATTACTATCTACTTGGGTCCCCAGATCCCTTATTACATTTTCTGTATTTAGGGGACTACCACCTATGTGGTAGTTCACGGGTACTTTGTTTTTTCCAAAGGGGATGACTATGCGCTTTTTGGCATATAGCTTGAGGCCATGATTTTGACACTAAGTATCCGTCTCAGTGAGACCCATATGGAGTGTGTTTGTATCAGCCGGAAAATCAATTATGGCCCCTAGTTTGCAGTCATCTGTGAACTTGGTCAGCCATAGTCCTCCTATGCTTGCCTGTACCTCTGAGAATTATATAGCGAACAGGAGGGGTCCTAGGACTGAGCCCTGGGGGACGCCACTTATAACTGGTTTAGAGTCAGATGTAGAGCCTGCAACTCTCACCATGTGGGTTCTATCCATGAGCCAGTTGGCAACCCATCTCGTGACATAGGGGTTTATGTTCAAGCTGGTGAGCTTGTCTATAATACTAGAATGGGGAATGGTGTCGAAAGCCTTTGCGAGGTCTAGGTAGGCTGTGTGGACCTCCTTTCCCTCATCTAATGCCTTGGTAACCATCTCAAAGAAGTCCACCAGGTTTAGGCGGCATGATCTGCCCTTAACAAAGCCAAACTGGGTAGGGTCCAAGGTTTGGAGGTTCCCAATGTCTCTGTTAATGAGTTCCATGATGATGCATTCCATAGCCTTGCAGACCAGGCTAGTCAGACTTATAGGGCGATAGTTCCCAGGGTCCGTTGTGACTCCACCTTTGTGGAGTGGGATAACTGTTGCTGTGCGCCACTCTGTGGGTATGTAGCCTGTATAGAGGCTGAGTTTGAATAGTGTGTTTAGGTGAGGGGTTAGTTCATTTTGGAGCTCTTGTAAGACACAGCCTGGGACACCGTCTGGTCCCATTGAAGCTGTGTTTTTGGCTTTGGATAGGGCTGTTTTAACCTGTGTGTCAGTGATTGACGGGGCCCTACATTCTTCTGGTATGGTTATGGGCCCTTTAGGGGGTGAGAGGGGGTGAAGATTGCACTAAACCTGTCTGCCAGAATGTTGGCAATATCAGTCGGTTCAGTGTATTTTGTGCTATTCTGCACTAACTCAGAGCAGATCTGAGAGTTTCCACTAGACATAGCTAAAGAACGCTTTGTGGTTGTCTTTGGAGTCATTGGCAATTTTTCTTTCGAAACTAGCCTTGGATGATTTAATGAGAGATTGTAGTTTCTTGCTGATACTGATCAGGGATGTCTTTCCTTCTTGTGATTTTACTCTTTTCTGGTAATCTCTTAGATTACTTATAACTAAAAATACCACTGATGCCAATTTTTTAGTTTTAAAATGTTTGTTTTGCCACTTCCCCCCTACCCCACATCTCAAGTTCTCACTACTATCAGTCAGCTCTTCAGTATGTTCTCACTGTGTTTTGTACCTTCTGTTAAACACTCTGATTGAAAAAAAATGACTAGAGACTTTCACTGGGAAAAGACATCTAGATGTAGCCTGTCATGTCTGAGAACTTTTGTTTTCTTCTCCTGTGCAATGCATCTGCCTTTTACCTGCCCCTCTTTGTTTTCTTCTACCCCTTTCTTACCATGTCTCACCTGATGATCCTGTCATTCTTTTCACCTAGCGAGGTATCCAGCACTACTCGTTGTCATTTTCATCTGTGGGAATGATCTCACTCCATTACCTACTCTGTCTGCAGCTTATCTATTGGGCTTGACCTCACCTCCTTCCATGTTCTTGATCTCTTTCCTTGTTGTACCACCTTTGAATTGCTTTTGGGTCTTGGCAGTCCTCTCTGGCTTATTGGTGTTTCCGTTTGACTTCTTAAATATCATGGAAGATTTCTGATTTGGCTCATTACTAATTTGTTGCATTCTGGGTGAATCTGAATCCTTTTTGTCATTATGATTCTTCCATTCCCCCCAGTTTGGCTAGCCATACACACTTCTGTTCGAAACTTGTTAGATTTTCAATTCATTTGCAGTTCACTCATGTTTTTCCATGCATCCTCTGATCTCCTTTGATGACTTTCTCTTCATTTTTAGGAGATATTTCACTTTTTCTAGCTTTCTAAATTATATCTTTGATCCTGTCACCATTTTATGAAGAGTTGCCAAATAGTCAAAGAATACTGGAAGACTGCCATTTTCTAATTCAAACTTACAGTTTACGTAGGCTTGCCTCATCTGATATTCTTCCTTTTTGAAGTTTTCCATACCTTTTTTATTCATATTTACTCATGTTTCTTCTCTTTTGTTTACTGAAATCCGTCAGGCCCCAGTGGCCTACTGGATAAGGCATTGGCCTCCGAAACCAGGGATTGTGGTTTCATGTCACATCTGGGGTGATATAATCTTGGTACAAGTGAAGCTTTAATATATGATATGGCTTAGTGGTAAATCACTTTGGCTATGGGATGCATGGTCCTGGGTTTGAGACTTGCAAGGGCTGATTATTTAGGGCAGGAGGATGGCATAATGGTTAAGGTGGTGCAGGGTTTGATTCTCACATGGGGTAACTGGCTAGGCTTGAAATGGCCCACAAGGGTAGTTAGCCTAGTACTAATCAATGAACCAATGAACCAATGAAATACAGCACTCCTTCTTCAGCATCTGCAATGAATGCAGGTACATCAGTACTTCCCTTGCCTTGCTTTGCTCATTTGTTTGTTTCCAATTGAATAGATTCTTTTACTGCCTGTTTGGAACTTTTCTGGAAAATACAATACGCACTGCAGTAACATCTTCTTGAATAAGAACAGAGATCATCTGCCATCCTGACGTTTTGTCTGTGCGACCTATTTTATAGTCTGTTTACTTTTTAACTTCTGAAAGTGCAGTATGAACTCCAGTTTTATTTGAAGCAGTTTTCTTTTAGCAGCACCTAAATGTCTCTACCTGGATGATCTATTTCTTTAGTCCATTCATTCCATTGCAGAGATAGTGTCTCCTTGGTCCTAAATTCACAGCTGACAGCTGACAATTTATTGAAAAGTATGACCTGTGTAACATCCCTAAACTCCTCAGCATTCATTTCTTTATTGCACCTTCCTCTCCTGACATGCTTTAAATGTTCATGAGAGTTTTACAGACACAAAGTTTTATTGTTACATGACTGGACTTTAGATAGCTTCTTGGAGCTTTGGCTGTGCTCCCCAACACAAACACATTATTTTAACTTGTTTCCTTGCTATACTATTCACTGAAAAAACAGAAGTGCTAATAGAAAGTAGTCCTACCATAGACATAGCATGACACATGTGGTGCCCTGTGCCTTTATACATAAACTGTGGCATTTAATTTATATGTAATCTGATCATTTTTGTATCATTTTCTGTCTGCTTGATGGGAGAGTTTGAAGAGAACCACAAATATTTGTCAGTTTCACTGCCCAGGAATTAAATGCATACCTTATTCATGAGGTTCATGATGTCACATGCCCTCTGGCAGCTCACTGATTTCTGTATCGGGACAACAACATATCCCAAATTGTTGTTAACTTGATGCTCACTGCAGTGACTATTCTGACCCTTAACAAGCAAGGAAGGTATGTTGTGTATTGGTGGTCTTATTCTGTTGCTCTGCCCTGCCTCTGTTCTACAAAATGTGGCAATACTGCAGCTTGGTGTTCTATGAGGATGCATGAGGAAGCAGGCTATGTCTTGCCTGTGATAGTGAGGTTGTGCTTTGTAGGTCTAAACAGGAAGTAGCACATTGCTAATTCCCCTTGGATTTCCCCCCGGAGTATGACTTTTGTGTGTCTGGTTGCCTCCACTTTACCATGTAGCTGATCACATAGGTGTTTCAGGAATGTCTCTGCAGATTGTACCTCTCCATACTTTTGGTGTCACTAAGCATGGCACATTGTTAGTACCACCTTCCATACAGCATTTTGCTTCTAACATTTTGCTATGTTCCTGACATAAATCTGTTCAACTCTTCATTTTTCTCACAGTAAATTTCATAACAATTGACTTCTGGTCACTCTAGCCATATGATAACCACTTGTCTGTCAGTCTGACTTCTTTATAGTTTAATTATGGCTCTAGCTTTTCTTGCTATTTGTGCTCCCTTTGGGCAGTCTGTTAGGATATTGATCTTGTCCTAAAAAGGGCTAGGATTTTACATCAGGGGGTCTACTACACTCACTTAAACAACATGGCCTCTAAATATAACATCTCACACATTTCTGCACAAGTTCCATTGCCTCAGGCACATAAAAGTCCTAAATATATGTACCGAAGCAGTGCTGATATTCATGAAATTATCAACACTTTTAAGCAAGCATTTCTGCAGGACGGCAGCCCTCCATGTGTATGGCTTCACCCCCCACCCCCTTTGATGTATGCTCAATGTTGCTTTCTAAGTTGAAGAAGAAAATAAAAATTACTGTTTTACAGTGCTGCTCTCACACGTGATCGGCAGCTGTTTATGCTGCCAGTTGCTCCCCCTAACAGCTTGCACCAAGGCAGACACCTCTTTTGTTCCACCCTAGTTATGCTACTGCTTCCCATATTCCCATGGGTTTTTCACCAAGGTTTCTGTTTTCCTTCGACATCCCAGAGGCTTGCTGTTAGATGAACTAATGATCTTCTAAACTATCTGCATATATGTGTGTGTGTGTGTCTGTCTGTCTGTGTATGTGTGGGTGTGTGTCTGCATGCGCAAACGTGGATGTGTATGTCTGGCAATACATTCCTGTGTAGACTGGTATCCTGTCCAGTACTTACTCTGTACCTAAAGGTTCATGCTTGCTAGGATAGGCTCCAGTTTCCCTAAAATCTTGAATAGGATAAAAAGGGATATAAGGGAATGAATCTGTGAAAAGATTTTCATCAGTAGGTAAGTTTCCCCCCCACCAAATCAGTCAATTGTGGTTGCGAAATAGCAACAGAAGATTTTCACACATAATGCTTTTGTTTTGTGCATTGTACATGGCAAGCAGAAGCTGTGAGATTAAGTTAAAACCTAATAAAATAACTAGACTCAGATGATTAAAAGCACTGTCCTCTTTCTTACCTGAAAAGAATTTATACTGGTTACAGAAACTTTGCAATCAAAAACAAAAAAAGAAGGAAAGACATTCATTAACTATACATCTAATGAGGAAACTGAAGGAAAATAGAGAAATCATTTTAAAAGAAATGAAAAAAGAAAACACTATCTGAAGCACATGTTTGAAAGATCCTCCCATCTTCCAAGTGGTGGAACTTTTAATAGTTCTCTCTGCGGTGACAAAAACGCCTGTCATAAATATCAATAAGAAAGAGTCGCTGATGTAACTCATGCTTCATTTATGGCCAGACAGCCAATGTTGATGTCAGTACCTTCAGCCAAACCTCACAGAGCACTTCTTTAACTACAGGAGCTCTCATAGACGAAAGTAAGAATCAGACTGCAACATGCTGGACATGCCAGAGTGAAGTACAGCAGCATTGCCTTTAAAGGAAGGAATATTTCTACATTCTACATGTTAGCTGAGATTTGAACAGTATTTTGGCTATAAATAAATTTCCTAGGCAGTATTTTTGTTAGTTCTGAAATCAGCACATATGCAGCAGTATCTGCTGATGCTATCACAGGACCTGCATAGGTACCATTGACTTCTAGAGTTAAGGATCAAATCATTGTTGGCAGAAAGATAAGAGACCTAGGAAGTGATCATCCTCCCCCTTAACCCTGGATGAAGACCAGAATTTTTACCTGTAACATACTGAGTCCACTATGGGTCTAAACTGACTTTAGGACAATGTTTCAAACTAGTCTCTGGCTCCCCCAAGACATTTAAGAAGATAATCAGTTATATTTAACACTGCTTTGGTTGGTTCACAGCCAGGTGACCCTTTATTTTCTGAAATGAGATGCTGTAAGAGAGTACGAATGAAACAGTCCAAGTCATCTGCTCACCTCAATTTTATGCCTTCAGAGCTATTCTTTTATAAGTTCTCAGCATCTTGATACAGACCTGCAATAGCTGGAAGGCTGTACAGAGTTCCCTCTAATAATCCTTTGTTATAGAGTAATTTAAGGGCTGATCCTAATAATTTTGCTCTAACTTCTCTTCCCGCTTTTCATTATTCTCCTGTGACAACCTCCATCTTAAACTTCAGCAGTCTCCATTATGATGTGCATATTCATAGAAAAGTAGCTTCAGAATCCATAATCAGAGGACAGAAGATCTCTGCAAGCTATCAGAATGGCTTTCTCGGAATAGTCCATTACTACATCCATCCACAACCCCCTTTTTCCCATTTTTGCACATAGTGTTAGGGTGTCACTTCAACAAAAATCATCATCTAGAGCCATTGTTCTCACCAGCAGATGGTAGGTCTTTCATACCAGACACACTTAAACACATACACAAACACACAAATATACACACTCACACCTGTGTCCTGTTTAGAGTGTCCAATCCAGCTACTGTATGTCTATGGAATAATAGGAGCACCCAGAGAAACCCCATGCAAACACACAGGATGGCTATACAGACTCCACAGATAAAGCACCCCAGCTGAGACTCAGAGAACCTCTTGCTGTGAGGTGCCAATGGTACTCTCTACACCACTGTGACACCCTGTAAATATAAGACTATCTATGGTATAGTGGTAACTGTGAAAATTAGATTTTTGGTCCAAGACTAGCGTGGTTCCTCATAAATTCAATTTTTATCTATTGGTAAGATATTTGAATTGGTAATTATTTATGGTCTAGGAGATACTGAGGTATTTCTTTTTTGTTTATTCCTATTCTAAACATGTTCCCCAGGATTCAGCAAGCTCTGCACGGTGTGCAGGAATAGTGCAAGAGCTGCTGCACGCAATATGGTCGATGAGCGATCGAGGAATGAGCTCCCAGGATGTGCACAAGCGCTCCTACACTATTCCTGCACAGACACAGCTCATGTATGCTAATTACCCCATGTGCTGGTGAAAACCATGCAAATGAGGTGAATTAGCGATCCAGGAAGCAGGCAGCTGTCTATGCAGGAATAGTGTAACCTGCAGAAATGTATTCAGCTACTAACTGAATACATTTCTGCAAATTACAAAATGGAGGCATGACACCTCCAAAGAAAGCATGTATTCAATGTAGTAGGCATGCCAGTGATCAAACATATGACCATTGGCATGGGAAATAATTGCAAAATTATAAAAAATAACTTTTAATTTTGTTTTGGCCAGTTTCAGCCGTTTAAGCATAGGGCAGCGCTGCGCAAACGGGATCGGTCTGAAAATAAGGAAAAAAGTTGGAAATAAGCTTTTAAACCCAAATCAGCATTCTGCCATAATAGTCAATGGCATGCATAAGACAACAATACCATGGAATAGTGGTTGCTAAGGGGGAAGGCTGAATGTCAGTTTTGTAACCATGCATTAGCAGTCAGTTTTATGCAAATGAGGGGATTGATACTGAATCACAGATTTCCCCTCAGTGTTAGCTTGCACCCAACCATGTAGGTGCAGCTACATCATGGTATAAGCATAAGAGGTAGATGACCTCATAAGGGGGAGTGTCATGCATGCTGTAAGCTTATTGGACCTCTGTGGCCTGTGTTTGCCCTTAGTTAAGCACAGCTAAGAAAGGTGGGGGTGTGTCTGAGGTTGCCTAGCAGTTTTTACATTGCCAAAATTGGTGTGCACGCCACTCACCAGGTTTTAAACCAAAAAAAAAAAAAGAAAATAGCAGCTATGTTCACATCTGACCACTGGGTATGCGCGGTGCACCTCGGGGCTAAAACAGGAAGGCAATGGGAAGGGAAAACAGCAGTAGGAAGGCAATCAAGGAGAACTAGCATAGCTGACAGGTGAAATGTATCAGAATCAGCCAATTACTTAGGCAGCAGCCCAGCCCAGCACACTACTATAAACTATGCAAACACCTTTCACTCTGGTTTTTCCCGCAAAGTCTACACCACCGGTGTACACAGACCGAAAAATTTTATCCGTAAAAACTAACAAAATGATAGGGGCTGCTGTCGCCCTCATACATCAATATGTGGAAGAGGCTGAGGGTGGTGAGGATGAGAATGCTGATGACCAACCCACAGTGAGGAGACGGAGAAGATTGTACAGACCCAGGGCAGCCTACCAGGGGCTACATGAGCTGGCGATAGTGGAGCACTATAAGGTGGACAGGGACATCCTACAGCAAATTGTTGAGCTGTGCCAGCCACACCTCACACACAGAACCAACAGAGGGGAACCCATCCCAGTGGATACCAAGGTATGTGTAGGGTTAAGAGTATTAGCCACAGGTACCTTCCAAAGGTCAACTGGGGATATCATGGGGATCTCACAGGCATCAGCATCCAGGGTACTCCACCAGTTCCTGGATGCCATGTCAGCACATGCCGGTGAGCACAGATATTTCCTCAACACCCATGAGGTGTTGACCAGCAATATGCATCTCTTCCACCAAATAGCAGAATACCTTGAGGTAGTGGGTGCTATAGACTGCACGCACATACACATCAAAGCACCACCTGGTGAGTGGGGTAGAGTCTACATAAACCGCAAGGGCTTCACCTCCATCAACTGCCAGATCATGTGTGATGCCCAGGGCATTATCATAAATGTGTGTGCTGGCAGCCCTGGAAGCTATCATGACTCCCACATCTGGCATATGACACAGCTGCACCAGAGATTTGCCAGTGGGGACATCCCATATGGCCACCTAGTGGGGGATGCTTCTTATGCACTGGAGCCATGGCTGATGACACCCATCAGTAAATGCACACACACCCGAACAAGAACTCCATAATGAGGCACATGCACAAACCAGAATCATAATAGAGCTTGTATTTGAGATGCTCAAGTCACGGTTCCGGTGCCTGGACATATCCGGTGGAGCCTTGCAGTACTCTCTAGCTACATGTACACAAATTTTCATTGTATATGCCATGCTACACAATATGATCCTGCGGAAACAGCTGCAGCAGGAACAGCACGGGGCAGGGCCACACAGCCCCCCACCATTGCCAAGGTCAGCACAGGCACAGAGTGACCTGGAGGAGGAACAACCTGAGCCTGCACATGTAGACAGAAGGAGGCGTGCCCAGTATGCCCAGGCTTTGGCAAAGAGGCAATGCTTAGCACATACACTGACACGGTAGGGATCCAGGGAATGACACCTCTCTCTGACTTGCACATACAGTAAAAGGGATGCCAAACATGACACTACCTGTGCTTTACCATGTATAGGGAGTGTACTACATGCATCTGACATAGTCAGCCCTCCAGCACCATCCTCAATACTGGCCCAGCAACAAGGTAAGTCACTCTTCCTATCAGTTGCTGAATGGAGTTGTATGTTCTGCTAGTTGTATCTATGGTATGGATGTGAGCATGCAAGGGAATTGGGTGGCTGAATGGGATGGCAGCAGATAGTGGACACCTATATGGGCAGCATGAAATCCATAACAAATACTGGTGTCAACAAAGTAGGCAGTACTAGAGAAGGTGAAAAATCCCACTGCAGTACATGTGGTGGCCCAAATGTGTGTCCATAGGACAAACACGTGCATGTCAGTGAGGCTCACATACCCAACAAAAGCCTCAGCCAGCAGGATAGGTGTAGATGACCATAAAGAAAGGCTGTGCTAAGGCCTCCAATTGATGGCAATGGAGAACAGCCCCCCCGACCTACACAGACAGACTGCAACAGGTCTGGCAGTTATATGTTAGTTCTGAAGGATAAGAAGTCTGAAACTGAAATATAGGTCAATAAAACCTAAAATCTGTACTCTACTGATATCCCTCTAGTCTGCATGATAGGTCAGAATACAAAACGAAATAGAAGCCAACAGAGTACCTGAAATACCAGTACAGTCATAGCAAATGTTTACAGTTGTCAGGTGTGCCCCCCCACCCATAATCCTATGTAGAAATGCAGTAACATGTACGTGTGGGTTTAATAACAGTAGAGCACAGATTACCTGAGCTGTACCAATTTACAGGATAGATTGTTGCATGTGTACAATATGCAGGGGTCTGTGTGTTAGGGTGTTGTGTATTGTATATTGTGTGGAAGTGGTCAGCATGTAGGCATGGAGGGTTGCGTCTCGGTGACCTATGGCCAGTACTGTTGATGACAGGGCCATGTTCTGACAACTGCAGTGCCAACCACAATACATCCCAGCAAGACCCAATTCAGCAGTCATCCATACTCACTGTTCAAATGTCAATATCTGTCACCATCTGAAAGATGGACATGCCATGAATGTGGGCCCAGATATACACACAGTACACAGTTGGAAGTACCCTAGACAGAGTACATAAAATTTAACTGTCAACTGCACACAACCTTTGGAATTGTATATACAAGTTAGCAGCACACTAGTTGTCTGTGTAGTATGTAATACTGATGTAGCCTGGCCAGTCACTGCCAGACCACAAAAGGCACAGTTATGAAGTAATGAGAAACTGCCTATGTCCCTGCACAAGGCAGCATAAGGGGAATGTCCCAGGTATATCTGTGATTCAGCTGCAAGGAGCTTCCATATCACACATGCACTCAGCTTACCCCACCATCAGCCACAGGTTTATCACAGGTCATATCTCTGCTGTTGGGAATGAGTACAGTGTGACCCTCACTTCTGTATGAGAATACCCACAGAATGCAGCATGCTGAAGAGGTGTCCCATGCAGGTGTGTCCTAGCTGTAAGCAGCACCCTGCCAGCATCCAGAACAATGGATTAATATGGACAGGAGCTATTGCCATTAACACCTCGCACATTTATCCTGTCACTCCAGGGGAATCCAGTGGCTTGCAGCCTGGGACTGTAGGAGTGACAGATTGCACTGGTGTGCTTGAGTTGGCCTGCATCACTACCAAATGCCCTAAGTCCTCTGTCAAAGGCCTGTGCATTACCCGTACTGCCAATGTATGTCATCTCATGGGGACCCAACTAATGACATAACACAGTCCAAAGAACACAAATGAAAGGCTATGTTGACAAATCCCAGTAGCATGCCCACCATATCCTACTGCATGAACTGTGGACCAACCCCTAAATACCGCTGGGATGAAGGGACAAATATAGAGATACTTCTCAGATATCGCTTGTATAATGTTAGGAAGAGGATAGAATAACAGAGTGGTGGGTGTAGAAGCATGGATGCCATGGAGTGTGTGAAGTCTGAAACTCTGATGTGTGCCCATACTACCCCTGCCTGCAAACCCAGTAATGGGTGGCTGCAAATCTGCTCGTAAAGCACAATGTGAAGGGGAATTGACCAGATATATGAGCCCTGCCTCTAGGTAACCTGGGTGAATCTGTACAGCTGAGAGGTATGGCAACAACAGGATATGGCCATTCTGTTATGTCAATAGATGTACAAGCAGGGGATCCTCAGCCACCACAGCACCAAGGTGCTGGACCATCTAAACAAACCCATCAGCAAGTGTCTGCAGCTACCCCTCCAGAATGGCATGAGTGTGCAAGAATATATAGGCTGCAGACCACAATAGTGGACACAGCTTCATTCATGTTGTATTCCCCAGGAAATTACTGTGAGCAAATAAGTATATCTGTCAGTAGTTGATGACATAATGCATCACAGTGTAAAACAGTACATATGTCTGAATATCTCGTCTAACACCAACCATGTAACACAAGCAGCACAAATACAATAGTTACAGTATCCCACTATCTTTCGCCCATTGTGACTCCATATTGTCAACCTATCTACAGAGATCCTGCAGAAACAGGTTGCTAGCTGTAGGTGTAGAACACAAAATCCTGCACTGGAGTACAATCTACCTGGAATGGATTCACACACTCAATACAGAAGGTCATACTAGGCATGTTCCTACACTTGGAGAAATGAAGCCCATGTCTGACAACAACAGTGGACTGTACATATCTGTCAGTCGTAGATGTCTGTGCACACACACCACATTGCACACCATTCATGCTTTGCACACACATTGGATAGGAATACTCACACATATCCAAGGCAAACACACTATAATAGGTCAAGCATACACACACAAAGATGTGGGGAAGAGAGAGACAGACAGTGACAGAGAGATTTCCATCATGAGGCCTGTCCCACCTACAACACATCCAATTGGCCAATATCACATGATGTGCCAATGTTAATCACTGTAGACATTTGCTTTTGGTAGCCCTCGGCCCTATAGTGTCTGTGGTGCTTATGATAATTGTGTAACATGACAGTACAAATCAGTATTCATCTATCATTTGTATACCCAGTCCTGTCAAATGTAAAGCTGTGTGTGACTGAGTGTTGTGTGTGTGTATCCAGAGGAATGGTTTATGGCCCATTCACACACACTACACATCCCATTGTCCATGTTAGCACTAATGCTGATGTCAGTCACCTTGAAATAACCCTCTGGCCAAGTCTCAGCCCCATAAGCTCTGTGGTGCTTGCGATAACTGTGTAATGTTATAGTGTAACATAGTAGTTAGGTAGGAGTTTTAATCCCAGACATGGCAACTGTGAAACTGTGTGTGTGTGTGTGTGTGTGTGTGTGTGTGTGTGTGTGTGTGTGTGTGTGTGTGTGTGTGTGTGTGTGTGTGTGTGTGTGTGTGTGCAGATTAATGATTTTGAGGCCATTCACAGTCACTACACCTCCCATTGCCCTACTTTACCAACCCTGCTGATGTCAGTCACCTTGAAATACACCTTTGGACAAAGGCCACCCCTGTAAGCTCCCTGGCGTGTGTGATAACTGCGTAATGCTATAGTGTAACATACTAGTTAGGTAGGATTTCTAATCCCAGATATGGCAACTGTGAAAGTGTGTGTGTGTGTGTGTGTGTGTGTGTGTGTGTGTGTGTGTGTGTGTGTGTGTGTGTGTGTGTATGTGCAGATTAATGATTTTGATGCCATTCACAGTCACTACACCTCCACCTGCCTTACTTTAGCAAGCCTGATGTCAGTCACTTTGAAATACCCCTTTGGACAAGGGCCAGCCCTATAAGCTCTGTCGCTCGTACGATAACTGCGTCATGCTATAGTGTAACATACTAGTTAAGTAGGAGTACTAATCCCAGATATGGCAACTGTGAAACTGTGTGTGTGTGTGTGTGTGTGTGTGTGTGTGTGTGTGTGTGTGTGTGTGTGTGTGTGTGTGTGTGTGTGTGAGAGAGTGTGTGTGTCCTTGATAATACCTGATATTATGGACATTCGCACTTATTTCTCTCCCCTTACCCCTCCTTTAGCACTGCTGCTAGTATTAGTCACCTTCAGAGATACCTATGGAGAGCTCTCCAACATGTATGCTCCATGGCGTGTGCTATAAATGCGGAACAACGTAGTAGGAGTAACTACACAGGTATGGGTTTGAATCTCATCTGTGACAAGAGTTTGTGGGTGTGCACCTCAAAGATTTTGGTGCCATTTATACCCAGTACACATCTCAGAGCCTGACTTTAGCAGTCCTGCAGATATCATCCACCTTAGAAGCACCTGTTGCCATATCTAAACCTTGTCAGGTCAGTGGTGCATGTGGTAAATGTGTAACATAATGGTCCGTAAAGATTGTTAGATAGAGGTTTGAACCTCACCCCTGGCAAATGTAAATGTGTGTTTAGGGTAAAATTATTTTTGGGATCTCTCACCCACTACATCACCCAATGCCAGTATTTACAAGGGCTGGTGATGTTCCTCAACTTAGAAGTATCTTGGGACAACATCCATCCTATAAGCTCCATGGTGCGTGCCATAAATGTGGTACACTATAATAACAATGCATAGCTAGGGAGGGGTTTGAATATCAGTGCTAGTAAGCATGTGTGTATGTGTGTGTGTTTGCCTGTGATATGTATCCTGTGTGGAGGTTGCTGTGATTGTGTAATAACAGGATGCATTGTGGAGTGTGTTTTGCTAAATTATTATGTTGAGGACCTAGTATATGTCACACTGTCCACCTTACAAGGGCAACAGGTGTCAAACACCAGAGAGGCTGGTGTAGACAATCCATAGCCCTACATGTGACATTATGGATTGGTGAACAATGTAGGCAACCCTTCTATTACTCGGAGAACACTCTCCACCCATGTCTCATACACAAACACACTTGGCTAGGCAACAACCACTATATTGGTAGTTCCCTGCATATTGCCTCACAGATAGTAACCACGATGTGATTGCAGTGGACTACATACCTGTTGACCACAACAGTGCCACTGACATCAGAAAGTACTGTGATGTGTTACATCTCCTGACTGTGTGTTATCCAGCAAGTAAAAGGGCATGGCACCCTGTTCCATACCCGCAGTAGACAAATAAATGCTTACAGTGGCCCTTTGCTATGTTACCCACTGGACGCCTGCAACAACTGTAGAGTCTGCAATTGTAATGCACAAAGGGAATACCATGCCTTATACACATGCCCTCTATGGACAGACACCACTAACTCCACTTGAATACCTGTATCATGCTGTCAATATAGGTGCAAGCATGACTTCAGTTCCATAGCCAGGTCTCACCAAGTGAGGTCAGGAATGCTACATCAAAAGATAATCTGTCCAAACAACATGCCCCAGAGACTTCAAGTACACTTCCACATGTCAAAGAACATGCGTGTGGGACATGTGCACAACCCAGACACTGTCCACGTTATGGACTATAGATCACATACATAGGAAGCAGTGCACATTACTGACCACCCACAATAGTAACCAAGATGAGTGGATGGTGAATACAATACCCACCCGAGGACCACTTCAGGGACTACACCCCTGAGCCATACTGGAGACTATTATCATGTGACCTGATGCCAAGGTATTCCCTTTGTCTAGCCTTGTACAGCCTTCAGGCCCATTCACCTACTACACACCTGTGAAGCAATGAACCTATGCATCTCAGTACTGGCAAGTGTGTGTGTGTGTGTGTGTGTGTGTGTGTGTGTGTGTGTGTGTGTGTGTGTGTGTGTGTGTGTGTGGAGATGAATGATTTTGAAGCCATTCACAGTCACTATGCCTCCCATTGTCCTGCTTTAGCACACCTGCTGATGTCATTCACCTTGAAATAATCCTTTGGCAATATTTCAGTTATATAAGCTCTGTGGCGCTTGTGATAACTGCATATTACTATAGTGTAGCAAACCAGTAAGATAGGAATTCTAATCCTGATCCTGCCAGCTGTGATAATGTGTGTGTTTCCCTGAAAGAGTGAGTGTGTGTGTGTGTCTTCGTTGACATCTGCTTTTGTGGACATTCACACATACTACACTACCCTTACCCTTCCTTTAGCACTGTTGCTGATGTCACTCATCTTCAAAGATACCTTTGGACAGCTCTGAAACATGTAAGGTCTGTGGTGCATGCAATAACTGAGTAGCACTGTAATAGCAATAAATAGTCAGGTAAGGGTTTGAAACTCAGCACAGGTAAGTGTGTGTGTTATCACTGTGTGGATGTTGGGGTGATTGTGTAATGACAGGATCCATTGCAGTGTGTGTTTTGCTACATCATTATATTGAGAACCTATATGTCCCATTGTCCATATTACAAGGCCAACAGTTTTCAAACACTGTAGAGGTTGTAGACAATCCTCACCTATAAATGTGTACAGCCATGTGCAATTACTATGTAACAGTATGGATTAGTAAACAATATAGGCAACCGTTATAATACCCAGATACCACTCTCCACCTACAGATCATACACAAACACGCTTGGCTCTTACTCTTACTCCCTTCCTTTCTTACATTGTCTCTGTCTCTGCCCGTCTCTCTCTTTCTCTCTCTCTCTCTCTCTCCCTCTCTGGTGAATGTGGAAAAGTACATTTGTTTTGCATAGGCAGCACTTAAGTTTTGTAAGTAATGCTCATGATCAGCTGATGGCCTGTGCACAAATTGCAGTCTCCCACTTGCTAATTGCATGTGGAACAGCTGTGGTATCATTCCTATAGCCAATTGCATGTAAACACACTCCTATAACTAAGCACTTCATGTGGGTGTTGGCCCTTTTCCTTCACTGTGAGCAGGACTTCATGTGGGTGTTTGGCAAACAGCATCACATATGGTAGTTGAAAATACCTCTTACAACAAACACTGTAGAGACAGGCCAACAAACAGGAGGGTGATGTTCCAGACATAGGGACAGAATGTACTTATTGCTGTTCTACATTTGAAGTAATGTTGGTTTAACAGTATTTGTGTGGATATGGCTGTTCTACATGATTTAAAGTCTGGCATGACAGTGTTATGTGGTTGAGGAAACTCTCACCTGTATGGCTATCTGCAGACTGGCCAGAGTTTGGAGTCTTATATGTGATGTGTTACTCAAACATTTCCTATCTTTAGAAATGCAGTAGCGTACTCTGATGGTTGCAGTCAGTACATGGTGACATCCATGTGAGTTACTGACTTCATATCCCTCAGAAGAGATATGTCACAACAAACCCTGTTACACCAGGAATTTTCTCAGTTTATCACAGCAATATGTCAATATTGGCCCTGTGTTTGTGCCTCCACCCCCCAAGTCTGTCACCCTTTGTCCATATGTCATGCAGTAAGAGGTGCATATGTACAGTACATCATTATTTACTGACATCATACCTGATAACAAGCCAGTGAGATATCAGACTGCTAGACATGTTATGTATAGTAGGCCTTATATTTGAGGACAAAACCTGGACATTCTGTAGTCTGTACAGTAGTGAGGACTGTGTACTTATGGTGATTGTTGACAGAGTGTATATTGTGAATATGTTACTTAGCCTGTGGTAGATGTCATTGTTCTTGGTCCTGTTCTATCTGAGATTGCATGCTGCTCCAGTTTATGGTACCTTATCAGCGTACATGTTTGTCGGGCCACACTGACACATCTCCCATACCACAGTCAGACTACACTGTGTATTGGCCCAGTATATGTAGTTAGTTTGTGAGTGGCACATATGAGGATGTTTTGTTCACACAGTCTATATACTGTACTATTAATTAGGCGTACCATAATGTGACTGTGACTGTGTTCAGATTGGTTGTGGGTATGCACTTTCACACTGGTGTCTGTTAATCCGTGCTGTTACATGCTTGCAATGCCTGCCATATTTGCAAGTACATGTGTATTCCTCCATAGGAAACATGGGTCAGTGTTGTGGCAGTCTGCCTGTAGTTTGCACAGTGCTTTTGTGACATGCCTAGCAGCTCAGTGTATTTACCTAGTGTGATGTTATTTCCAGATTTTTGTCAGATGTACTGTTGCCTGGCCACCATAAGTGTTGTGTATTTCTAAAAAAGCAGTGGGATGCTGTGAAGATGTATAAAGCAGTGGGATGCTGTGAAGATGTATGTCACTAACTAGTGGGAAGTATATGGGCTTGAGACCTCTGCTCCTCCAGTTAATATGTGTTAGGACAGACAGGTGTGTGAATGCATCAACTGTGTGAGCTTATCTATTCCAGTATTTTTGTGATATCCCCATTTATATGACTGTAAACATCCACTTTGTCAGGCTTGGTCCACACGTCTTGCACTAAAGAGATCTGTGTGTACCTCTGGAGTGACCAGATTGTGTCAGACTGTGCACGTTTATTGGTCATATCTCTGCTGTATTCCACAGGATCATTACTGTGATTTCTGTGGTACTTCACTATGATGATCTTATGATGTCTGTCAGTAACTGATGGTGTACATGTCAGTATCAGAAGTGACTTCCCACATGTCTGTTGACAAAACCCCTGTTACTGCAGCAACATTCAGCATTTATACCTGCAATAATTACACTACATCCACTTGCACTAAGAGGCTGTGACTATTGGTGCTGAGGTATGACTCCACTACATGTTATGGGCATATGTTATATGAAAATGTATATATATATATATATATATATATATATATATATATATATATATATATATATATATATATATATATATATATGTCAATATATATGTATATGTATATATATATATATATATATATATATATATATATATATATATATATATATATATATATATATATATATATATTCTTTCGGCTGCTCCCATTAGGGGTTGCCACAGCAGATCAACTGTTTCCATTTCTTCCTGTCCACTGCATCTTGCTCTATCACACCAACCACCTGCATGTCTTCTCTCACCACATCCATAAACCTTATCTTAGGCCTTCCTTTTTTCCTGTTACCTGTCAGCTTCATCCTTAGCATCTTTTTCCCAAAATACTCTGCATCCCTCCTCAGCACATGTCCAAACCAATGTGATCTTGCCTCTCTGGCTTTGTCTCCAAACCTTCCAACCTGGGCTGACCCACTAATATACTTATTCCTAATCCTGTCCACCCTTGTTACACCCAGTGCAAACCTTAACATCTTTAACTCTGCCACATCCAGCTCTGACTTCTGCCTTTTTGTCAATGCCACTGTCTCCAACCCATATAACATAGCTGGTCTCACTAACCTCTTGTAGACCTTCCTTTCACTTTTACTGGTATTCGTCTGTCACAAATCACTCCTGACACTCTTCTCTACCACTCCATCCTGCCTGTACCCTCTTCTTCACCTCTGTTCCACACTCACCATTACTCTGAACTGTTGATTCCAAGTATTTAAACTCATCCACCTTCACCACCTCTACTCCCTGCATCCTCACCATTCCTCTATCCTCTCTGTCATTTGCACACATATATTCTGTCTTAGTCCTGCTGACCTTTATTCCTCTTCTCTCTAAAGCATATCTCCACCTCTCCAGGGTCTCCTCCACCTGTTCCCTACTCTCACTACAGATCACAATGTCGTCATCTGCATATATATATATATATATATATATATATATATATATATATATATATATATATATATATATATATATATATATATATATATATATATATATATATATATACATATATATATATATATATATATATATATACATATATACACACACATATATATATATATATATATATATATATATACACACACACACACATATATGCATACATATATATATATATATATAATATATATATATATATATATATATATATATAGATGTGTTGTGTGTGTGTGTGTATGTGTGTATATATATATGTATATATATATATATATATATATATATATACAGTTCCAAAAAGCATCCAGCACTCCAAATAAATCCAAAAAGCCAAAGTTGTAAGAAGTTTATTAGGCAGCTGCCCAACAAAAACACAAACCGGCGACCGGTTTCGCTCAAGGTGTCCTCAGTGTATATATATATATATATATATATATATATATATACATATACATATATATATATATATATATATATATATATATATATATATATATATATATATATATATATAGAGCCATATCCTTGTTTTGTGCAAACATGTGTGTTGTATATACCTTCCCAGATGTATACCACCATATTTATCTGATATGTGTATAGTTAGATATAACAACATACTGATTCAACACTATTTTCACTAACAAATACAAACAATTGTAGAAATCAAAGCAGTTGTTCACTGCTAATCAGTATGTGTACTGACAGATATATTTGAAAAAAGAAAAAACATTTTCACACCTCTAATGGTTTAGTGGTTAACTGCTGTGACTATAGTGTACAGGGTCCTGTGTTCAAAACCTGCAAGGGCAGTTTATTTTGTTGCTAGGCAGAACTAGGTCTGTTGGATACAGAGTGGTTAAGGCAGTTTTGAGCAGCTTTAAGCAGGATTGCATGGGTTTGCATGGCGGTAAGTGCTGCTAACTGGTGGTTAAACGAATAGGCGCTTACACCGTGTAGGCTTCCCTTACCAGTGCACAAATGTGCTTAGCATTTACATTTAAGCAAGGCTTATACCTGGTAAGCATAGCTTAGCCTTGGTAACCAGTGATCACATTCCAGACTGATAAAATAGCAGGGTAATGACATCTTTAATAGGTGTATTTAATTCCATGTACATAACATGCTTCTGTGTTCTGTCATTACAGTAGCAAGAGGTGTGAGTATACTGTATGGGACACCTGAGTATATATGGCTAGTACAACAGTATTTTCTCTTTTTATGTGTTTCATACATGGGTAGTATCCTAGGTTATATGCAGTCACATTTGCATGTACTGTATGATTACGTTACTACTGTTAACAGTGCTTTCCCAAGTAAGAGTAGATTGCAGATTGTAGTACTGGAACCATACACCCCTGCATGGAAAGCTTGACTCTAAGTACTGACTATCATGTTCTTGGTGTGTGAGCCATGTATTATTAAGTATTTGCTACTGGATATTGATCTGATATGTGGATATTAACTGTAGACTACTCTGTGTATAGGACATGTCATTGAGGGCTGCTGTCATGTAGTAATGGCATACCTATCAGTGTCAGACATCTGTCTGTCAAAACATTCATCCTAATGCATAACCTGTTGGCTAGCTGATTTCTGGCTGTCCTCTGTACAGATGTGCAGATGTCAGGTATCCATCTTGGCTGCTTACAGGCAATCTGTGCTTGACTGACACTGACATGTCTGCCCAGCTGTGTTATAAATGCCACAGCTAGGAAACCCCACCCTGTATGCACCACATGCCATGGATACCTCAACTAGACTACCACAGTCAACAGAACATGCTTGGGTATAGGTCTCCAACCCAGATACTGGCCATGTTATGTAATATATGTTGCATACATGTCAGTTGGAGCACCTCACTGGCCCTCTGCAAAGAAAACCAGATGACTGGATGTTGCATTTAACTGTCACCCTGGGGATCACTCAAGTGGCATCAGTTGATAGATGGCCTACTGACAAATGTCAGGTGGCATGATACCACTGTACCCACATCCTCTACTCTTCTCACCTCTCTATGGACATTATCCTGGTGCACACCTAGGAACATCTGCACCTATAGATCTCAGTACTGACAAATGTGTCAGTGTGCATTACTGAGAATAACAGTGTCTGTGTGTTTGTAAACTTGTAGTTGATAATACCCTGAGGGCCTTTTCACCCACTACACCCACCATTGCCATAGTTAGAAATGGCCGCTGCTGAAAAGGACATTAAATATACCTTGTTATACTCTTCACTCTATGGGCTACCTGGAGCTTGCACTACCAGCATAACACTGTTGTACAAATGGGTAGATAGGCTTGAGTTACCCTCTGAGTCCTGGCAAGTGTGTGTATGTATGCCAGTGTGTATATTTGTAGGATACAGCATTCTGTGGCCACATTCTCCAAATACAATACACCTTGCCATACATTATAAGGGATAGTGATATTTCTGACATTAGGAGAGTCATGACAAACCCTCACCCTACTATCCCTGTGGCATGTGCAATAAATGCATATCCCTGTAGTAGCACTGATTAGATAGACAAGGGGTTATATTGCAGTCCTGATCATTGTGTGATTTTGAGTATAGCAGAGCATTATCATGGGTTTCAGTGAGTAAAATATCCAATGTGGTGTGTGGGTGCTGGGTATACTGTTTTTACACCATGGCACCTCCAGTACATGTCCCAAGGTCCACTGTATGAGGACCACTGTCACCATCATCCATACAGGTAACTGATTACACTATCCACCCCAATGATGCATGTGCTGTGTGCAAATTATCTGTAACAGAATGGACTCACTGACAAGGTAGTTAGCACTGATAAACCCAGGTCTCTCAGATGTGTCTATGACTGTTATGTGTTTGTCAATTTGTATATGAGAGTATGTCATACTATGTATTGTTCAATAACACCCAGTACATTCCCCATTACTATACTGTACAAGGCCTGCTGATGTTCTTCACTAAACAAGAAACTCGGGACACACCTCATCCTAAAAGATGTGTGGCGTATATAATTAAGGCCAAACACATTAGTAGCAATAAGTACCTAGGTAAGAGTTCTACTCTCAGTGTTGCCAAGTAAGTGTGTGTGTATGTGAAGGGATCTACTTCAGTTTGCAGAAAATACATGTCCCAGGAGGTCATCTGTCCGAGAATGACTGGCAAACACTAACATTTCAAAGGAATCATCTTGTGGAAATTCATTCCATCAAAACTAGTGGTAGATGTGTAAATGCCGTCTTCCCCACTATGCAGCTGTACAGTGATACTGGAGTTGGTATATATAGTTGGGTGTGGATGTTGTGGGCACAGCCACCCTCATTGGGGTTATTGTTGTGTGTATCCCCCGCTTAGTCTGCTGTAATACTGTACAGTTTATGTTAACAGGTTAAGTAGTTGTCAATCACACTATGTGTGGTTCTACACCACCCCACACTCTCCAAAGTGGAGGGCTGTGCCATCCACACCAGCACACTTATGTTTACCAACTCCAGGATTGCACTACATTGGAGAAGAGGGCATATACCCTGCCAGTACCATCATCAATGACATTAAACTGGCAGACTGATTATTTACTGATGTGATGTTTTCCTATTTTGTCTTGGTGGAATTACATAGGCTAAAATGAGTTCACTGCAAAATTAAGCACATCCATGTGTACAGCATTCTCTGTGTAGTGCATCAACACAAAAGCCTGTGTGTGTGTGTGTGTGTGTGTGTGTGTGTGTGTGTGTGTGTGTGTGTGTGTGTGTGTGTTATTCACAAACATTTGGTGTGTGCCATCCTGTACACTTACCATTGTCCACTGCAGAAGGACTGCTGACATCAGCCACCATGTACTCACCTGTATACACCCCTCAGACCTAGCAGCCATGTGGCTCATGCAGTAATTGTTATACAGACCTGTTACTTGTGTTCAGCTGTACCCAGGATATGACTTAGTCAATGTGTCACCACAGTGCCATACCCCTTGTAGGAAACAACAGCAGACCAACATCCTGCTGACACATAGACACCTACAACAATAACTGAATACATTATGGAGACCACGATCAGTCAGTGTTAATTACAGCTATAATGCATCGTGGCTAGACAGCTACATATCCTGACATGTAAGCATTAAACTTTCCAGCTGAAAACATGTTACACAGCATTACATTGCTAAACCTTAGTACATTCACCCTGTGCATCAGAACTATATTAGCATGTCCCTGCATCAATGGTATGGATGACAGGGATGTGGCACAGGTATCATCCTATGCACAGGGTGTGTTGTGTGTGTGCTATAGACCTAGGCTGAGCCATTTGGTTGACATCATGTGTGTGCGTTAGGCGGTTTCGTTATCAATTGGGCTGTGCAGATGTTGTGTGTGCAGGTATGGAGGTGCCTTAGCTGTGTTGGTGATGTGTGTGTGTATGTATGCACACAGTTCTGCCATGCGGCTGCCCTATACAGGGGTTTGTTGGACAGCTGCAGACTGTCAATGGCAAGGTGTGCAGTTCACCGTGTCTGGTCATGGACACACGAACTCTGTCTGCCAAGGGTTCCACAGGCACTACCAGGTACAAGCCCAGATATGGTACTCTGATGATGACAAATGTTCGCTGGATCCTGGTCCCTGTTGATACTGGCCAGGACCATGTGCACGTAGCCTGCTGTGTTATGGTGTGGACAGCACCCCCCCTGCAGTGATGGTGCTGGTACTCCCACTAGGGAGTGGCTGTGACTTGTTGCATGTCCATGTAGACCTCCACCCATTTGTGTTGCTGACTTACATCCATGTGGTTGTCACCATACTCCTACCATATGCTCTGAGACAGACATTGCACGGTCGGGGATTCCCACCATCTCACCCGACCATCTATCCAGGACCTCTGCAAAATAACGGTGAGCACCTGCAAGATCATGGATGTTGTAAAGTACAGCAGAATGAGTAGCCCTCTGGAGCCTCAGACTCTGTCTGGTATAATGTTCCATACGTGCCTGTGCCTCCATGATGGCCCAAAGCATGCATCTGGTAACACCTGCTGTGGCACTTCTGCCAGGGGCATCATGCCCAGCAGCCCTCCTACAAGCACCCCTGTACATCTGCCTGTGTGGTACCTCGCCGGTCATCCGGCTATGGCTGCTGTGTACAGACACACTTGCCATAGTCACCAACTGTCCTGTCCCATGCCACCCGCCAACTGTCCCTCACCTATGGCCACTGGTGATGGGGTATGTATAGGCATTGTGACTGTGTACAGGAATGAGGTGGATTAAAGTGGGATGTCAACTGATGGCACAGCTTCAGCCCCTGACAACCCTGCCTGTGCCTCACCATACCTATCATCATTGTCAGAATCTGTATGGACACTAACATCAGTGTGCCTGCAGGAGGGACCCTGACCCACCTTGCCACTTGTGAGGAGAAAACAAAAAACATAATTTAAGACCTGTACGTCATTGCTTACCTCTACACACAGACACACACACACTTACAGGTGAGGTGGCACAAAGATATTACACAGACCTCTCATTACCCAACAGTCAACATGCATGACATATGGCGCTGAACAGCATGCACTGCAGCTATACTCAATCCTTGTGGTTAACAATATTATACGTCTATGTGATGCATGAGTTGTGTTAGTAGGTGATGCCCCTTCCCCTGGAACATACTGCACCCATGTAGACAGTATTGCTGTGCACCTGTTCAGCACCCTGGCATGTACTGTGCACCATACCTCACGAGTGTATACACCATTGCTGAATGTGGATATGTGTGGCAGTTATATTTGCTCTGTTGCTCACAGCCCCTATGTGTTTGTCTGACACATACCTGGGATGATATGAGGACAGATGTCAATAGTGAATGCCTGACTTATGATTTGCAGATCTCATCATTAGCAGTGCATGTATGAGCAATAAAATCCAATTACACTGACAACCTTCAAAGCTTAATAACCGAAAAGATGTCAGTGAAAAGAGAACCAAAAAACAAAAAATTCACTGAGAGCAGACAAATAGAGCACGAGCCAAAGCCAAGTTTATTCAAACCAAAAAACAGAGGTACGTGCTGTGATGAACGCTACACAGTAAAATTGGCGTTTTCGTAAAACCTTCATCAGATACAAAAACAAGAATGCCTTAACCTTACATAAATAATGAACCAATTATGATGTAACCAGGTATGATTGGACAACCAATTAATTAATTGACTCCAATGAGAAAAGACAAATAAAATAATGCTTTAAAAAGTACATGCAATTAAAATCATTTAAAACATTTTATAACATAAGTTAGACGTATTTATAGGTTCATAGGTTCATACTAGGCTATCTGCCCTAGGGCATTTATAAGCCTTATAGTTGGCTGGCTTAACTTAAGCCCCCTTTGTATGGGGAACTATTTTTTTTTTTTTGCTGTGCCTCTGTCTACACTGAGGTAATCCCTGGTGGGAGTATAATATCTCCATCCATCAGATTTCTCTTGAACAAGGGAGGCGAAGGCTCTGCCTGCTGCTCTGCCACATATATACGGATTTTGTTTCCCACAGCATATCTTTTGTCTTTGGGTGATGAATCCCCCTCCAGCACGTCCTTAGCCATGTCGAGGGTCGTCCTCTCCCCTCCCGCCTTGTGGCGGGATCTTCTAGATTGAGGAGGTGAAGCATATTCATCAGATGGTTTGTTGACATGGCATAAAGGTGCAGGGTCACACCTCTGTTAGCGACTGAATAGCGGGAAGCTGGAGTACTTTCAGCTGGAGAGGGCAGGCAGGATTTTTTTTTTTGACTTTTCCTTTTTGGTTTTGGAACTTTGTTGAGTCTCCTGTGGCCTGCTGCAAGTGGTCAGATATCATTGGGGCGAATCAATGGGTGTGATGGTGATGAGTGATGAGAGATGAGTACTATGAGACCTCTCATGATGACATCCCTAGATGATGAACTCCCTTTGATGAGGTGGGTAAATCCTGTAGGTCTACTACACTTTGAGCTAATGTGAAGCTGAACTGTCTACCTGGGTCCCCAGGTCCCTGATAACTTCTTTCTGGCTCACAGAGGATTACCCAGGTAGCCATATAGTAGCTAGGTGTTCTTTTCTTTTGGTATGACTATGCATTTTGCATTTAGCTTTTTATTTTAGGCAAGGGCATGTTTATCCGTGTTTGGCTTCAGGCCCTTCCGAGTCTATCTGTGTCAGATGTGTTTTTTAGCCACGGCCAGATTGAGCATTCTCAAACAAATGCTTTCACTTACCTCCTGTGTTTGTGTGTGCTTGGAAAAAAAAGTAGATGCCAAAAAAGAGTGGGCCCTGGACTGACCTGACACCACTTACCACAGGACAGGCTTGTCTGACATGGCTGCCCCAAACCTGACCCTGTGGGTTCTGTCACTAGCCAGTTTGCAACCCATCTGTAGTATGTATGGGTATTTGGGCGCCAATGTGTTTTTTTCAACCCGACCCTTGTGGGTATTGGACAAGCCTTCGTAGGATGTCGAAGGCTTCTGCATGACTCTTTCTTCCCCCAAGTTCAATTTTGTTGGTGACTGTTTCACAAAAAAAACTAAAAAACTGACAAAGCCTTGACAAATTGGAAACAAAGTCCGATCCAAAGTCTGCAAATTCTAAAGAGGTCCCTGCCTATATCTTATGTCTTTTATGATCCTCTCCATAGCTGAAGGATAAGCTAATTTAAGCTAATGTGCTGTAATTGCTAATGGGCAGTAATTTCAGTGGGATTTGGGGGGGCACACTGTCCAGTTTGTTTACTGCAGGTGGAGCAGTCACTACTATTAAAAAACAGCTGTCAGCCTGAGACTTTATTTTTGGAGCATTGAGTTCGTGTGGGACACAATCATCA
Organism: Protopterus annectens; assembly: GCF_019279795.1. Taxonomy (NCBI): domain Eukaryota; kingdom Metazoa; phylum Chordata; order Ceratodontiformes; family Protopteridae; genus Protopterus; species Protopterus annectens. Next base: position 46,733,758 of record NC_056751.1, on the reverse strand, counting down.
CAGGTTCATTGAGAGTGGTGCTGTGTTTTTGAGAGAAAGAGTGGGGTGCTTACGCTTTGAGCTGTGTATTTTGGGGGGGGCATTTGTTTGCTTGGGGGGCCTCCTCCAATTGGGGAGGGTGTTTCTATGTTTGTCAGCCACCATACATCATTTTACCTGTCTGCATAATTGGGTTGGCATTGAACTAGATCAGTAATCTTCCTCATTTGAGATTCTCCTGAGGCATCTCTGGAATTTTTCTCACCGTTTTCTTTTGGACCTTTTTTAGCTTTTTTTTCTTTTCTTTGCTTTAGTTCAAGGATTCAAATTTAGCTCTTTTATTACTTTATAGTGATCATTTTTGTAGTGCCTTTGTTGATTTTGGGCTTTCTATTTTTTTGTAGTCCATTTGTTTTTGTGGTGCCTTTTTTTTTTGGAGTGTTTTCCACCTTGGGGTCCACCAGACTGGACGGTAGAAGTTTTGTTTGAGATCAGGTCTTTGTTTTGTGGCTTGCCAGGTTGTTTGTGCTGGAAAGCAGGATTTGTAAGGAGCATTTTGTGTTTGATTCAGGGTTTTCAGTACTGCCACTTTACTTTTTAGGGTGTGGGTTGTAGGTTTTTTTTTTTTTGAAGTCGGCTTTTCGGTTTTATTTTTTTTAGGGTGGGGTGGGATGAGGGGGTGGGTGAGTGTTAGATGTGGATCTTTTTTGTGATCTGATCCTTGGTCAGTGTGAGGGTATGTTGTGCTGGTGTGGGTCTGTCCATGAGATTTCAGATGATTTAAGGGTGTGTGGCCTCCTGTGGGATGGAGGACTAGGGTGTTTGGTTTTGGAATTCCAGGAACTCAAAGGAACTTTTGGCTAGGGTGTGGGGTTCCCAGTAGTGTTCCCCATTTGATATAAGTAATTGAAGTCACCTATATGATATGGTGTTTAGATCTGCAGTATCCCCAAATTGATTCCTGTGGATGTGAGGTAGTCTGGAGTTGTGTTTGTGGTCTGGTACTATGTGCACTGATAATGAGCAGTCTTCTGTCTTTCTGGTGGTTAATTGCACCGGTGTGGTCTCTATGTGTGAACTAAAACCTGTTAGTGCCTGAAAGTGGTGGATATGTCTCGGGAAGTCATCCCGTCAGGTTGTAAAACCGATGGGTGCTTATTGGGGGAACCTGTTTTTGAAAAGTATTTCTGCCTTTTTGAACACAGAGCAGTCTTCTTTTTTCCTTTCGATTTGTGTTCTAGGGTGGAGTTTTAGGATTCTGAGCCATTTTGAGATTTAGACTTCTTTTTTTTTTTGTTACCCTTGGTGGTAGTTTTTTCCTTTTTTGTGTGGAAGTAGTGGTTTAGAATTGGCATGCCCCCTGCCGGCAAATATGGGGTGGAAAGCAAGCTTGCGTCCCTTGAATCCTAAGCGACAGTGAACCGCCCTGACAGTCCCTGAGAAGCTTGGCCTGTGTCGCATTGTGACAGACATTGATCCCTTTGACAGCAATAAGAAGTCCCGCCCTTGTTAAAGCATGCTCATCAATTCTGCACTTATCTCTGTCAGTTGGTGAAGGAGGGATACTAGAAAAGGCTAGGACACCAAGGTCCTGGCTCTGACTGATCACATGCCTCAATGCCCTGCAATGTATCATTTCAGGTATGACCCAGGGCGCTTATCAGCTCATGGACATTTAGCTTGTCTGTTGATGAACCTGCTACTGAGATGTTGTGCTGCTCGTTTAGTGGGGATGGAGCTTTTGCGCCTCTGGCAGTTTCTACTGTAACTCTCCTTACTCAGTCTGGACTCTCGGACGAGTCAGTGTGTGCGGGAGCTCTGTGTCCCAAACTAAAGTGTGTGTGTTTGTGTGTTGGTGGTGGGGTGGTGTGTTTTCTCCTGAGCTGTGTGCTGTTGTGTTGTGACTGTGAGGTTGTTGTGTTGTGTGTGTTGTGTTGTGATGGTTGTGTTGTTTGGGTGTCTGCTTTGGTGGACTCTGTCTTGTGAGCCTTCTGATCAGAGCCTCCGTGCTTGTTGTGTGTGTTGAGGTGTGTATTGTCCATGTGAGACTGGGTCTATGTGAGACTGTCTATAGTGTGTGTGGAAGAGCTCTCTCCTGTCTGTTTGTAGAGCCTCAGCCTCCAGAGTATTTGTGTTTGTGGGAGGAGGCATATTGTTGTTTGTGTCGAGAGGAGGTGTGTTGAGTTGAGGGTACATGGGTGGTGTCAGTGGAACATTGAGGTACAACATTGCAATATTCCCAGACATGCAAGAGAGGATCTCTGGAGACTCAGCCTCTGGGCTACGCTAGAAGGAATAGACAAACATCGGAAAAAAAGAGATTCTGGGGATTGTGGGTGTCTGGGAGTGGGTTTCTCACTGGGGGTAAGTATCTTACCAACATATTAGTTGGGAGAGAACAGAGTGAGAGTAGGAGCACAGTGGTTGTAGGGTTTACAGGTCATAGAATTTAGGGATAGGGTTAGGTAGAGATGATCTTTTTAGAGAGCTGGATTGATTATAGGAGAAAGATAGTTTAAGGAAGGTTATTTTAACGAAAATTTGAAAAGGTAATTTTAGTGGCCACTTAGGTAAAAACTGCTAAACCGACTTATATCAGGGGCTGAAAAGGAAAGTGGGACAAAAGCCAAAACGCAAAAAGCAAGCCTGGAAACCAATTACAACTCTGAACCTGGGAGTAGCTCACTCAGCTTGCACTCCAACTGGGCAGAGGAGCTCACAAGACCAAAAAGACAAGAGAAGGATTAAGTAATGGCACACAAGAACAAACAGAGCCAGATACAAGTGAAACTGAAACTGGACTATTCTAGTAGAAAACCAGAGAAAAACAATTTTTTTTTTTTTTTTTTTCAGAAAACAAGCAGAAACAGATACAGTAGCCAAGTATAAATGCTATGGCAGCAAATCCATATCAGCACAACAACAACACTGCAACACAGTTAGTTAAAAAAAGTAAAAAACTGAATACTTAAAAACAATAACAGAATAAAGAATAAAATGCAATATAAACAATATCAGCAAATAGGAAAGCCTAGAAAATAATATAGAAATTGAAAAAAAAACAAAAATAAAATACTTAAATCAGGTAAAGTCTCTTTTACTCCTCTCTTCTTGAATCTGCTACCCATGGCCACTGGCTGGCAATCTGTGTTTAGGTACAAGCTAAAAAAAAAAGTATGTTTAACTTTTTTATATAGGCTGAAAGAAAAGAAGCAAGCAAAACTCCCAATTCAATAAACTACAAAAAAAAGCTCTTAAACCTCACAAAACTGGAAACTGGAAGCTCAATGCTCTCAAAGGCGCCTAAAGAGAGAAGGAAACTTCTCTCAAAAAAATTAGGTAAAGAACTAAAAAACCACAAACAAAGCCTAGCAAAAAGCCCCAAGGACTGGATTCTAGACTAGCTCAGCGGGAAAACAAAAAAATTTTTTTTTTTTTTTTTTATTTTTTTTTTTTCAGAGTTAAAGAAGTATAAATGACAACTTTGTAAGAACTATTATTGTTCATTGAATAAGTAAAAACAATCATATAAAACTTATGCATATGTAACTTAATAATCTAGCATATAGTGATGTATATTCAAATGCATTCCAAAGCTGCCTAGGAAAATAAAAATTAGTTACTATTTGGCAGCTCTTAGTTTTAAAATGGGCAGAATGGAAAGCATATTGTTGAGCCCTGGCTGTTTTGAAGCATCTAACACTATCTGCCAATAAAGCTCACGATATTCTAATCTGGCTTCCCACATACCCCCTCTTATTTCTTTGGACAACTTCCAAAACAAAAAATGTAAATGTAGCCATGTTACAAATTGTCTTGTGATGAAAGAGTGCATTGTTTGTATTAGCCTTATTCATTTCGTATAAATGTTTGTAAATGCGTGTTTTGAGTTTTCTTTCTGTCTTGTCTATGTAGAAGGATTTATATTCCTTACACAAGGCAAGATAGACCAATCCACTAGTATGACAGTTGGAAAAGCTATTGCTCCTTACAATTCTATTTCTGCTGGTTATTTCTATCTGGGAAGCATTAAAAATGTAACTACACTGTGTACAAGCGCCACATTTGAAAGTACCCAATCTAGTACCATAATTTGGGGTTCGTGAACCATGCCCGAACTCAAAAAAATTTTTAAAATTCAAATCCTTCCTATAAGTAAATTTTAGCTGGCTATTGCGTAATAAATCAATATCTGTAATTTCTTTAAATTTATCCCATTCCTTACCAACAATATTTTTATCACCCCTGAATCTCCATTGAAATCCAGAATGTATGCATCTTCCATAGCATTATTCATATTGGTATGTTGGGATACTAGCAATTCAGAATCCTGTCCCAAAATGGGTGCGAACCTATTAGGTCTACCCTCTAAAACTTCTGACTTTACTTGTTGGATTAAATTGTTTGGATAACCTCTATCCTTAAACATTTCAATCACTGTAGTACTTTCAATAATAAAATCCTCATCTTCAGAAGTCATACGACTTATTCTGACCATTTGACCTGTTATAAGGTTTTTCTTTTGAAAAAAAGGATGGTCACTACTGAAGTGAAGATAGGAATTTGAAAAGGTATTTTTTCTAAACACCTTGGATGTAAATTTACCATGCTTTTTGGTAATACTTACATCCAAATAATGGAGTTCTTCAGAATTCAAATTGTAGGTAAAATGCAAAAAATTAGTAGTGCCTTTCAGTTAAGTCAAAAATTCAAAAAATCTTTCCTTACTGGCCGTCCTTAAAATAATGATATCGTCTAGAAAACGTTTGTATAGAGACCAACAGTCTCTAAATTCACTATTAAAAACATAGGTGTGTTCCTACCAAGACAACACTATATTGGCAAAAATGGGGGCACAACTGGCCCCCTTTCATCTGTTTATAAAATTCCCCCTCATAATACATATAGTTGTTAGTGAGAATGGTTTCCATAAACAGAAGGACATTAGTAAAATCGTTGTTGGAAAGTTTACCAAACATACTCATACTCATATAGTCCTCTAACCATTGTAGGCCAATGTCATGGGGTATACTACCAAACAGGTCAACTATATCCAATGTAATAAAAAACAAATTTTCCTTATAACGTTCTGGTTTTAATTGTCTAAGATGATCCCAGGAGTCCCTTAGAACTGTTGGACTAGTCCAAGACAGATCTTTTAGTTTGGTATCAACAATTTTTGAAAGAGAAGATGTAACAGCACCCTCAGAAGAAACTATCAATCTGAGGGGTGGGTCCACTATATTCTTGTGGACCTTTGGAATACCAAACACAGAAGGGACCCTAGGGTATTTATTATATAGAAAATAAATTAAACATATCCACATTAATGGAACCTTCTAAAAGAAGGTCATCAAGCATAAGATGAATTCTAGAATTCGCTATGTTGACCTCATTAATAGAAGCTAGGGCATATTTAGACAAGTTATTAAGCTCCTCCTTCATTTTAGATTCAGATCAGAAGATCAGAACCTTCAAAGCTTACTGTGGCTGTGAGGAGTGTACACACCCTTATTTACATTCCAGCCTCTTCCATGATATGCACTGGGGCCACAATACTGCATATGTTAACATTGCACACACCTGATATGTGACATGACCTGTGCATTCAAATGCAGTATCAAACAAATGTGTTAGTTGTGCAGATGCTGATTGAGATGCATACAATATGTGGGTTGAATAAGTGTGCACACCCTTAACATGATGGTTTGTTGCAGCACCTGTTAAGTGAACTACAGCAGTCACTATTCCTGGAAGGGGTGTACTAGCATGGCCCATCTTCACTTGCCATTATTTGGTCACTCTGCCCTACAAATGTCCCCCAACTCTGCCGGATTGCAAGGTCAGCTCATGGACACAGCCCTTGGAGGTCACACAGTGCCTTCACTATTGCTGTGAAGTCAGGGTTTTGTCTGGCACAATTCATGACCTTGACTGTGTTCAGATACAGCCATTCTTAGTGAGCTTTAGATGTATGCTTCAGTTCACTGTTGTGTTTCAGGATGACACCCCTCCCCATCCTCAGCCTTATTGCAGATGCTTGACAACTATGGGCCACACATGAGTGTCATTTTGCAGTGTTCCAAATTCAGAATACCATGACTACCGACCTAGTTCCTGCTAATGAACAGCAAACCTAAAGGTGCACACTGGCACCAGCAAGGTACAGATGGGGATGGTGGGCCTGAGGTGGAGTGAGGTGTTGCTTGTGCATCACATGTATCTTTATTAATACTGTCTGTAGGTTTCAGTCTTGGTCTCGGTACACCATTACACATTGCAACACATACCTTTGGGAGACTTGATGTTATGCATATGCTACCTGTAGAGAGCCCTGGATGATGTTTCCTGTGGTACAACTCTTCCTTCTGATTACTCTAACCCATAGGCCACACTTATGCAGAGTCCAGGCGATTGTCAACACAGGTACTCCACAGGCAGTACTTGCTAGACATTCCTACAAGTCCCTCAATGTTGCTGTATATTTCTGGGCAGCCTTCATGACAAGCTTGCAACATGTTGTCATCTGTCTTGGATGGGCATCTGTTTATTTTGTACATTAATGTTGTCCCATACTTCATAGTCACATACATGACTGTTTGCACTGTTTGCCATGGTATATGCCGTGGTGAGGTAAGGCTACGTCTCCCACTCCTGAGTGCTACCATTTGGACATGAGATCCATTCCACAGCTTGTAAGATGTGTGCAAACCATGGCTGCCTCTGTTGCAGGTGAGTGGGCAAATGTCATGGACATACTTCTTGGACAGCAGACCATTACTTGGTGTGACATTGAGGCCCTGTACTTGATGGAAGGTGCATACTCAAGAAGAGTGAATGCTGTCAGTAGCTCAAAAGCTGCTTCCATGATATGTTATTTGGAGTGTGTGCACACATATGCTTCCAGTGTTTATTAAGGTATGTATTCCACATATTTGTTGTCCTAACATAGGATTCCATATTACATATTCATTGCTCATGTTAGGATCACAACACAGGTTGTAAAATGTGTGGAATGTGGTATTGTGATATGCCGTTGTGTAGATCTGTAACAGTTGCCATTGTAACAGTGGTGTATACACTGTTGTAGCCACTGTTTAAGGGTAATGTTTCAGACATGTTCCCACTGTAAGCCATTTGTCCCACCATTATGTTCATCTCTGTCCACACATCTTGCACTGACAGATTGTTAGGTATACTGCAAGACTCTTACCTACCCTTCAGATATGCCACCATGGTGACCACTGTGATGCAGTGCAGTTAACAGCAACAATAAGTAAACATGTACAGCATGCATTATGGATAAGGGTGTTAAATATGTGCATGGCAAATATCATGGCCATAACATGGCCGGTGTATTGGCAAACCTGAACAAAACAACTCCATACTCACCAGCTACAGGCTGCTGCCCCAGTTGCATACTACAGGGACCTACATAGTTGTGTGAGAGGTGTAATGTCAGTAGCCACACTGGTGGCATTGGTACAGGGTGGGAGCAGCATTTCAGTACATCAACAGTACAGACCCACAATACTAGGGATTGTACACATCTGTTCATTAGTACACTGCAGCAACAGACTGTGTTATCTGACATATGCATGAAGATACTTTACAGAGGAGGATGGATAAGCAGCAGTGATCTACTACTAATGTGCCCTGGGGCCTTACCTGCATGCTCCTCATCCATTGTGTGGGTAGCACCCACCACCACAATGCTATCGTCAGGTTCTCGGCTTGGCTGGTGAGCGGGTGCCCTAAGGCTGGCGAGGAGCTCCTCAGCATGTGTCAGTGGGGGCTGGATGGCATGACCCTCACCTGTGGTTAGCTGGTCCCTCCTAACTGCAGCAGCATGCTAACGGACGTGGCAGATGAGATCATTGCAAGATGTTGCACCTGCTCATAACTGTGGTTATGCAGGCTGACATCGTTTACCCTGTGGAGGAGTTCATTCCACAGGGCAGTCCTCTCCTGCAGATCATGGGCCGTGTGTCCAAAAAGGGTTCTGTGATGTTGGACAAGGAAGTTTATTATTATATCATTCTCCTGGGGATAATACGCAGGGAGACACTCCTGGGACATGGTGCCTGGAAGACATAAACAGGAAAAAAGATCTGAGGACCTCATACTGCAAGAATATAATAGTTGTTAATTGACATCCCCCTCCCCTCCACCGTATCTGCAACAATAATCTGAACACACAAATCAATGGGTATGTTTACACCAAACCTACTGTTGGGACATATATCCTATTGTTCAACAAATATTGAAATGTGTTTCTATTCATGTTCCATGTTGAAACACTATCATGGGTGGCCTGTTGCTATCAATGTAACCTGCATGCCATTGTAATGGCCACTGTGGTTCCATATATGCATGTGTTCTGTTTGCTATGCAACTGTTCCAAGTGTTTTGGGTTAATGGGAATATCTATGCATGCTGTTATAACTAATCCTGAATTGTGTTGATAGCAACATGCCACCAATTATAGTATTTCAACATGGAACATTAATAGAAACACATTTCAATATTTATTGAACCATAGGACATATGTCCCAACAGTAGGTTTGGTGTAAATATACCCATTGATTTGTGTATTTAGATTATTGTTGCAGATATGATAGGGGAGAGAGAGATGTCAATTACTTATATATCCTTGTAGTACTCACAACTTTAATGATCATTGCTGTAATCATTAAGGTACAGGTATTATTGCAATACCCTATGGCCTTGGTTTGGGCAGTGGTATGTTTGTACACAGTGTAGACTTCAACTGTCTTATAGTCATCTCTTACCTGGTAGACCTGTGGATGGAATGTTTATTAACACTACCTGACTGTTTCTACACATATTCCCAGATTCCATGTTAATATTATGCACATACCTCTCAGTCTCTTAATGCACACACTCTGGATAAAGTTTGACAACATGGGGGTACAAATAGGGACATGTTTTGAATATTGCTGTCATAAACTTGGAGAGTTGCTAGAGTGGCAGGATTTGTTTTAATATTCATTTTCTGAAGGTTTTAAGGTCTGAAAATCAAATGTATGTCATTATTTTGTGACTACAATTCTGAGATCATCCCACTGATTTGCCAGGGGGATAAAGGAACAGGCAGAAAATATGAGCCAATTATCTGGACATTCTGAAAAATCTGTACAGTTGAGAGGCATGAGTATGCATACAGCTTACTACCACTCTCAGGATTCAAACCATGGCTGTGTCTGCTAAAAATACAATTTAAGTCACAGAAGAGTGTCCTATTTGGATATTGCTGTTTGTTCCTTCAGTGTTTTCTGTCTATGTCTCTCTTGGTTGTACAATCTGACCTTGTAATTACAACAGTCTTATACAGACATTCCTAGACATATTTTTATGTAGCACAGTGTGATAAACACTGGTTGACACCACCGTACTGTTCTGATATCAGATGTTACTGAATGCTACATGTCAGGCCATACTATACCAGAGTAAACACTACCAGTCTAGAATTTAAATCTTTATTGGCAGGCACAGTTTTCTTATCTAAGAGACCTGTGGAGGGAATGTTTGTTAACACTACCTGACTGTTTCTACACATATTCCCAGATTACAAGTTATTATTGTGCGCATACCTCTCAGTCTCTTAATGCACATACTCTAGACAAAGCTTGACAACATGGGGGTACAAATGGGGACATGTTTTGAATATTGTTGTCATAAACTTGGAGAGTTGCTAGAGTGACAGGATTTGTTTTAATATACATTTTCTGAAGATCTTGAGGTCTGAAAATCAAATGCATGTCATTATTTCATGACTACAATTCTGAGATCATCCCACTGATTTGCCGGGGGAGAGAGGAACAGGCAGAAAATATGAGCCAATTATCTGGACATTCTAAAAAATTTGTACAGTTGAGAGGTATGATTATGCATACAGCTTACTACCACTCCCAGGATTTGAACCATGGCTGTGTCTGCTAAAAATACAAGTTAAGTTGCAGCAGAGTGTTATTTGGATATTGCTGTCTCTCTTCAGTGTTTTCTGTCTAAGTCTCTCTTGGTTGTACAATCTGATCTTGTGCTTACAACAGTCTTATACAGACATTCCTAGACTTTTTTATGTAGCACAATGTGTGTAACAGTGGTTAACACAACATTACTATTCAGAGAATGAAACAATAAATGCCATACAATACCAGAGTAAACACAACCAGTCCAGGATTTAGACCTTTATTGCCAGGCAGTTACAGTTTTATTTAAATATGACCTGTATGGGACTATTGTTGTCATATTGTCTGGTTTATTCAGTACAACCCATACACAGTTTTTATTCTGCCAGGTGACTTTATACTACTTTATATTTATTTGGTATGACTACTACAAGCAGGATTGTTACTCACCAGCCTCACAACGCAGCCTTTGCAGCCTACTAGCTTGGGCTTCCTGATTCACAGCCCACTCAACTGCAGGTATAAGGGAAATAGAGAAATATTTAGGCATACCTATCCATCATATACACAGGCTGGACATTAATAAACAGTTATTAGCATGAGTACTTACACACTGCTGGGACATCACCCCTCTGCCTTTCTTATTGGACCCACTCGTCCAAGAACTCCCTCTTCCTCTGCTTCAAGTCGGCATAGTGGTGCCAGACCTGCTCACCAGTCTGAGGGATATGAGTGGCACTGGTGAGATCACGGGCGAGACAGTCACAGGCTTTTGCTTTCTATTTGGAGCCTTGGTACTGGCCCTGCAGCAGTTTCTCTTCATGGTTTTGTACCAGGAGTCCTACCATGACCTTTGACTTCTGTATGCCCCAACGCTGCGCATGAAAGCAGATGTCCTCACTGACTCCTGCCATACTGCCTAGAGTGGGAAGCTGCAACCAGTTATGAGCTGTATTCCTGTCTGTTTGGGTTTAAATACGACCGATTTCCCGCCCTTTGCCGTAATTGGATGGTTTTGAATATGCTGAGCTAAGCTAAGCTATGGGCAAACCTGCTTAGCTAAGGTTGGCAGTGCTTAAAGGGACAGGTTCAGCACTGCTTACCAATGGACAAATCCACTTAGCTGGGCTACTCATTGCTTAGCAGTCATATTTACACAATGCTTACACCTGGTAAGCAGAGCTGTGCAATGCTTAGCATTGCTTATTTTTCATTTTATAGATTATCTGCTGTATGGCATTGATTCATCATTCATTACATATTATAAATTTGTTTACTGTCCCTGACATCCCCCAATGTGCTTTCATTACATTTATTCATGTGTGACTATACTGTATGGGGTACTTGTGTTTATATGGGGATTTCACAACTTTATTAAACTGACACCTCACATCTGGACCTACTGCAGTACTCCAGTTAACAAATATATGTTAGTTAGTAGCTAATAATAAAAAAAAGAAATGTTCATGTACTGCTTTCACATCTAAAATGCAAATTGGTTACAGTGGGGATCAAATCCGGAATAGTTGCTTCCAAAGCATATGCTCTAACCACTACACTATTGCAATGCTTCTTACATTGGATATCTCTTACTATTTAACTTCTTGTGCTGTTTAAGCTGGACTAAGCGTAGCTAAACAACTGGCACACCCGTGCAGCTAAGCTCAAACTTTATTCGCATTTATAAAGAAAAATAATTTTGTTGTGTTATTTTATCTATAACCTTCAGAATATCCCTGCTAATGCTGAACCTGTTATTTTATCAACTTTCTGATTTGTGGGAAAATTGTCCCTTTTGGCTTTGTCCACATTCCTTACTCTGACGGGTTGGGAGGTGTGCGCTATGTGCTTATGCTGTGTTATCCTAACAACTTTTGGCTTGGTAGGGATGATTGTTCCTTATGCCTTTGACCAGATTTGTTATCCTGACAGGTTAGGGCTGTTATAAGCATTCTTGCTTGTTTTTAATTGCCGAAAGGCAATTCTAGAGTGCAGGAGGTGTGTGTATTGTGAGAGCTCTGCTCTCAGACACACCCCCTGTGCTCGTACATGGAACCATGTCCATTTTAGAGCATGGCAGTGCGCCTTCATAAATATGCATGGTGCACTGTTGTGCTGAACAGGAACGGTCCCTGACATGCTGGAATAACTTATTCCTGCATGGCTATTTGCTGAATCCCAGGAGTTGTCTTTTTTCTTATTTTTTTATTGCATGCAATTCATGTTTTCTTATTATAGATTTTAGACCTACGTTTGTAGGAAACTTCACTATTTGAATTTGATATTTGCATAATTTATATATACAGAACGTTTGTTAATTTAATAAGATATTTGTGTGCATTGTTTCTTTTTTTAATCTTGTGTTGTGAATGTATTATAAATTAAAAAAAAGAGAAACACTGAAAGTAAATATAATAGTTCTATTCGGGGAAAAGGCAATTGTGGTTCTGTGTGCTATCTCAGTGACAGTCGAAACAGCTTCAGAGTTCTCAGTCAAAGCATTTGACATCTAATAAGGTCTGCTGTATATTGAAAGTGGGCCAGATTTTCAGTTTGCAGTAAAGTATGTCCATTAATGCAGATATACATAGAGCCCTTGAAAAATGTTCCAGTATTTTTGATTTTAGTTTTTAAAGGCCGGCTATGGCATCTATTAAATCATACTATTTAGTAATGTGTGACAATTTGGCTATGGACCCTCTTTTATCCATCAGTGCTACTGCTAAGGGATTTCAAAAAGGCATCCTACACTACCAATGATATTTGACTCCCATCCCTGACACTGACTTGTTCCTCTTCTCTGAGCCATAACTTTGAAAATATGCCTGACTTCATGTGTTTTTAATTACCTGAGCCAGTACCTCACCCAAACTCATAGGACTCTGTCTGTGAGAGACTAAAATACTTAACTCAAATGGATGTGGCATCCCTCTCCCTCAAGCAGCTACATACAGTGAGATCAACACTGTGGCAATCCAATGCACACCCATGCAGCATCCACAGACTACAAACACTAAGCCATCTTATGCTGATGCTGGTAAAAAATCTTTACCTAAACCTCTCTGGATGCTGAAAACTAGGCACCACCCCAAACCCTCTGAGAGTTTACCTCCTGCAAGCAGTCCAAAATCAACTTCATATCCAACATGCAGGTTGCTGTAACACTATAGCAAATTTAGACATATAAGATATCACATAACTAGCATGCAGATGCCCTTAGGGCAACAAGACCAGGATAGTTCATCTGCTAATGTCCTGGTTTGAGATGAGGCCATAAATTGATACAAGGATCCTCAACTCACCAGGCTAAGCAAACACAGGGTAAATAGATAGATGTCTCTCAGGTGCCAGGATACTTAACATCACTAATACACTCAAGTCCCTTCATCCCAGGTACATGTAGGATCTGATCATTGCACAACTGGGAGATAATGACTTGAGATCTATCTGCTTGGATCATGTGAAGACGGACATGATGGAACTCTCTGAATACGAATCTGGAAAAGGAGTCAGACTAGTATTGAGCAGTATCCTGCCATTGCCAAGAATGATGCTGCAATACAAACAAAAGGTAATTAACTTTAATTATTGGCTTAATTACTGGTGTCAGTCTAGGGGGGGGTTAGTATTTATCAGCTTGGGATGAGATGGATTACAACCCCAGCTGTTTTAATAAAGATGGACTGCATCTCTGTCCTCATGACTCCTGTAAGATGGCTAAGACATTTTCTTCTTCTATAGTGCCTTTTCAGGCACTGTTATTGTCCTCAAATTACCCACATAGCCAACAGCAATTGAAATCCTATAAAGGCAACACTGCTCAATGTTAGAATCCTAAACAAAATGTTATTCTTATAGACATTCCTAATCCTTGCAAATATCGATACATATGTAATTAGTGAAACATGTTTCAGAACAGTGAAAGCACCCCCCTGCCATGCAGGATTTTAATACCTACCACTCCTCAGACCCAACCCTGAAATGGATATTGAAGGCATTGGGAGCTTATCAGTGTTTCTAATAAACCATTTCACCTCCTACCTCATAATGCAGGGCAATGACCCAATACTCCTCCACATTCTGCTTATGATAAACAGATCTCAGTATCACATAGTAGTCAGTGTGTAACCCCCTATGAAACCAGCAGACCTTGAGGCATATCTTAAAAAACTGATGTCCCTCAACATGGAACCAGACACTATCTACATGGTGACTTCAATTATCCCTGCATTAACTGGGGAACCTACACCACCACAAACAATGTGTTCTCAAAGATTCCTGGATTTCATTAATTCCAACTCCTTCAACCAACTTGTCAAAATCCCAGTGAGGAGCTTTGAAATACTAGCTTTGGTTCTCAAAACTATAACCCTCCCCCCCATGCTCAAATTCCACATTTTTCAAATCAGTAATCAAAAATGACCATTGTGTAGTAACAGTTACTCTAGCTGTGATACCTGAATTACCTCAAACCCCCTCCACCTTCAGAATCTATTTTAAGGCAAATCAACCTTTGACTGATATTCTGATGAAATTCAAATACCCTCCTCACCTAGATGATCCTGCTTTATTCTTCATTTTTCACAGATCAACTGTGCGCCCACCTGCAAGACAGTATTGATGCACTGATCCCCATAAGATATAAATATAGTGCCAGATTTAAGAACAAACCCATGTGGCAGAACCCCAGTTTCAACAAATTATACAATAGGTCAAAGAAACTCCTAATCTGTAAAAGCAAACATTATACTTCATCTTCTAGAGAGGAACTCATAATGACAATAGTCAAATGGGATAAGCTGATTCTTCCAGTAGAACATGGCAGATTGGGGTTACCCAATTTGAAGGGGTATTTCGGAGCTACACAGTTAAGGCTGATATATATAGTATAAGCAGAAAACTATAATTCAAAGTGGAAAGGGATAATGTTGAAACAGGAGGGAAGTTCAAGAAACAAGGAGAGACTGGGATTTTGGATGCAGGCCTTTAAGGATAATAATAATCATACAGACTATTATATTCATAAAGTAGCAGTGGCATTTAAATATAAATGTAAAATACAGGCTTGTTTCTTAAATGAAAGAAAATAGTGTAAAAGGTTGAACTTCAAGATTGTAGCAACATTGCCATCTGCTGTGAGGTAAACTAAGTCAACATTTCAAATCTTACTTTTGAAGTTAAAATTATTTCAAATCTGTCCTTTGATCTCTAGAGCTCAGAGTCAGTCTGTCTGGGCTAGCACATTTTTTCTATTGTTTTAATTTAAGTAATAATTACTAGAGTGTACATGTGAACTATCTTTTATTGTTGTAGCTTCCTGAGCAGGTGTTAGCTTGCTAAATAATGTAGCCTGTTATCAGGCTGTCAAAATTATGTCATGTGTATACTGGGAAACCTAAGTGTCAAAAATGATTTAATCTGGGAGGGCCCAGCAGAAATGTTTGTTAGTGATTTTAAAAACTATTGCCCAGAGAGAGACTGTAAACATTTTGATCTTGGACATCCAACTCAGCACTGCCTATGCTCTATGTAAGTAAGTTATTTTAGAAGTATGTTTTCTTGTAGCAATAGCTAGGAAGTAGAAAAGATTAGAGTAAGTGATTTTCTGTTGTGTTAGAACTGTACTACTGAATTATTTTAAGTTTCTGTGTGATCTCTGAACTATTGAATAACACTGTGGTGTAGTAGTATTGTCTTGTGTTTTTAGTATTTATTATTAAATATTTTTAAACCCTTTTCAACTGTGGATGGTTTATGTAGAGATAAGTTAAGTTCTAGAATACATTGCATATTTATAGAGTTTATTGTACTCTAATACACCTTAAGACTGTTTAGTCACACTTACCAATTGGATAATAATATTGCACAGTAATAATTGGACACCCTTTTAAGGGCCTTTGGGTAGCTGATAATTATTAGCTGGTGGTGGCAGGAATTACTATCGTATAGTCTAGGTATAGGGGAACAGCTGGAAAATCTGTGTCAGCCTTTCCCAGGAGTGTCTGTGAAGTTGTATAAATACTTATCTCAAAGTGTGTGTGTGTGTGTGTGTGTGTGTGTGTCAGCTACTTCGGCAGGGACACGAAGCACTGGTTGGACAGAGAGGGTACTGGAGGTTAGCTTGCCAGCTAGGCTGAGATCTGGACCCTATAGTTGTGCCAGTGGGGAGTCTTATTGGGGACCTGGAGAGCAAGGGAACAACCAGCCCCAGACTGACTGTGATCTCTGTGTGCTCTTAAGGGAAATTGCACATTACTATGTGTATTTGTTACCCTTTCCTCATATATGAGATGCCCTGTCTGGTGTTAGTGGTGAGGATTGAGGCTCCTTGATTGTTGGGCCAGGGCACGGGCATCACATATTAATTGGTGGCAGTGGTTGGGATATCCACCTCACATATTAGTTGGTTTGCAGTGGAGGGATCCACAACACATACTAATTGGTGGGCATTAGTGGAATATTCACATCACATATTAATTAGTTGGCAAATACTAATTGGCTTGTAGTGGAGTGGGTAGAGTGAATCCTGTATCTTATGTACAGTGATCTCTGAAGGTGTTTTGTACTCTAAAACAGCCATGCAGTGAATACTCAGAGTTCAGATCACAATTGTTTTATTTCTTTTGTTACTTTAGTTAGTCAGGGTGAGCAGGCAGCATGTCAGCAGAGGAGTATGGAAAGCTGACAAGGAGCCAGCTGGTGGAGATGTGCCAGGCTAGGGGACTGGTGCATAGAAACCTGACTAAGGCAGACCTGATTGCAGCCTTGGTAACAGCTGCATCAGAAAACAGCATTCAGGAGGACAATCAGACTGGCAGTGGAGATACAATATCCTCAAAGAATGGACAGCTCAACCTTTCTGCAGTGGACTTAAAAATCCAGCTGGAGCTAAAGAGACTTGAGTTGGAGGCCAGGCATTTGGAGATAGAAGCCGAAGAAAAGGAGTGTCAGAGGAGGCATGAGAGGGAAATGCTGACTTTTTGCCAGAGTCATTGAGGTAATGGGGAAGGGAGTAACTGGACCCCAGAATCACAACAGGTCAGTAAATTTCTTCTGCAATTTAAAGAGGGGGATAATATTATTAGTTTTATTCATATGTTTGAGAGGGTATGCAAACAATATAGTATTGACCAAAGGCTTTGGGTACAGTTCCTGACCCCCTTACTCCATGGGAAAGCTGTAACTTTTTTGTCAAAAATACCAGACGCTGTCTGTTTTGATTATACTGCTGTAAAAAATGTCCTTTAGAATGTTTTAAGCTAACACCTGAAATGTATAAGAAAAAGTTTCATGAGCACAGACGCAAGGCAGATGAAAGTGTGTGTGAATATGTTAATGAACTGAGAACTTATTTTCATAGCTGGGTGAGGGGATGTCAGGTCACCACTTTTGAAGGGCTGGCAGACCTTTTGGTGAGGGAACAAGCCCTTAGCACTTTGCCTGAGGACATGAGGATCTGGTTAGCTGATAGACAATGTGCTACTTCAGATGAGTTGGGGAAGAAAGGGAGACCTATATCTGGCAAGCAAGGCAGCCCTGCACAGGAAGGGGACCCCTGGTACTCCTCATGGGTCTAAAGGAACCCATGATGGGCAGCACAGACTGCCACAACCGAATCTGCCAGTGGGAGGGCAAGCCACTCATCCAGGTACACATCCAGGAGCAAGGGTTAAATGTTTTGAATGCAATCAGTGGGGCCATGTGGCATACAGGTGTCCACAGAGGCAAGGTTGGGAACCAAAGGTGAGGGTGCCAGTAAGTGGGAAAGACAAAATGCCAATAGTAGGTTGTCTTGAGACAACAGGGGTACTAAACTACCATCCTGCAGATGTCCTGAGAGGGAAGGATTTGGATGAGGCAGTACCATGTACTTATGCAGTTACACGCGGTCAGGCTAGGAGACAAGCATGTGGGTCTGGTAGCCTGAGGGAGACCCAGACAGACTGCATACTTGCAGCCAGGACTGGTGAGGTGGTTACTTCAGAGAGTGAGCTACGCTGTAGCAGTGTGACTGAAGGTAAGCCACAGTGCTTGTGGGTACTGATGTTCCCTTGGACAGAGTGACTGCAAAGGTAGAGGTGAGTAGTAGTACCCAGACTGACAGTGAGGCACCGCTGTCAGAGGATGCCAGACTTCCTGTGGAAGGGGATCTGGGAAGGGTTACAAGGAGAGAGTTGAGACAGGCTCAGCTCTCAGACCCTATATTGCAAGGCCTGAGGCAGGTAGCTAGGGAGGCACCTGATTCTCAAGGAAAGGGGGAATATGTATACTGGGAGAAAGGGTTACTATACAGAGAGTGGACCCCCTGAGGGAGGGTTAGAAGGTGAGAGAGTACAGCAGTTGGTAGTGCCTAAAGCCTACCATCTGATGCTTCTAGCCATAGCCCATAATAATCCCTTTGCAGGTCATATGGGCATAAAACGTACAAAGAGGTGTATTATGCAGAACTTCTATTGGTCTGGAATTTCCAGAGATGTAACAGGGTACTGCAGGACATGTGAGCAGTGCCAAAAGGTAGCCAAGGCAGGAGACAAGGTGAGAGCTCCTTTGATGCCTTTGCCTGTTATTGAGGAGCCATTTCAGAGGGTAGCTATTGATATTGTGGGTCCACTGAGTACCTCAAGTTCTACAGGGAAAAAGTATATCCTAGTGGTAGTGGATTATGCTACACAATACCCTGAGGCAGTGGCTTTGTCCTCCATTGAGGCAGAGAAGGTGGCAAATGCTTTGTTAGAGATTTTCAGCAGTGTAGGCTTCCCAAAAGAAATACTGTCTGACAGAGGTGCCAATTTCATGTCAGACCTGCTGGCTTGTCTGTGGAAGTCCTGTGGGGTAAAGCACATGAAGACCACCTCCTACCATCCCCAGACTAATGGTCTTGTTGAGAGGTTAAATTCTACAATCAAGTCCATGCTACAGGCATTTGCAGATCAGTTTAAGAGGGAATAGGACAAATATTTACTCCATCTGTTGTTTGCTTACAGAGAGGTCCCCCAGGAATCCACAGGTTTTTGACCCTTTGAGTTGCTGTATGGGCATAGGGTGAGGGGACCTCTAGATTTAATTTGAGATGAGTGGGAAGGTGAGTGTGAGTCTCACAAGGAGTCTGTTGTGGCATCAGTCCTAAACCTAAGGACAAGGCTCAGGGAACTCATGGGCTTGGCCCAGGAGAACCTGGCAGAAGCCCAACAACAGAAGAAGGTGTGGTATGGCAGGAATGCTCGAGCTAGAGAGTATGCTGTGGGGCAGCAGGTAATGGTTCTCATTCCTGTCAGACACAACAAGCTGCAAGCAGCTTGGGAGGGTCCCCTACAAGGTGCTAAGAAAGGTAGGTGATGTTAACTTCATGGTAGAACTGCTAAGCAGACAGAAAGGGCACAAACTGTACCATGTTAACATGATGAAACCTTACCATGATAGGGAGGCCTTTGTACTGAGCATTTGCAATGGATTGCAGGAGGAGTCTGAGTGAGATCTGGGGACTGATCTCCTCAGTGAGGCTCGGGGTGATACCTCAGTGGAAGGGGTAGTAATATCCCAGCAGCTATCTCCTACCCAGGTTCAAGAAATCCGAGCTGTGTTGCAGGAATTTGGGGACATGTTCACTGGGAAACCAGGGTGCACCCACCTGGTGCAGCACCAGGTGGATACAAGACCCCAACGGCCTATTAGGCAGGTCCCTTATAGGGTGCCTGAGAGAGTCAAACAGACTCTAAGGGAAGAGGTACAGGAGATGTTGGAACTAGAGATGATTCAAGAGTCCAACAGTCCTTGGGCCTCTCCAGTGGTGCTGGTGCCAAAGAAGGATGGCAGCATCAGGTTCTGTGTGGACTACAGGAAATTATTCACACAGAGTCTGATGCTTACCCCATGCCTAGGACAGATGAGGCCCTAGAGCAGCTGGGTGGGGCTAAGTATCTTACAACCATTGATCTTACCAAGGGTTACTGGCAGGTGCCCTTGACTCCCAGTGCTAGATAGAAGTCAGCCTTTGTGACTCCTTTTGGCTTGTATGAGTTCACAAAGATGCCCTTTGGGATGAAAAATGCCCCAGCAACTTTCCAGATGCTGGTAGATCATATCCTAGTAAGAGCAGGAGGGTTTGCCCTTGCCTACATAGATGATATTGCTATCTACAGCCATTCCTGGCCAGAGCATCTTCAGCATGTTAGGGAGGAGCTGGGCAGACTACAGAGGGTAGGGTTGACCATTAAGCCGAGCAAATGTCAGATGGGTATGGCAGAGGTCTCCTACCTAGGAAATTGAGTGGAGAGTGGTAAGATAAGACCAGAACCTGCCAAAGTAAAAGCCATTCAGGCATGGCCTGCACCTGTTACCAAAAAGCAGTTGAGGGCATTTTTAGGGACAACAGGGTACTACAGCAAGTTCGTCCCCAGTTATAGTACCATAGCTGCTCCCCTCGCAGACCTGACAAGGAATAACAGGCCAGATAAAGCAGTGTGGACCCCAGCATGTGAGCAGGCATTCCAGAAGCTTAAAGAAGCTTTGGGAGGAACCCCCTGTGTTAGCCAGTCCAGATTACAGCAAATAATTTATTGTGCAGATGAATGCTTTAAACCATGGGGTGGGGGATGTACTTAGCCAGATTTCTTCAGAGGAGAAGAGCACCCAGTGGTTTATCTCAGTCGTAGACTCCAACCCAGGGAGAAATGTTATGCATCTGTAGAAAAGGAATGTCTAGTCATAGTGTGGGCACTGCAGAAACTTCAGCCTTATCTGTATGGAAGAAAATTCACTGTAATGACAGATCACAACCCCCTAATATGGTTAAACAGAGCCAGACAGCAAAATGCCAAGTTGCTAAGATGGAGCCTGGTGTTGCAAGCATATGATATGTCAGTGCAGCACCACAGTGGGATTATCAATGCCAATGCAGATGTGCTCTCAAGACAGGGAATGGGGTGAGGTACACTCAGATAGACCTAACCCTCTCAAGTGGCATTTCTCAAGGGTCACTTGAAAAACAAGCTTGAATTTTCCAGGGGAGGGGGGGGTTGAAGACTGGTAGAGATGGGTGAAGGCTGCCAGCCTAGCCAAGTAGAATTTGATACATAATTCTGGCATTTGTGAATATAAATGTAAAATACAGGCTTGCTTCTTAAATTAAAGAAAATACTGTAAAAGGTTGAACTTCAGGATTGAAGCAACATTGCCATCTGCTGTAAGGAAAACTAAGTCAAGCATTTCAAATCTTTCTTTTGAAGTTAAAATTATTTCAAATCTATCCTTTGATCTGTAGAGCACGGAGTCAGTCTGTCTGGGCTAGCACATTCTTTCTATTGTTTTAACTTAAGGAATAATTACTAGACTGTACATGTGAAATGTCTTGTATTGTTGTAGCTTCCTGAGCAGTTGTTAGCTTGCTAAATAATGTAGCCTGTTGGCCTGGGAACCCCAGGGTAAGTGTCAAAATGATGTAATGTGTGTACTGGGAAACCTAAGTGTCAACAATGATGTAAAAATGATGTAATCTGAGAGGGCCCAGCAGAAATATTTGTTAGTAATTTTAAAAACTATTGCTCAGAGAGAGACTGTAAGCATGTTGATCTTGGACATCCAACTCAGCACTGCCTATGATCTATGTTAGTAAGTTTTTCGTGTAGCAATAGCTAGAAAGTAGAAAAGATTAGACTAAGTGGTTTCCTGTTGTGTCAGAATTGTACTACTGAATTATTTTAAGTTTCTGTGTGACCTCTGAACTATTGAATAACACTGTGGTGTAGTAAGTATTGTCTTGTGTTTTTAGTATTTATTATTAAATATTTTAAACCCTTTTCAACTGTGGATGGTTTATGGAGGGATAAGTTAAGCTCTAGAGTACATTGCATATTTATAGAGTTTATTGTACAAAGCCACTCTAATAAGCCTTAAGACTGTTTAGTCACACTTACCAATTGGATAATAATGTTGCACAGTAATAATTGGACACCATTTTAAGGGCCTTTGGGTAGCTGATAATTATTAGCTGGTGGTGGCAGGAATTACTACCGTATAGTCTGGGTATAGGGGCACAGCTGGAGAATCTGTGTCAGCCTTTCCCAGGATTGCCTGTGAAGTTGTATAAATACTTATCTCAAAATATGTGTGTGTGTCAGCTACTTGGGCAGGGACCCGAAGCACTGGTTGGACAGAGAGGGTACTGGAGGTTAGCTTGCCAGCTAGGCTGAGATCTGGACCCTGTAGCTGTGCCAGTGGGGAGTCTTATTGGGGACCTGGAGAGCAAGGGAGCAACCAGCCCCAGACTGATTGTGATCTCTGTGCGCTCTTAAGGGAAGTTGAATTTACTGTGTGTATTTGTTATCCTTTCCCCATATACGGGATGCCATGTCTGGTGTTAGTGGTGAGGATTGAAGATCCTTGATTGCTGGGCCAGGGCACGGTTGTCACAGGAGTGCAGTAAGTTGGTGGACTTTAAGGATTCCCTCTGGGATGCACTGTTGGAGCTGCTGGGTGGGCAGATTGGTGTGACAATTTAGATGAGTTTTCTGAGCTATGATACAGAATCTGAATTGCCTAGACATGGTAAGGCCTTGCTGTGTCTAATAATGGTGGTGTCAAAAAGCAATTACTAGAAAATGGAAATCAAAATCTAAACCAACTATATTAGAAGTAGTGAATATAGTAACAGAGATAAAACAACTGGAGTTAAGATCTTTAGAAAAAGTTAGGAACAAACTATACAGGAAAAATGGGAATTGTGGGAACAATACATATAGAGGAGGAACAAGGTTTAAAGGAAGGCAGGACTTAAATGAGCTATGTAATGTTTGACTGAAAATGATTGGGTGGATTATAAGTGATGTATAATGTTTGCAGCTCGGAGTGAGTCTCTATGGTTTGTGATGTAAAATGCTTGCAACTAGGATTGTTTCAGCATGGTTTGTTTTCATTTATGTAAATGTGTGATTGTTTATGTTGTAAGTGATTGTTTAATAAAGATGTTTCTTATTTAAAAAAGGGCAGGAATTGAATAATTTATGTAATGTTGCTTAGGTTATATGCTATATAGCAATATATGTGAAGTATAATTTTTGCTAATTTTAACTTGTTAATACAGTTTGATTACTTTTATATAAATGTAAAATGTAAATGTGCCTATGTCACAAGTGATAATTCAATAAAGGTAAAAAAAAACAAAGAACTTAGAAACAAAATCTAGTCTTTCAAGAGCAATATGAATTGCAAATTGCCAGCCACGCTAAGGATAGCAGCAATGCTTTCTTTATCTATGCCAGGAGCCTAAAAAATAATAACCAACAGTACTGTGAGCTAATACAAAATAACATAGCATGCTTATTAACTGAGGACATTCCCAACATATTAGAAGACAAATTCAGCTGAAACTTTACACCTTATCTCTTCAAGGTGCTCACAGCATATTAACATGCCTACACCTACACCAGTACATATCGGAATCACCCTCTCTCCAAGGTAAGAAACACCAGCACCAGACTGTCATCTTGTCAATGCTCTGCCTTGTTAACTCCTTATTATATCGATTCATTCTCAACCTCTCTGCTGGATATGTGCCAGATATGTAAAGAACTGCTGTTGTCATCCCACCACAAAGTGGGACCCATGACTGGTCCAGGCAACTAGAGACCTGTTAGCTTCACTAACCTTATTTGTAAGGCAACGGAGTGCATTATTATGGACCTCATAAACAATTGCACAGGTAGTCTTCAAAACCTGGGCCCAGACCTATTTGAGTTTGTTAAAGGCAGATCCTGCCACTCAAACATGGCAGACTTTTTGAGAAAGTAACTAAAGCATTAGATTCTAGTAAATCAGTTCACATAGTATACGTGGACTTGGACAAAGCCTTCAATACCATTCCACACTCGGCATCATAGGTAAGCTAATCCAATTAAATGCAGGCCCTTATGTTACCTACTAAATAGCAAACTGGCTCACTGACAGTACCCAGTCTGTTAATGTTACAGACAAACTAAACTAAAAGAATGGTTACTAGTGGTGCACCCTAGGGATCAATCTTGGGAATGCTCACCTTTGATATCTACTTCCCTGATGTTAAAGCAGACACCAATGGCGTGTAGCTGATCATCTCTGCCATGACTGCAAACCCAGAGCTGTCATAAATACTCCAGATGGCCTATGTATTATCAGGAAAGCCATACTTGTGCTTAGACCATGCCCCAAAACTAAATGCAGAAAAATGCAACATTATGTCCTTTGGCAAATTTGATACTCCTGCTTCTATCACATAGGTGACACTTCCTAAAAACTGACTCAAAACTAGGGACTTGGACACCTTCATTGACAGTGAACTCTCCTTTGATTACCATTCATCCACTATTGTTAGGAATCCTTTTATATAGCCAGATTAATGACCAGTGGCACATCTTGATCCAAGGATGTCACCATCCTCACTACTCCTCCCTTATAAGACCACCAATAAAATGAGATCTCCCCTTTGGTATGTATTTGGCTAGACATATGACCTATCTCAAAAAAACATAGTATTTTCTTACCAAAAAGTCAAGACATATCCTCCTTGAGTTACTCTACCTTAAAGTGCTCTCATATTTCCATTTCGTACTCACTACTGAGAAAAGATCTCTGTCTTTCCTACAGAGCCTTGAAAGAGGGAGTCTTTTGTAACCTCCTACACATCCATAAAATGAATACCATCCTAAACACCTGCTCAAAAGGCTTAAATTTCCACCTTAGTATAAGTTGGATGTACCGGTGGGATAGATATCACTGTCAGTGGTATAACAGGTAACACACTCACATTTGGTGCTGTAAAACTAGAAGGCTATGGGATGTATTCCAATTCCAGGTGATTGGATTCCTTGCCCTGCAGAATAGCATGGGTGGGGGGGTGGCTGTACTCCTGCGTGTGTCGTCCTTCAGATTAGATGTCAAAATGAAGTCCAATCTGCTTGAGTTGGTGGTAGCTTAGATAAATATAGAAGACCCCATGGCACCTATTGAATAGAGTAGGGGTCCTTTATTTAATGAAACATAAAAACATTATTTACATATTTACAGACACACACACATATATATATATATATATATATATATATATATATATATATAGATATGCATTTTTATTTCTATTTCAAGAGTGAAATCCAAAACTGCCCCTTGGCTCTCCAAAGATACCATAACACTTATGCATACCCGGGACAAACTCTGGAAAATCCACCAAAAACTTAAAACACCACAGTCTCTGAATCAATATAATGCATATTGGCTGTGATCGTAAATCCGCATCTGTATCACATTATTGAAATTTTACTACATCGAATCAATAAAGGTTGAACCTTATTGATCGAAGTAGTAAAATTTCGAATAACGTAAAAAAAAAAATCACTACAAAAAAAACTACTAGTGTAGGCAGGGGGGCAAGCCCTCCTGCACCCCCCACACCCCCCTACTTAAATATACTAACTCCGAGACTGCACTACATTGAGGTAAATGGAAATCTCCCCCTTACAGAGATTTCTGTTTACCTGCACGATGTTCTAGACGTTCGACATTGTCGTGTCGACAATATCATATTCGATATTGTCAGCTTACGAGAACGTGAACTAGAACCGTAAATCCTACTACTCAAAGCTCCAACACAATTATAAAACTAACCCCAAGAAATTTTGTAGTAGTATCACTACCCTCTTCAAACCTGGCAGAAAAGTCAACCCCTGTCCTGTCCCTAGTGCTCCTGACCATGACATAGCCACCAACTTTAACTCCTTCTTGACTCTATAGCCAAACTTGCATCTTTCACTGTGAATTCTATAACTTCTTCTGCCCCTCTCTCCCTCAACCCCTCTCCCTCTGCCACCAATTCCCCCCTCCCCCTCCCTCCTTCCCTCAAACCTATCTTAGCACTGTTAAAAAACTTCTCAATAAATGAAAACCTTGCACTAACGCCCCTGATAACCTACCATCAAACTTTCTAAAATTAGCTGCTGATGGCATAGCCCTTCCCATCTGCATTCTCATTAACTGTTCCATCCAAGAATCTTATGTAACCCTAAAAGCACTCATCATCCCCCTGCACAAAGGAGGCAACAATACTAACATTCCCAACTTCCGCCCCATAGCCATACTATCCCCTATCTCTAAATCACTAGAAAAATATATCCACCAACAACTTCTATCCTTCCTCCTAGACAATAACCTCCTGTCTCCTACATAACACGGTTTCAGACCCCACCACAATACCTCCACAGCCCTCTTATCTTTCCTGGACATTATCAACTGCACCAGAGACTCTGGCAATGTTGTATCCTACTGGTTCCTAGACTTATCTAAAGCCTTCGATACCATTTCCCACAGCTTACTAATTTCAAAACTCTCACACCTTAACCTCTCTCCCCAACTATCAATTGGTTCTCCAGTTACCTTTCAAATAGGCAATAGGCCATTAAATGAAAAAACTGTACCTCTTCCTTCCTTGACACCCTCACAGGAGTACCCCAAGGGTCTGTCCTAGGCCCTCTACTATTCAACATCTTCATTAACAACTTCCATCAGTGCATCCCTAATGCTAAACTCATCCAATATGTGGATGACTCCACTATCATCTGCTCTGCTGAATCTGTCCCTAAACTTATGCAAATAACTCAGGCAGCCTTTAGTATTACTGAGAGCAACAAAAAACAAACTTATGATCTTTACTCCATCTAAGAACTTCACAACAGATAAAAACTCTTTCTCTATAAAAAGTCAAAGCATGACCCCTATTGAAATAGTGCCCCAGACCAAGCTTCTTGGAGTCTTTATTGAAGAACATCTAAAGTTCGACATTCACCTTCAAACCACCATCAAGAAAACCCAACAGAAATTCGGCATGCTCTACCACCATAACTGCTATTTAACCTCCTCAACTAGGCTCACCTTCTCCACCACTTACCTCCTCCCCTCTCTTCTGTATGGAGCACCTATTCTCACCAACCTTCAAACCACTCTCACAGATAAGCTGGCAAACTGCTACAATAGAATTTCTAAGTTTGCTACAAACTCCAAATCTTCCTCTCACCACTCCATCTCCTTACACTCTCTGAATTGGTTGGAGCTTTCCAACCATCTCTCTTTCATTCAACTTTCCACTGCCAATAAACTTATTTTCAATCCTTCCCTCTGCCCTTCTCCTTCATCCATCCTTACCATGCACCTTCCTACCCGTTCTCTCAGATCCAATAATCAGAACCTGCTTGAACTGTATAAACCTTTATGTACTCCTGGTCAATCTCTTTTAGTCTTCTCTCTTGCACGAAAATGAAACTCTCTTCCCCCCATATTCAGACTACCCAAAATCTTTCTGACTTCAAGACCCTACTCCACTCTTATATCTCCTCAACCTGGGAATGCTCCTGCTCCCACCCCACCTAAACCTCCTCTACATCCATCTTGCAATCAAACATCACTACTTAAAAGCACTAGCTTTCCCCCTACTGTACTTCCCCCGCTTTGTCTCCTCTAATCTCTCCATATAACTCTCTACCTCTCATCTCCTGAAGAATGTAATTAATCCCTCAGTCTTGTTGTCTTTATATTGTTTTAAATTGCATAATAGTTATGTTATTCTGTGTAAAAATGTGTAGAATCCCAGTTTCCAATATATATACATATATATATATATATATATATATATATATATATATATATATATATATATATATATTTTTTTTAAATGCATGTACTTGGAGCTTTTCTCCCCTGGTCTCCATTGAAAAAGGGCTCACTATGGCCCAATGGACTCTCCCGGTAACAAACTACAGGTAAATAAATAAAATAAAATAAATATGTATCATTTTTTTTATAACATCCTCATTGGTATTCTTTGATAATTGACCCCCCCACTCCTTCTTCCACAACCATAATCTGCTTTTTTGCAACATATCTGCCAATATCCATTTCCCATTAATCAAAGTTTCATTCATTCTATTATTTCAACTAACCCATATTATATAAAATAAATTTGTATCTACCCTTCTCACATAGTCTCTCTTATTACTCTTATAAGATCTATACATAATCATATTTATATCTATATTGTTCATGTCATTAATATTCTCAAAAATTTTCTCTACACAACTTTTTCCAGAATTGCACTACTCTTTTACATTTCAAAAAATATGCTCTGTTGTCTCTTCCTCTAAACAAAATAAACACATCCTTTGAGCTTTCTTTTTATATGCCATATCCCCCTTCAATAGCAACTTATTTATTACCAGTCCATATGAAATCCTGACACTCTACTATATTGGCAAATCACTTTTTTCTTACATCAATGGTTTTAATCACCTGTTCTGGAAAATATCCCCATGTATTTACGTAATAATAAAATTATTTCATCACATTATTATACGTCATCCTTCTATCTTTCTCTGTATCATCAATTTTTATTTTCCATGTTAGTATTTTTCATGATCATTTTTAATTTCTTCACATATTTTTTCTCTTTTTCTTATTGTCATCATCTCAGATTTTTTGTACTTAATATTTAAACATTCCCACCATTAACTTCTCACGCTCTTCCTTTACCGCTTTAATATTTACATAATTTTAAAGAAGCATATTAAACAACTGGATTTAGTAACACCAAGTCTCCTTTATCTTTACTCATATACAGCACACCTGTTTTCATGGGTTCAGTCTTAAACCCTATATGGAAGAAAATACCTGCTGCAGAATTTTCTTTTCATATTTTACTTGGTTCATATAAACATTTGACATATATTCTGTGTTCCCATTAGTACTGACTTGAGACTTTTTCCTGAACACTAGTCTACACTTCCTCCATAGAAGACATATTTCTTTCATTTCTTTTATCGACTACATAAGCTTTTCCATCACATAACTAGCATTTTTCATTTTATAAGATACTTCATTCAATATTGCATTCGTCACTGATGAAAACAGCATTCCACTCATAGGACACCCTTGTCTTATACCGCACTTCATGCATATTTCTTTACTCAGCCACCCATTCACTAATACTCTCACTCTATTATTCTGATACTCTGACATACACACTCTCCTAATTCTATTACCTATTACATACTTCTCCAATACATCTACCAAAGGATCATGTCCTACGGTATTAATTGCCTCGCTACTATCACCTACCAAAAGTTTCACAGTCTCCGTTGTATTTGTAAGGTCATCCACAATTTCTCTTCCAACCAATATTCTTGACATCGCTTTGCTTTTATACCGTATATATACTTTCTTCTATAATATCCCTCATTCTTCCTTTCTTCCATTCGCCTCTATATTATTTCCATTAAAATTTTGTAATCTGTGATCTGATGTTGTCTTTTCATTCTTCCTCAACCTGTGGGTCTCAGATCCGACCTCGGATCTCTCTTGGCTGCTTTCCAAAAGATTAGGCTCCAAAGCTTGAGTTCCTCCCCTACCCACAATGCCCCACTCCCTCCCTAGTTACTTCAGATCTCATTTGCTGCTCTTAGGAGAAGTATCCTATTCTGTTGCCTTGAGATCTGGTCAAGAGTTTTTGGGCTTTAACCATAAGCTAGGTAATTTCCTTTACCTAATTTCTTGATATAGCCTCTTTTTTCCTTTACTATACCCTACCTTCTCTTAAAAAACAAAACAAAAAAAAACTCACTAGTTTTAGTGTGGTATTCACTGGTCCATCCTTGGTGATGTCTTTTGTCCATTCTCTCTTTCTCTTCTAATTGTTTTGGTGTAATGTCTGGGAAATCATTAGGGTTTAAAAAGTGCACTTCCTGTGGGCACAAGATTCCCTTATCTGATGTCCAGAGGGAATGCGTATATTGTCTTGGTCCTGCCCACCTGACTGCCTCTTGTTCTATCTATGAGGGCTTCCATCAATGAACATTGGCTGGCTGACAGAAGGAGCAAACTCATTTTGAAGGCCCTTCTACCTCCATTGGCCCCGTCAGCAGGTTCTTTGTATTCATCTTCTGCAGGGGCTCAAACCCTCCCAGGAATCACCACGAGGACAGGGAGTGCAGGAAACTTTCCCTGGGGAAGTTTTCTTTATTATCTTCTGGTGAGCCTCCAGCCAAGGCTCCCAAGGTATCAGATCTCAGAGCCTTGGATCTGAGTAAGCCCAGACAATCCTCTCCTTAGCCCCAATCTCCTTTGTCTTCGGAGCTCTCCAGTTCCACAGGTTCACCTGTCACAGAGAGGTCCAATAGACCTGTATCCAGGCCACCTTCCAAACCATCATTTGTCAGGTCTACCCACAGCTTTTTGGAGTAAGAAGTGGACTGATTAATGAGGTAGTTCCTTCAGACACAGATCCAAATGGGGGTCTTAACAGCCCCATCTCCTACCAGGATTGTGGGCAGACAGTCACCCTTTAGAACCCTAGATCCTTCTCCGATGTGACCTGCTGTTTTGGAACCCTTGGATCTGAATGTTCTGAGAGCTGAGATGTCAGAGCCGATAGTGGATGTCACTTTGACCCCGGTGCTTACTCTAACTCGCTTGGTTCCAACTACCTTGGAGCAGAGAGGCTCTTGGAGCTGAAGCCTCGACATCAGTCCAAGGGGTTGACCTTGACTCTGAAGTTTTCAGAGCCATCACCTCCCCTCAGACCATTGGTGTTTGTTAGCTTGGCTTCAGTTTCCCTCTCAGAGCAGGAGCCTGGGCATGTTCGAGGATCATCTGTCTTGCCAGTTTTGTTGGTGAGATCTTCAGCTTCTCTGGTGCATTCTGCTTTCAAGGTGTTGGAGAGGGTCCTCTGCATGCCCAGGAGTTCCTCAGCTCCCACCATTCTGGATCCACTTCTCTCCCCTTTGGAGACTGTGTCCGAGACCTCACCACTGCCCCCCTCAAAATAGCTGGTCCGGCAAAGCCTACAAGCACTTCCAACTTTGGAACTCTTGGTCTCTACCGACGTCTCCCCAGAGCACCCCACTGAGGAGATTTCCTGGAAGAGAAGGTGCAAGAGGATGTACCTTGTTTCCCTGGAGGAATCAGTCACTGAAAACATTGATTTTGAGGAAAGGGGTAGTGTCCCCCAGAACTCCACCTGAAGATGTCTCTTTTGGAAACATCTTGGAAATCCTGTGCCTAAAAGGTGGATGGTCTTCCCAAAACTGAACCCCGGAGGAACTGGTGCTCTTAGAGGCTTTTGGGTCCAACCCGCCTACATCTTGGGTGCACCCCCACTGATCCTGTTTTTGATCTGGTGTCAAGCAGGGCTTGGAAGGATCCAGACATTGTAGAGCCAATACCTAACTGTGTGGATAAAATCCTCAGTGCTCCCCCAGACCAGCCCTTTTGCACCAAGGGAATCCCAGTAGATGCCATGGTTTTGCAGCAGCCACTAAGAAGGAGATAACCCAGGAAGGCTCCTCGGTTCATTCCCCCTAACAGAGAGTCAAGGGTGATGGCCAGATTTGGCAAGAGAGTTCATGCCTCATCAACCTTTGCTCTATGAGCCTTAAAATTACCTTTCCCATTTTACTAGACTACAGAGGAATTTAATCAAAGAACTCTTTAGCTCAGTTGTAGAGTCCATGTCTGATGAGGACATGAAATCCTTCTCCTCTAGATTGTCCACTCTACAATCAATACCAAATGCATCCATGAGGTTTGTGATGTTCAGCTATATCCCACCAGACTACCAACAACTAATGACATCCCTTACTATCCTGGGTAAGTAACTAAGGAGCTTCAGTCCTCACTACTGACTCCAATATGAGACTGTCACTTAAACAGAAGTAATATTTCAGAATTTTCCCCTAAGAGCACAACAAGAACAATCTCTAATTTCCTGGGACTGGACTATATACCTGTGTGCACCACAAATGTATTTTCTAATTACACAGTTTAGAGCAGGGTGTCCCAGTTTAGGACCTCTGATACACTCATGCTCAAAGTAAATTTAAATCTCACACATCCAAACCCTTCTGGGAAAGCCTGACACAGATTTCCAGCTGTGTCCCTTCCCCAAAATAACATGGTAATGCTGCCACCAATCAGAGTGTCTTCATGTCTTTCCAAAGGGGTGTCCAATTATGAAAAGTAAATATCAAAATAAATGATAGCTATGAATAGAACAGCCAGGCCTTTGAGGGGACCTGGGGAGTATTAAACAGGTATAAGCACTCTCTAATCTCTAAAGAAAAACACTGATTTCCAGACACAATGTAAAGTAATGAAAAACATTTAATAATAAGTAAAATGATTACAAGAATGTACATCAATAGCATTCAATAAACACCAGAATTCAATCACCAGAAATGTAAAATTAAACTGCAGGATAGGAATCCATGATTCTAGAAAAACTCTGTCTTAACTTAGCTTTTCTAATCTAACTAAAGAATACTGTCCCTGATCTAATCTAACAACAGCAAGGCAAAAAAAAGTCTTACAGTTTTTGGTGAGTTTTGTTTCATGGGTCTCCACTGATTGCACAGCACTGTAACTGACTGTACTTAACAAAACTGCTCAGCACTTTACAAACTTCAGTCTCAACTGTCTTATTTTAAAAATAACAGTCAGCTGTTTGAAAAAGTTATTTTTCTGTCAATCAGCTATTTAAATAATCACTTAACAACCAGGAACATTCTAATGACTTCACTCACTGTTCAGTTGAGTTTCCACTACTTTAGAATGTCCCTCTCAAACATGAGCAGTTAGAAATGTATAAAAACACTGACAGATACTTTAAACATTCTGTATACACAGGGAAATACTCACCATTTAAAACTTTTTTACATATTCACAATTAGACATGCTGGTATACAAGTTAATCTGAGAATATACACAAATCTCTTGCCAGACATGCTCACACAGATGACATTTTTATTTCAGTTTCTTCACATTTCTCCCCCTTATGACTCAAGCATGACTTTCAAGGGACCCTTGAAAACCAGTGCTTGAGAAAAATGGGTTTGTCGGGGAATATTAACCCACTCCTCTCATGGTCAATCTATTTGCACTACCATTATTAACCCCACTGCAGAGTTTTTTCTCCTTCTGGGAAAACTTGGCTGAGCACAGCCACCACCCCATAATTTGAAGCATCTTCCTGTACAATAAATTCTTTATTGTAATCTAGGCTGGCTAACACAGGGGGTCCTTCCAAAATCTCGTTTAGCTTTTGGAATGCCTGTTCAAACTCAGTGGTCCACACTGCATTGTCCAGTTTATTCTTCCTAGTTAGGTCTGTAAAGGGTGCAGCTATGGTACTGTAGTTGGGCACACATTTCCTATAGCATTGCGCTGTCCCTAGAAATGCTCTCACTTCATAGGTTCATAGGTTCATAGGTAGGTACTAGGCTATTGACCCTAAGGCCTGTATAAGCCTATCCAAAAAGGTACCCTGGCTTTCACCACCCAAGAAAATTATTTTCCTGTGCCCCTGTTGGGCAGAGCCAAAGAGGTGATCCCCGGGGTGAATTTCCTATTTCCCATCCAGTCATCAAGATTTTTCTTGAAGAGTGCTAATGAGGAGCTTTGTCTGATATAGATAGGTAGTTTGTTCCAGAGTAATAGAAGTCTCTGGGACAGGAATCTATCCCTCCAGCATGTTCTGTTTATTGTAGTGACAAGGTTTAGGTCCCCAGAGCGTGTAGCTCGGAGGGTTTGGGATTTCTTTAAATGGAGCATGTCCAACAGCTCTGGATTTGACATAGCTTTGTATGTTAGGCAGAGATTACCTCTGAGTAGGCGATATGTAACGGAGTATAAAGCTGGAGTTTTTTGAGACTTTCTGCTTAGGGCATCTGTTTGAGGCTGGTGATCCTCTTTGTGAGGTATTTCTGCGGCCTTTCCAGTAGTTGTAGATGTCTTGTGAGGTACATACCAAAAGGGACATTGTACTCTATAATGGGTCTAATGAGTGACGACTAGAGGGGAACAATGACCTCTTTTTTCCTGGATGAGAAATCTTTTGTGATGAGGTGTGCCACGTAGAAGGAGTTCCTGACTACTGTGGTGGTGTGATTATCAAAGGAGAGACTACTGTCCACCTGTGTCCCAAAGTCTCTTATCACACATTCGGTGTTAAGTAGACTACCACCTGTGTGGTAGCTCATGGGTACAGAGTTTTTACCAAAGGGGATGACAATGCACTTTTTGGCATTGAGCTTGAGGCCATGACTTTGACACCAGGCATCTGTCTTCGTGAGGCCCTTTTGTAGGATGCCCACATTGTTAGGAGTTTTGATTATGGCTCCTAGTTTGCAGTCATCTGCAAAATTTGTTAGCCAAAGCCTTTCTGTGTTAGCCTCTACTTCAGAAACATATATACCAAACAAGAGAGGACCCAGGACTGAACCCTGTGGTACTCCACTTGTCACTGGTCTGAAGTTGGATTTGGAGTCTGCTACTTTCACAGTGTGGGTTCTTTCAGTGAGTCGGTTGGCAACCCATCTTGTGACATAAAGATTTATACCTAGTTTAATGAGTTTATCTATAATTCCAGAGTGAGGGATGGTGTCAAAAGCCTTGGCGTGATCTAGATAGGCTGTGTAAACCACCTTACCCTCGTCTACAGCTTTGGTGACTGTTTCAAAGAAGTCTATCAGGTTAAGGAGACATGATCTGCATTTTACAAACCTGAACTTGGTGGGGTCTAGAGCTTGGAAATTACCAGTGTCTTTGTGTATAAGATCCATGATGATATGTTTCATGGCCTTGCAGACCAGGCTCGTTAGGCTAATGGGGCGGCAGTTCCCGGAGTCCGTGGTGGCTCCCCCTTTATGGAGTGGGATAACCATCGCTGTGCGCCATTCAGTGGGCACAAAGCCTGAGGTGAGGCTATGATTGAACATGGTGCCTAGGTGGAGTGCCAGTTCATTCTGCAGTTCATCTAGAATGCAGCCTGAGATGTTGTCAGGTCCCATGGATGCTGTGTTCTTGGCTTTGGAGAGTGTGGTTTTTACCTGGGCAGCCATTATTACAGGAACTTTGCATTCTTCCGGTATGGAGATGGGCCCTTTAGGGGGTGAGAGGGGGGTAAAGTTAGCACTGAACCTATCTGTCAGGATGTTGGCAATATCAGTTGGTTCTGTATATTTAGTGCCATTGTGCTGTAACTCAGAGTAGATCTGAGTGTTGCCATTGAGATTCTTGACATAGCTGTAGAATGCTTTGTGGTTGTCTTTAGAATCAGTGGTGATTTTGTTATTGTAACTAGCTTAAAGGATTTTATGGGGGATCTCAGCTTCTTACTGAGGCTGACCAGGGAGTTCCTCCAATCATGGGATTTTACTCTTTTGTGCAAAAGTTTCTTTCTTCTGTTCTAGAGTTTGTTTATGGTAAAAGACCACCAGATTGGCTTCCTTTTTTAGGAGGGTACCTTCTTGGATCTGTTAGGGATAGCATGATCCATGCACTAATATAAGTGCTTATAAAGTGCATTTGTGTAGGATTCAGCAGTCGTACCTCTATTGTCCATCTGCGTGGCTATCGTGAAGTTTGCCACTTCTGTCTTAAGAAGCGTGAAGTTGGCTTTGGAGAAATTTTTTACGGTGGTTTCCCTAATGGGGGTGGGGGCAAGATGTCGCTGTCTAGGGTGATTAGCTTGTGGTCGGATCTGACCAACAAGGAATTGACCTCTGGTGTGGAGCACCGGTCACCCATGTTGGTAATGACCAGGTCTAGGATATTGTTGCCCCTGGTGGGGGTGTTGATAAATTGATCCAAGGCATTGGAATTTATGAATTCCAGAAAATGTTGAGCAAAAGAGTTGGCACATGCATAGTTTTCCCGGTTAATGGTGGGGTAGTTGAAATCACCCATTATTAGGGTGTTGTGTTGTATCCTAATATTTTCCAGTGTATCAAGAAATGAGGAGTGGGAATCCTGGGGCATGGTGGGGGATGTGTAGCAAGTTACAATTTGGATTGTGGTCTTGCCCACAGTTAGTTGCACTTGGATAATCTCGAATGCATTATGCTGACCAACTTGCCTGGAGATGTGGATATCTTTAATGAATATGGATACTCCTCCACCTTTAATGTTTCAGTATAGGTTAGGTGGCCGAAAGGTGTGGTATGAATTATAGCCTTGTAATGTAGGGGCGCTCTCTGGAACCTTGAACTAGGTCTCTGTCACTGCACAGATGTCGATGTTGTCCATTTTAAGGAGTGCCTCGAGTGAATGCATTTTGAGGTTTAGACTTCTATTGAGCAGCATTACCCTCAGATTTTGCTTGCTTGTACCTGTTAAAGTGGTGAATTTGTCATTTGAACCTTGCTTAAAAAAGGCACTATAGGGGTGGCAAGAGCCTTAGCCAGCATCTGGAATCCCAAGGGCGACAAGAGCAGGCCATCTCTGGCAAAGCATTGTGGTCTGTCCATCATGTCATCCCAGGCAGACAGATACTGGATCCCCTTAGAATGACACCAGAAGCTTAGCCAGATGTTGAAGTGAATCATTTTGTCCTTGTACTGTGGTATCATTTGAGTGATGGCAGGATGCTACTCAGGGCTAGGGTCATACCTGCCTGGGCTACAAGATCGGTGAGCTCCTCCATGTCTCTCTTCATGTAATGCATTGAGGTACGTCCCAGGTCATTCATACCAGCATGGACAATGACAGAGTCATATTTGTACTTGTTGTGAAGTGACCTGAGTCCGTGCGTTATGTGTCGGATCCTGGCACACGACAGGCAGCTGACAGTAACTTTCTCCTTGTTTAGCCTGGTGAGTGGAACATCAGTGTGCCTGACTATAGAGTCACCTATGACTAGAGTGTTGGGTATGTTGTTATGCCATATGGGCTGTGGTTGAGTGGCACACTGAGTTTGTGGGCTATGTGTCATTTGGGTTATGTTGGGGGTGGAGGTTGCTTGCATTTCTGCTTTGGAGGTCTTTGTTGCTTGAGCAGATTTTTATTGAAAGCCTCCGCAAATGTAGGTGTGTGCTTCGTGTTTCTATGTTTTGAGGGACTATGTAATGAGTGTGGTGTGGTGCAAATGTTTACCTTCTCCTCTTGACTGTCTAGTCCAGTCTTGGGTGAAGAGAGCTTTGCTTCCAGTTTGGCTATTTAAGTGCATCTCTCACAGGTTGCAGTGTTGGGTGGTGGGAGAAGAGGGCTATCTGTGTACATGAGGCAATTGCTGAATTCCCCCAAGATGCCCAGATTCATCAGGTAGACAGGAAAAAACACTAGGAGCTGACCCTTAGACACGCCTGGATAGGTGCTTGTTTATTAAGTACTAAAAACTGTTTTCCTCTGGACAAGTGAGGAAAGTTGAGTGCTGTAGTAATTTGTAGCTTATTTAGTGCTTACAACGAGTTCTGAACAAGTGCTGACCTCAAAGAAACAGATTTGAGTGCTAAAACTAAAAAAACTGGTTAGTTCTAAGGGAAAATTTGAAGAGCAGACTGTATGGCACCAGGAATAGTTTAACCCTAGCTAAGCGTCGATGCATAAAGTGTATATATATATATATATATATATATATATATATGTATATATATATATATATATATATATATATATATATATATATATATATATATATATATATATATATATATTTTTTTTTACTATAACATAGCAAATGAGCAAACCAATTTAAACAAATTAACCAGTTAACCAATAAAAAGCTAAAAACGGAGCCCCGTTCCAGCAGTCTTCAATCGACAAGTTCTAACTGCACACTCCTGCCACTAGGGTACAGGGGAACCTTCTCCAAAAAAGATGGTCTGGATTGGTGCTCAAGTTATACAAACAAAGCTAGATTCAGCAGTTCTGAATTTAGTCTATGCTACAGCAAACAAGGCATACCAATTTCAGAAAGAAACAGTTCAAATAAGCAGGCACAATAAGCCTTTAACCAGAAACTCCCAGCTCAGAAGGGCAGAATCTAGCCTCTTCTCCCACAACAGTGCAGGCCACACCTTCTTAATGTAAAATAACTGGCCCAAAGCACAAGTGCTGAAATCAGAACTGATACACTTTTAGGATAACAGACACTAAGCCTTCAATCAGCAACTCCCAACTTAGAAGGATGTAAGCTACCTGTCCTGCCACAACAGTGCAGACCACAAACCTTAATGTAAAACAACTAGTCTGAAGCCCAAATGCTTCAACCAAAGGCTTAGAATAACAGTTACAATTTAATCAGGCTACTAACAAGCAGTAATAAATGCAGCAGAATAAATGCAATTAAGTACTTTTAAGAACAAGCAGCAAAAGCAAAATATAGTAATAAAGTAGGAAGAAACACAAATACAGTAAAAGCAGATGAATAAAGTGCAATTTTTGTTTTTCTTAGTAACAGAAACTGGCCATGCTTGAATTGCTTCCACCTTGATAGGATCTAGCCTAATTTTATCACTTCCCACACTGTGTCCTAAGTAAGTAAATGACATCTGCCATACCCACTTGACACTTACTGGGTTTAATGGTTAATCCTGCCCTACTTAATCTATCCAAGATCTCCCTCAGATGCTGGTCTGCAAATGCGCATAATCTTCAGTGTAGAGTTTAACCTATCCAGAAGACTATTAATCTGGGGATGGTAGGGGTGGTCTTTAAATGTTTCACCCCACTACTGTTCCACAGACAAGTTAGCAGGTCTGACATAAAGTCGGCACTTGGTCAGTCAGTATCTCCCTTGGAAAATCTACCCTGCTGAAAATTCCTAGCACTTGCCACCTTTTCTTCATCAGTAGCACCTCCAAAAGGAATATTAGGGACTTTAGCTAAAAGTGGCAGACGATAGACTCCAGGCTCCACTGACTGCTGCACTACCTCACTTTCCAGCCCTCCTTTGGGAGTCCACTCTTTATACAGCAAACCTTCCTTCTCTGACTCAATATCCCCTGCACAAGGAATATCAGGGACTATAGCTAGAAATGGCAGACAGTAGGCTGTAGGCTCTACCAACTGCATACTACCTCACCTTCCAGCCCTCCCTTAGGAGTAAAGTATACAACAAACTTTTGTTCCCATATACACACTCCTCTCATTCTTAAACCTCAGATGCTTCCCTAGCCACCTCCCTCACACTTTGTACTGCAGAGACCATAAGTTGAGCCTGTCTTAACTGTACATTTCCAGCCCTCCCAAGATCCCCTTCTGCAGGAAGCCTAGTATCTTCCAACAGCTGTACCTCACTCTCAACCTAGGTGTCATCACTCCCCTCCATCCTTGCAGTTACCGTGTCCAAGGGAACATCAATACCTCCCACCAGCTGTGGCTCACTTTCAGATTAACTATTACAGGATAGCTTCTTCTCTGAAACAGCCCCCACACTAGTCCCATCTTCAGGTATGAGACCTGTCTAGTTCTCTCCGAGAATACCAGGCCTACATGCCTATCTTCCAGCCTGACTATATGTCACTGCATGCACACAAGGCACTGCATCATCACAGTCATTCCCTATCAGGACATCTGCTGGAATATTCTCAAACACAAGCTTCCCTTCCACAGGAAGCTTAGTAATTTCCAACAAGTGTGCCTTGCTGTCACTCTGGGTACCACCACTCACCTCTGTCCTCCTAGTCACCATGTCCAAGGGAACATCAGTACCCATCAGCAGCTGTGGCTCACATTCAGACTTACTGCTGCCAGATATCACCTTCTCTGAAACAGCCACCATACCAGTCTAGCTTCAGGCATGAGATCTTTCTGGACCTACATACATTTCTCCAAGCCTTCACGTTGTCAACTAGTAATACAACATTTCACCAATCAGTTCAAGAACCATTCACCATTTATTGAAATAAATAAAACATATAAGTGACTAAGCGCTTCCACCCATAACATCTACTGAGCCTTCAGATGGTGAGACTGTCTAGGTTAGTCAGCAATAATGAAGTCTTCAGTATTGAAATTGCTAAATTGATGGATATGTTGCATGACAGAGATTATCCTCTTGATGTGTTATTTAAAATATGCAATGAGGTCATAGATAAGAGGAAAACTGTACTTCAACCTATTCTGAAAGGAGGACTTACAAAGGTTAACACTAGCAGCACAAATTACCTTGTTAATAACAGATTGACTGTAAAGGGCAAAAGAGGGGCATTGGTACTCCAATATAATGACACAGCTCCTAAGATTAAGACTATTATATAGGTGACCAGGGAAAGTGTTTTTAAAGGGGACATGAGAGAGATTCTTGGTGAATCCCCAGAGTTCATTTACAGTAGGGGGGAATTTAAAAGGTTTATTTGAAAGAGAAGTGGACACTAGGGTTCACAAGATGTCCAAAATGAGTAAGTGTGGTGTGTACAGTATATGTAAATTTATAAATGATGGACCATATGTCACCATTAATAATTACAGGAGAACTATTAGATGTCCTGGTTATTGCAACTGTAAGACAAACATGGTGGTATATGTTGCCACATGTTTGAGCTGTCCCACATTTTATTTTGGGAAGACTATACAAAAATTAAAGTGACATATTTTAGAGCATTTAAGGGACATCAAAAAAGAAAAAGGTTACTTCTCTTTATACACACAATTTTAAGTGCCAGAAGTTTAAAAATGTTTATTTTTTTGTGGTTGATAGAGTACCTCATAGTGAAAAGGGGGGGTGATTGTAAGATTTTATTGGAAAGTAGAGAGTGCCGATGGCAGCTGAGATTAGATGCCTCTAATCCCCTGGGTATAAATGAGTGTATCTCTATATCTAGTATTTTAAAATATAGAGCTCATTTTATTTAAGTATTTTACGTTATATATAGGTATAAGTATGTACATATTATATAAATGATTTTACCAATGTACTTTATATTAAAATGTATTTATTAGTTTGTATTTATATTGTAGATAGTACTATTTATTTTCTATGAAGTTATATTTTAAACAATTAATGCATGGAGTCACACTACTGGATAGTGTTTATTGATGGGTGGTGTTGTAGTTGTATTTAAATGATTAACTCTACTGCCAATCATTAGTGGACTAGAGTTCTGCTGTGGCGACCCCTTACCGGGAAAAAGCCGAAAGACAAACAACAACAACTAAGTCTAAAAGTTAAAAGTCCAATAATCAATGCTAGGTGCTGAAATGGTTCCTCCAAAGGCACACACAAGCTAAGAACTTTTTAAGGTTTGTAGCCCTTCATCCAGGATTTTTCTGTTTTTTAAGTCTAAAAGTTACTCTGATGAAGCCCAGTAGATGTTATGGGTGAAAGCGCTTAGTCACTCATATGTTTTATTTATTTCAATAAGCGGTGGTTGGTGAAATTTTGTATTTCTCCAAGCCTGACTGCATGTCACTGCATGTACACAAGGTACTGCATCATCAAAGTCCTTCCCTATCAGGACATCTGCAGGGACATCCTCAAACACACCTACTTGCTTGCTTCCTCTTCTGCCCTTCCAGTCAAGATGAAGCCTAGGCAAAGGTATTTGGAATGGGGTCCCTTCCAACTCTCAGACCAGAGTAAACTGCCCAAGCAAATATTACTCTTCAATAACCAATGCAGGCCTCACAATGGTTATATCAGAAGTGGTGTCCCTCTTAGCAGTTACCTGTTTACCATTTACTAAGATAGGATATAAATTTTGGTGATAATTTGCCACTCCATTTGTTTCTAAACAACTTACCACTGGGGGGGTCTGCAGAATCAATGGTCTCAGGATTTCTTCTTGGACAGACCCTTTCAAAGCTCCTGAAGGGTTAGGGTTACCACCTGTCCCACTTTGTGAGGGACATTCCCTTTTTGGGCAGTTGTGTTCTGACAAAAAATTGTAAAAATGGCAAATGTTCTGAGATTTTAGGACAAAATTATTTCCTATATTTTATGTAACAGTTGCATGAAACAGTTATTCTGTATCTAAAATACCCAAATGTTATGAGAAACAGAATAAGCAACTAAAATGCTACAAGAATAAGCTTTTATTTAGGCAAAAAAGTTAAGTTCTATCCTTTGTACTGACCATGGGTATGTGTCGGTCTGTAAAATCTGATGTTTGTACCAAAAATGTCCCACTTTGGCCATTTGAAAAGGTGGCAACCCTAGGAAGGGTTGTCTGACTTCCCTTCTCTGGAGGCAGTCAGAGTGGTGTTTATGGTTGCACCTAGATGTGTGGCTAGCCATCACAAATGATTGGTGAGTGCAAAGGATCATATCCAGAGGATACTTAATTCTCTTTTCAAAATCTCCCAAACCAAAGACGTCTCTCCCGGATGTTTCACCCAGTCAGAGAGATGCAGCAGAGTTGGAAATCTCAAAGGTGCTACAGAAAAGAGTCATCCTGAAGGTCCCACCTGATCAGTTTGGATTAGACATTTACTCCAGGTTCTTTTCAGTAGACAGAGGACCTAAGGCCCATCTTGGATCTGACATCCATGAACAAGTCGGTAAAAAGTACTAAGTTCAGAATGGTCACAATTCAGTCCATTCTACCTATTTTGAAAATGGACAAATGGATGTGCTCAGTGGACCTGAAGGATGCATTCTATTATATCAAGATGGACAGGTGCTCCAGAAGGTATCTACCCTTCAGGCTGGGAACCAGTCATTATCAATTCAGAGTGCTTCCCTTTGGTCTCACCACAGTCCCCAGGGTGTTCAAATTTATGGCAGTAGTTGCAGTTCATCTTAGACTGCAAGGATTCCATGTGTTTCCATACCTGGACGACTGGCTCCTAACTGCTCCGACCAGGCATCTACTCATCCAAGCCATGGACTACCTGTTACAGCTAGTTCCTATCTTGGGCATAACAATCAACTTAAAAAAAATCCCAACTTCAAATAGTTCAGTGCATAGATTTCATAGGGGCTCATTTGGGTACATCCATGTCCGTGGCCTTCCTTACTCCAGAGAAGATAGCAAACCTAAAACTACATGTCAGACAGGTTTTGGAAATCCCAGCTCCTCCAACTAAACTGGTACTCAAGGTCCTGGGTTACATGGTGGCCACCATTACTGTGTTCCCCACAGTTCGCCGGCACATGAGAATCCTACAATGGACTGTAGCAATCCAGTGGTCACTTCTTCAGCTACCCCTCAGCCAGCCGATCAAACTATTTGCAAGGAGTCTCTTCTCTAGTGGATTTACTCTTCAGAGGTTCTTTAAGGATGATCCTTCCTACCCCAAAAGCCACGATGACCGCGGATGCCTCCCAGGTAGGGTAGGAGGGGGCATTATCTGGGTCGGACAGTCCAAGGCATGTGAACTTCAAAGGAGAACAATCTGCATATTAGTGTCTTGGAGATGACAGCAGTCCTTTTAGCACTCCATGCACTTCACAGCTTCCTTCCCTCAGGGATGATTGCAATACAATTGGAAAATATGTTGGTAGTTTGGTACATCGATAAGAAAGGGGGAATCAGATCCTATACCTTGTGCCGAGAAGCAACGAGAGTGTGGCAATGGGTGATTCTACCAACCATTTTCTGATTGCAATGCACATTCTGGGGGAATGTAACATTCTAGCAGACAGGCTCAGCATTGTTCTATTGATGCCTCATGAGTGGTCTCTGAACCAGTCAGTGATGAACATGATCTTCCACAAATGTGGTCAGCCTTGATATGATCTTTTCACCTCTCCCCACAACATGAAGTGCCGCAGGTTCTTCACCTTGATTTCCCATCAGGGACAATCAACCAGAGATGCTCTGGTCCATGCTTGGCCCCTGGATTGCTTTATGCCTTTCCCCCTTTCCCCTCAATCTTCAAGTTTCTTCAGAAAGCCTCCAGGTTAAACAGAAAAGTGATATTCATTCCCTTTTTGGCCTCAGCAAATCTGGTTCACCTTCCTTTGGTCTCATCTAATTTGCCCCCGAGGATACTAAACCATGTCCAGATCTACTACCTCATCCATGATGGCAAATTTACCCCAATCTCCCAGGTCTGAAACTAACTGCATAGTTTCTCCAATTTCAGTGATGGCTAGAACTGCCAGGCTTTCATCCCCAGTCCATAATATCCTGAACTCTGCCCACAAATCTTAAATGAGAAGTGTTTACAGGAAAACAGGAGAATTTACATCCCTTTACCACTCCTGTTCCAGCACTTCTAGAGTATCTAGCTCATATTTTCCATGAGGGGGCCAGTCATTCCACTGTAAAAGTACAGTTGGCAGCCATTTCGTTTTAATTTTCATTTAGGAGAAAATGCATCTTCTTTAGCTTCATCAAAGTTGTGCAAGGTTTTTCTTAGAGGGACATTCCTTCTTCGCCCTCTTGTCAAAGACCCAACACCCCCTTGAGCTCTAACTATAATTATACAGGCCCTGGTTCTTTGTCCCTTTGAACCTTCAGCCAAAGTAGACTTAAAATTTGTATCTCAGAAGACTATTTTTCTGGTGGCTATCACTTCTGCAAGATGAGTGCCTGAATTGCAAGCCTTACTTAATTTTTCACAAAGACAGAGTGACTTTATGTACTAATCTGTCATTGTTTCCAAAAGTTGCAACAGAGAAAAATATAAACCAATCTAGCAACATACTGGTCATTTTCCCCTCATTTCCAAAACAAAGGAGAATACATACTTCATTTGTTAGATGTTCAGATGACAGAAGTATGTCTT
The DNA here is from genome assembly GCF_019279795.1 of Protopterus annectens. NCBI lineage: Eukaryota > Metazoa > Chordata > Ceratodontiformes > Protopteridae > Protopterus > Protopterus annectens. The sequence goes on along the minus strand of NC_056751.1, from coordinate 46,689,392 downwards.
TCAGAAAAATCTGACTAAATTTTCATATCTTTTGCTGATGCAAAAAAAGGGCAAACCAGTTACCAAGACCACCTTAGCAAATGGTTAAGGGACTGCATTTCATTTATTTATAAATCCAAATGTGTTCCTTTACCTCAATGAGTTAAAGCTTACTGTACTAGATCTATGGCAACTTCTCAAGCCTTTTGGGCCAGTGATTCAATAGATGACATTTGTTCTGCTGCCTCGTGGTCTAATTCTCACATCTTTATTTCCCACTACAAATTGGACATAGTGTCCAGAAGTAGAGCTGCTTTTGGTTCTGCAGTGCTCTGGAATATCCTCCCATGAAGGCCACCCAAGTCATTGTTGTAGCTGGGGACTCTGTTATAGGTTTATAGTTTATAGTTTAGTGCTAAGCTAACTTCCCTTGCGAGCCATTTTAAGCCTAGCCAATTATCCGTTGTGAGATTCAAACCCTGTACCTTGTCTCACAGGTCGAGGAAGAATGAGAAGACAAAATCAGATAAAGAAGTTAAGTAGTCACCATAATGTTCCGTCTGTGTCGTCTTCTTCATTCTTCCTCGACCTTCCCTCCCTCCTTCCCCCTGTCCCTTGGAGTATGACCTGACAGGTGTGTTTATAGAAACCTCTCTTCCTGGTTGAGCTCCTGTCCTTCTTCTTTTCTTTCTCTAATCCATGCTGGTAGTTGTTATAATTAGTAATAATTTGCCCATATAGTTTATTGTTGGCAAACATGGTAGCAGCAAACTCGATCTGAGATAACCAGGGGTTAGTGGGGCATTATGGGTAGGGAGGAGCTCAAGCTTTGGAGCTTAAGCTTTTGGAAAGCAGCCAAGTCACATCCAAGGTCAGATCCAAGAACCACAGGTTGAGGAAGAATAGGTAAAACAACACAACATAGATGGAAAGTTATGGTGAGTACATAACTTCTTTTATTTAGTGTGATAGGTCTCCAGTTTTTTATTTCTTCCAAATATGTTTTAATATTCCACTATATAACTCTTAATAAATAAAACCTTCCTTCAGCCACTCTTTCAGTACATTTACAAAATACCCTGTTTGCCACTCCATTCATTTCGTGTTCATTCCGTACCATATACCATCTGGTCCTAATACCAAATTAACGTTTACTATGTTAATTACTTCATCCAGTTCACTAATAGCAATTTCCTTTTCAATTTCTTTATTAATTGATTCTGGAAAATTCATTACTTTCCATTGTTTCTTATTCTCCATCCTCATACTTGTATATACATTACCCATATGATGTACTATAATACTCATAATTTGCACTTGTATTCTTTTATCTCTCCTTTTACATTTTTTATTTCTCTCTTTATACTGATATCCTCCTTTACTATTTTACCCATGTATGCAGATACCTCTTCCTTTCTCTGTTATAAATATGTCTTCCTAAACAACAATGCATTATTTTTATTTCAATTTCTTTTATATATTTTATACATATGATAATACTGTCTTATATTATTCTTTAAATTCTCAAATACATTTTTATAAAATTTCCCATACTTAACTTTCTTTTCTTTTCTTAAATCATCCTACCACTGGAAAAAAAAATACTCTTTATACTTCTTTTTAAATTCAATCCACCAATCAGGCCAGTTTTTATAGATGTCTTTCATAATTATATGACCCTTCCATAAATGCAGTCCTTCCCTCTATTCAGTTTTACCCCATAATTAATAATCTATTCTTTTTATTCCATTTCCTGTTGTAATATACTCCCTATCCTCCATCACCTATATCCATATTGCTAAATGGTCTGAAAAAATGTCATAACTGTATCATTATCTGCTACCCCCCAACCCTTCCATTAATACAAAATAATAAATTTCAGATCCAAGTGCCCCCTTCTGTAAGTCCATTGACTTTTGTACTATGGATCTAGGACTATTAAACAAAAGTTCAATAGTCCAAATCCATAATCACTGAACACACTTTAACGAAAGTGCTTTCACCGAAAAAGCGCTTTGGTTAAATTATATTAAAAAAAAAAACAATAAATCTACTTTTATGCAGGTCGGCAAGCCCCCCTGCACCCCCCACACCCCCCTACTTTAATATTTTCACTCCGGGTTCGCACTACAGTGAGGAAAAGGGAATATTTTCTTATCCACACCGTAGTACGATCTCCGTAACAGTCATTCCGCCACATCTCCCTCTAGCTGCAGGCATACTTCCGAAAGTGCTTTTTCTGTAAAAAGCACTTTCGCGGAAGTATGCCCGGCTGTTTCTGCTTCGGTGAAAAGTTCCTTCGGGGATCAGTACCGATCCCCTTAAATCATAATCAAGGTCCCCTGCAATTATAATTTTCATGTTAACCACCACTTAGAAAGTGTTTCAACAAATATTATATTCACTTTTCCTTGAAAATTATATATGCATACAAGCTATAATTCTCTAGACATGCTCTCTCTCTACCTCACATTCACAGCAGTTAACCTTCCCATCCTTACCAACATTACATCTAGCATTTGCACTGTTTTTTTACACAACACAGTGACTCCAGAACAGCTTTCACTTCCTAAGTTCACTATTATATTTCCACCCCACAATTTTTCTGCTTGCAGTCTTTCTTCACTTGTCAGGAATCTTAGATCCTGTAACATAAGAACATCCACATCACATTTAGCACAACATTCATATATCCCTAACCTTATTATAGTGTTAATGATCTTGTTCATATTTACTGAAAGTACTCTAAAATATCTGCTTTTCCTTCTTTTTAAGTTTAGGATAAATATTCTTAAATTTTAATTTTCTTATTTTTACTGTTGGTATATGTACAAATAATCCTTGATCCTCAGGATCAGATTTTTCACTGGCATACATTTCAGTACCTTCTCATGATCTCTCTTCCTCCATGCAAACTCTCTCCTTTTTCCCCTTCCATATTTTTTCTTCTTCTATTGTTTGTTCAATTAGTTCACTCTCTCCCTCAGTTTCTTCTTCTTGTTCTTTATTTATGTTTACTTCTGCTCCTCCTTATTTTTCATTATTTACTGCTTGCTCTTGATATTCTATCCAAAAGTATAATTTTTATACAACCTGCATTTAGCCATACATATTCTTGCCATATGTCCTTTCTTCCCACACTGGTTACATTTTATCTTTTCAAAATCATTGAGTAAATGAGAAAAGTTCACATAGAAGAAACATGATTTAGGTTTGCCAGCATATCCTAATGTCCCTGTATAACCAGCCACAAAAATAACACTTGGTTTCTGTGGGCACCCATGGTAACTGTTGAGGTGCATGGTCAAGCCCAGTTTGCAGTATACAAGGTTCAGCAGATTCTGTAAGTTTCAAAGAGAAGTTATTGCAGGCATTAGTCAGCATTTTAATGTTTTAGGTTAGAGCTTTTAGGCTGCTACTCTCCATGGACAAGAAATAGCTAATGATTACCCCGGATCTAACACAGCTGTCACTTTAAGGGCAGTTCTGCTTTTTGTGGCATGGCTGAATAGGGCAATCATTATACCACATCTGACAGCAGCTGGAATTCAGCAGAGTTTGTCACAGTGATGAGTATGTACAGTCTACCCCTGGGTCATGAACAGGTATAATAGTATGTAATCTGAACTTAACACAGGTATAGGAACCCCATAATCATGGAAAGAAAGGAGGACATTCATGTCCAATATAAACCTGATCTTCAAACGGTTCATAGGTTCATAGATTAGTTCTAAGCTAACTGCCCTTGTGAGCCATTTTAAGCCTAGCCAATTATCCCTTGTGAGACTCGAACCCTACACCTTGTGTTTGTAAGGCAAACACCTTAACCATTAGGCCACCCTCCCAACCCAAAGTAGCGATTGTCACAGTTGAATGATTTATAGGTTCATAGGTTAGTACTAGGCTAACTGCCCTTGTGAGCCATTTTAAGCCTACCCAATTATCCCTTGTGAGACTCAAACCCTGCACTTTGTGTTTGTAAGGCAAACACCTTAACCATTAGGCCCCCTCCCTGGTAAGAGAGAAACAGTGGGGTGCTTTATTAATTTTAAACCTATCATTGCATCAAGATTAGTGGTGGTACAGAGGTAGCATTGTTGCCTCACAGCAAGAGGTTCTCCTGTTCGATTCTCGGCTGGAGTGCCTTCTGTGTGGAGTCTGCATGTCTTCCCCATGGTCGAGTGGCCTCTGAAAGACATGCATGAATGGGCATGCCTTCACTGAAGGTTGGGCGTCGGGCTGGCAACTCGGCACCATAAAAATCGACTGCCAATCATTAATGGACCAGAGTTCCGCTGTGGCGACCCCTAACCGGGAAAAGACGAAAAGACAAACAACAACATTGCATCAAGATTAGTGCATTGAAGGGGCTTGTGACAGAAGAGTTTCTTAGGTGAGGCAAAGCTCCTAACACCCACCAATTATGTAAGGGTCTGTGCTTCGTACACCCTCAGTACCTTACGTGTAAGTTATAAATACAGACAGTAAAGCCTGTTTGATATACCAGTCTTGATCTAACCAACGTCAGTGAGACAATCCATTTAATCAGTGAATACAGAGGAATGCTCTTCTTTTGTAGCAGGATTATCTCATGCAGATTTATACAAAGTAGACCTCTTTGTATGAAAATATTATTTACCTTAAAACATTAATAGTAAGGAAAACCAAACCAAATTGTAACTTTCTTTATAATCTTTTCAGTACAACTCATCAAACCCTAAAGGTGATAAAACAGCATGACAAAAATATGTTTGTTTCACTTATTGCACTACTGGAGCTCTCTTGCTTGAGGAAGTAGACAATGTCCTCTCATTGTGTCTTTGTGTTCTCTGCTTTGAGTCTTCAGACATGGATTTTAGCTCATACTGGTCTTCCTATGATTTGAACTCAGAATTTTACAGATCAATAACTATTGTTAGAAATCTGTATCGAGTTTTTTATCCTCTCACTTGCAAACTGACAGTTAGTGGTATACAGTATGATTTCTAAATCGTGCTGTTTGCTTTACAATAGATAGTACTAGAGGTTGGTGTTTTGTATAGATATTTTGCATTTACTGATGGTATGAGGAAAAAGGTTGTAAGAATTCATTTTTACCCATCAGCTCATATGGTGACATAACTTGTCTTTGCTGCTGACTTTATTGCATATGCTAGATCTTCCTTCTGTCGGTGGTGGTGGGTTCCCCTCAGCATGTTATCCACATGAATGTGCTTTGCTGCTGTATTCATGTATTCAGTCAGAAATGGTCACACTGCTGAAGGCTACAACATCTTAGGGCACATTTATGGACTGCATATGGCATCTTAGAAGTGGCAACCATCTAAGTCCTGCTCAGTCATAACAGTTTTCATTATAGATCATCATAATTTTCATTTCTGTTTTGAGCTAGCCTATGTTTTATTCACATGTATTTGCTTAAAGGATAATTTTTCCTACAAAGTTAATAACAACATGAATGCTAACAATACAGTGGTATTTTAAATATTGCAGTAACAGTGACTGCTGCATATCAAATCATATAATATAGGACTACTGGAAATCATATTAAGATATAATAGAGCTTGGGGAAAAATCCTGTATATGATGCATCACTTCTACGCAATTGGATCTGGAAGAAAAACAGTTGTTGTTAAAGAAACTCTATACTCTTCTTTGACTTAATTTTTTTACAAGCCATTTACTGTGTAGGAAAGAAAATTAATTTTAAGTGTTGGTGGTGCTGAGGGAACATAAAACCCATTCATTTGTATTGTAAGTTAATATCCTTCACATCTTCTTTTTAGCCAAAGTTTACCTTTAAGCAAAATAAATTTCTGCTAAGTGGAAAAGCAGCTAGTTTTAATTTTCAGTTAAAGTCATTTGAGATACTTTGCCTAAAGGAGAATTCATAGCTTTGTTACTCCCGGGAAAAGGCCACTCAATTAAATAGACTTTTTATGTGCATGTATTAACATATTTTAGAAAATGTAATTAAATTGTACTGTAAACTAATAAAGGTTTTATGTCAGCCTCTGGTAGAAATGCTTTAGGAAGCCAGAAACAGTGTAGAAATTACATATATTGTAGTTGTTCCTGCATTTATAGCCAAATAATTCTAAGTCATATCTCATGAAGGAAGGCCAAGCTCTTTAATAATAACTTGATTCTTCCAGCTTCATCAAAGCTCTCAGAGCACATTAGTTGCACAGGATTTCTCATGTTAGAAAGAAAATAATAATAACAGCCCTTCTGATCCTGAGTTTACTTCACACTCTGGCACACTTGAAAGGATCAGTCAGTTAGCTCAGTCATTTACTTAATGTATAAAATATATATACTAATCATCCTCACTTTTCAAAACAGTTTAGCAGACAAAATAGAACACAAAATACATGTGTTAATGGAGTGTTGGAAAATTATTGATGTGAATATTTAAGCTTTAACAACTGTTCTTTTTTTTGGATCAAATCTATAGTTAAGAGATGTGAAAAACACAATTTAAATGTATAGCTCTCAAAGTCTACAAAATGCATCATAGCACATAAGTGTTTTCAGAATGTGGCCTCAACCATTTTCTGAGTAGTCCATACCTATTAACTGTCCAGATTTTTGCCTCATATTTTTGGTTTATTCCTTATAAAATTTATGTTTTTCTGGCAAATCACTGGGATGATCTGAGGATTGAAATCAGTACATAATGACCTACATTTGAATTTCAGACTTTAAATCCTTCAAAAAATATATGTAAACACAAACCCTGCTACTCTAGAAACTTTCTAAGTTGTAAAAGCAATATTTAAAATCTGTCCCTATTTTGGGCCATTGTCCCCTATTTTGTCAGGCTTTGTCTAGATTTCTTGCACTAAGAGGTTGCTGGTCACAAGATCCAGTTATAGAGGAATGAAATCTAGCATATAAAGCAGATTCGTAATAGACTAATTAAAAGTAAGTTAATCTGGTAGAAAGCTGAGAGAGTGCAAGCAAGTAGATTTTCTGATATTCAGATTCAGATATGAGTTGGCCTAGTGGGCTAATGCACTATATTCATACAATACAGGAACTATAATTTATCACTGGGTTTATTGGTGGAGTTGATAACCTAATTAAAAAATGAAGGCATATGTACAAGAACACAGTTCAGCATCAAAATAACCTTTTTCCTGTATTCAGAAATAACAGCCTTAGCATATTAATGGTGTCAGTGGCACAACTGGTAACACATTTACCATTTTGTGCAGAAGGTTGTGTGTTCTCTTCCCACACCAGGGGAAATAGATTGCTGACACTGATGGTGCTGCATTTTTGAGTGTGCCATCCTTTGGATGAGATGTTAAACCAAGGCCCATCTCCCCAAGTTGCATGTAGCTTAGATGGATGTAAAACATCCCACAGCACCTGTCAAAAAGAGTAAGGGTCCTGCATTTAACACATAAAAAAAAAACATTATTTAATATTAACAAAATGTACACAGTTATAGGCACATATATACCCACTTCTATTTTTTTACAATTTATAATTTTTCTTATAACATCATCATTGTTATTCTTCCATAATTGACCCCACTTCCACAACCATTATCTAATATGTTGCAATATATCTGCCAAATCCATTTCACATTAAACAAAATTTCATTCAGTCTTTCATTGCAAACCTGTATTACATACAATAAATTCTTATCTACCCTTCTCACATATTCTTTCTTCTTGTTGTTATCATATCCATTTATAATCGCATTCATATCTAATATTATGTCATAGATATTCTCAAATAATTTTCTTCACACAACTTTTTCCACAGTTTCACCACTCTTTTACATTTCAAAAAACATGCTCTGTTGTGTCTTCCACCCCCACAAAATAAAGACACTCTTTCAACTTTCCTTTTATATACAATATTCCCCTTACTAGTAACCTATTTATTACCAGTCGCCATAGAAAATGCTGACACTCTAATACGTTTTCCTTACTTTAATGGTTTTACTCACTTCTTCTGGTAAATTTTCTCACGGATTTACATAATAATATTGTTTCATTATAACATCCTTCTATCATTCTCCATATCATTAATTTTTATTTTCCATGTTACTATTTTTTCTTGATACTTTTTAATTTTTTTCATTTACATATTCTTTCTCTCTTTTTCTTATTCTCATCATCTCCCAGAGCTTTTTGTACTTGTATTTAAAGATTCTTACTACTGTCTCCTTCTCTTCATTTACCCACTTTGATACTCTATACATGTTTAAAGAAGCAGAATAAATAACTGGATTTAGTAACCCCAATCCTGCTTCATCATTATTCATCTACAACACACATGTTTCACTGGGTTTAATCTTGAAACCCTTATGAAAATAAACAAGAGTTGCACAATTTTCTTTTCATATTCCTTCGAATGCTTTTTATTGAAGTTGGCTTTGTTAATGTATATCTCTGTCCTTCTGTGGTTCTGTCTCGCTAAGCCAGTTTCAAAAAAAGCATTCTAATAATGATAGAGGGACAATATTTTAGTGTTAAAATAATTCCCTCTGGCATTAGTGACACGATGCACATACACACACACACACACACACACACACACACACACACACACACACACACACGCAGGCACGCACGCACACACACACACACATACACTTTTGTATCTCTCTACATAAATTCAGTCAGGAAAGAATAGTTTGGGAGCTATCTTTGCCATTTTTCAGGCAAGTTGGGAGAACTTTCTTGGACCTTTAGAAGGACAGCGTGAACATAATTTTGTTCTTAATATCCTGCATCCATATGATGAGTAAGATGCAGTGCATGTTTTTGATATTTCCATTGTTTTAGATGTTTTGCATGCAGAAAAGATCCCTTGTCTGAGTAAAGGAGCATTGTCTTCAGGGTACTTTTTTTCTGTATCACTTTATAAGGTTTGCTAATCCAAAAAAAAAATCACAGTCCAAGGAGTTGGAGAACAGGTGTCTGGGAGCCGTAGTTGTTTTTGCACACACGCCCGTGCACACACAAATGCAAATGTATCTATTTATATGGGAATGTGTGCGTGGATGTGTATGTACACACACACACACACACACACACACACACACACACACACACACACACACACACACACACACACACACACACACACACACACACACACACACACACACACACACACACACACACCCGTATGATGTTCAGTTAATGCGTGAAATACAGGCAGCTATATGGCTGTCATAGCTCTTTGCTTTCTAAAAGTATGTGTTACTGTTATTATTATTAACAGTACTCCTCAAAAATCGTAGTCTGTCAATGAAATTAAACATACTTCATGTAAAACATTCAGAGGCTAAATGGTTTAAGAGAAAGAAATGTAATAGTTTAAACAAGTTTTATTTTTTTTCTTGTAGCCTACAATAGAATGGCTGTGTGTGTGTGTGTGTGTGTGTGTGTGTGTGTGTGTGTGTGTGTGTGTGTGTGTGTGTGTGTGTGCGCGTGTGTGTATGTGTGTGTATGTGATGCGTGCAGGCATGATGTGCAAGGAAGGGTATGCTGCACATAATTTATCCTGCAGTAGGTCACTGTGGATTTTGCTTAGGTGAGACTGTATCATGGCAGCATAACCCCAGAAATCTCCTGCTGTTCCCAAGTCTCCAGTGATACTGAAATCCCCTCCTTCCAGAAAGAAAGTTGACTCATTTTTAGGCAAGCTTGGTGGAACACTCACAAAGAGGAGAAAGATCAAAAGAAGGTAAAGTAGGAATGTTTTAGAAGCAGTGTGTGTATAGCAAACCCATTAACTCGACAGCTGCTCTTTTGGGTGTCCCCATCCTACTTCTTGGAGTGTGTCCTGTGTGATGTCATGATGGTTATGGTATTACATTGCTAAGAATAAAGGTACACTTAAAAGATTACTTGAAGCAGCATTGTGTTTTATAATGCCTGTGTCTGTAAGTACTGATCTTTTGACATCCAACAAACTGTTTTTTTTTCAGGCATGTAACTGCACTCTTAGTGATACAAACTATTTGCAGCCAACAGCTATAAACTTAGCATTCTTTTTCCCAGCTAATGGGACTAATCTGGTTAACAAAGGAAGGATAGCTTAAGTAAATAAATAAATAAATAAATGTTGTTGATCTCATATTTGTTTTAAATGAGCAATTTCTGATGGTAGACAGCATGAAGAAAGCTGTATTTACTAATTAAGAAACGAAGAGGAATACATAAAGGCAGGGAGGGAAGAAAACAACAGCAGATGAAAAAGAACGCTATGAGTTATAAAGGGGAAATACTGAAGGACTGCTCAAGTGTGCTGTGCCCTATATATTTATTCTAGTCAGAGAAATGTTGGGCAGGGCCAAAGTAGGACGTGCTGCAAATTACAGCCACTGCAAGCAGAAGTCTAGGAAAACTGAAGAGTTGGTAGATCACAGGAGTCAGGTGAGTCAAAGATAGGTAGATTAGGACAGATTAGGAGGTGGCAGACTGTTATGTAGGTGACTGGAAAGAGTATTTGGAAAGGTCTAGTCAGGACAATGTATGGAAGTAAAGGGAATGTTAAGAGAGAGGGTAGTGTTATCAAAGAAAAGAGAGAAATTGTTCACCAAAAAGTTAAAATGTCAGAAACAAGTCGAGAAGAAGACATTATAGAACAAGAATGAGACTGCTAAGGTACAGTTAAATAATAAGAGTGAGATATCAGGATGAAGGGAGTGAGGTAGAAAAGGAAGGGTTGTAATTACAATAAAATGATGTAATAAGGCTGAGCCAAGCAGTAGTGTTGCACAAAGTACTATCATCAGTGTTTGGGTTTCTGCAAGGATGACCGTAGTTATAAATCACAAAGTGTGATAGAGTGCAAAGGTAAGGAAAGTCTTGGAAAAAGGGACAATCACTTATTGTACATTAAGTAATTAATTAATAATAATGACACTAAGATTTTACTTAAACACTAAAAAGTAAAAAAATAAAAATGTAAAAAAGAATGCTTTTTATTGAGTCACCATAAAATATAAAAAATAAGGAAGAAGAGTGAAAACGTTGCAAAAGAAACACAGACAAGCTGATTTCAGAACAGCATTCGAAGGTGGTCTTATTGACAGGAATCAGCACCATTAAGACCTTTAATTTACTTGGTTAGTAAATGTTGGTATTTCTCCAATTCAGCAATATGCTTGGATTTGTAAATACCAAAATGGACATAGCATTCTGCGATGGCTGTAATAAGGGAAGAGTACAGAACTATTCTTTTTCCCTAAAACTGACCATTGGTTGCCAGTGGAGTTCAATTCATCCACTGGATCTCTGGGCTGTCTTATTCATTGCCTGACTTACTTCAAATCATGTTCAGGGCCACAGAGGAGATCAAGACAGTGCAGCATATATTGTTGCCAAGGGTATTTTTAATTAAGCCCTAACTTTCCTGCTTCCCTTTGAATACATCTGTTTTGTCCAATGGGTGGACGTGGGATGGGGATGCGTGGCATTTCATCCCACCTCTGTGTGGACTCAGTTAAGCTCTCCTATTGCCACTTAAAACAAAGTTCCTAGGCGTGTCCCCAGCTTTCACCAGGGATATAATGTCAGCAATATTCAGGTGCATGTCTTCCTTTCCCAGAATAGGCACATCCAGCCTTCTGAAGCCATATCTCAATACAGTCAATTGAGCACAGGTTGCTCAGGGCATAGATAGGACTATATTACTCAACTCTGCTGAGCTGTGACTTATTTAAATCTTGAAGATATTCCATCAAAAATTAACTGAGCTAGATAGAAGGATTTCATGACTGTGGCAGAAACATGATGATAAAATAAGAGACAGTTGCCCATATAACTACCCAGGAATCTTATGATTATTTCTGTCTGATGACAAGAATTATTCATAATGCATGAAGTGGGAGCAGCTTTTTTGCCAGACACTACCTCACTGTACTTTTTTGCATTTAGATGGAGACCATTTTCAGTACCCCAGGTATGCGCATTTTCTAGCCATTGCTGGAACTGTTTATTAGTGGATGGAAGATAATAGTGCCCATCTCACAGTGGTCAGAAAACTTGGTCTAACACACTTAAGGGATATTGGCTTGGATGTCTGCAAAATAAATGCCAAACAGGCGATGGCCCGTTATTAATCCGGGAAGTACGCAGCTGGTTAGAATTTTACAGTTAAAGATGGTAACAGCAACTTTTACTGCTTGAGATCTGTTGGATAGTCAATTTGTAACCCAGTGGACGATATAGGGGGCTGACATTAGGTTTGTCTAATTTTTAAATAATATATTATTTGGGATATTATTAAAAGTCTTAACTAGGCTGAGATAAGGAACATGTATTGAATGACCACTCCCACAGCCTCGGTTACCTTTTCAAAGAAAATTGGTAAGTTCAGGAGTCAGGACCCACACTTCACAGACCCAAACTGATTGGGGTCTAAATCTGTTAACTTGCCTATGTCCATATAAATGAGTTCTGCTGTGCTATGTCCATAACTTTGCAAATAAGTAGGGTGAGGCTAATGGGCCCATAATTATCTGGGTCTATAGAGGGGTTGCCCTTGTGTAGGGAAGTCACAGTAGCTGTTCTCTACACATTAAGCAGATGTCCTGTGGATAGGTTGAGACTGATAAGTAAATGCTTGGATACTGCATTTCTGGCACTGATGAGAGTGCAGCCTTGTATATTGTCTGGTACCATGGAAATATTATGTTTAACCTTTGAAAGGGATTCTAAGACTTGTTCAAGAGTTATTTCAGGGGAAGCGGAATTTTCAGGAATAGTAGGAGCAATAATGTTGGTAGGTGGGGGAAGCTATCACTAAATGTTTCTGCTAATATACTGGCTATATCCTTGGAATCAGATTGGGTCATATTATTATGAATGAGCTCAGTACATTTTTGAATATTATTCCTTAATTTCCTACATAACTGAAGAAAGATCTGTAGTTTATTTGGTATCTATAGCGATCTTAAGCTCACAGTCTACTTCACATTTTCTAATAGTGCTCTTAAGTTTCTTCCCTGGCATGTTTTAGTGCAAGTTTGAGGTACAGAGATGGGTATTTTTTTACAATTTATAATTACTTATTGTATTTTTATATACATTTCATTCAATATAATTTCCACCAGAGGTGTGTATTCCTGTATTTACCATTATATTCAGGGAGGACAGGTACTGACTTTACCATTCAGCTGTTTATGTGCTGGTTAAGGGATGAATGTGGCAGACCCCTCAATTCAGTCCATTTCTGGGGGACTGTTGGGAATTTTGCCTAAGTCTTTTACAGGTTGAAGCATGTTTGTCATGATGAAATCCCTAAAAACAACTTAATTTGGTGATGGGGTGATACCACTAGACCGGACAGAGATGATTATTGATTTGTGATCAGATTTAACCAGGGATAAGGAGATGCGGACTGAGGAATAGGGAGGTGCTTTGTTGGTAAGGTCCAAATCAATGATATTAAATCCCATTTTACTCCATTGTATTAATATTAACAAAGTCTGTGAAACACTGAGGATATCCCTTTTTAGAGGTGTAAATGTGACAGTCAGTGCTCGAGTAATTACTAGCAAGTAGGTATCTGGGTTGTTATTTAAATCCTCACTGGTGTCAAGGAAGTTACTATGATCTTTGGGGAGATTGATGGGATCTGTTGCTAGCATGAGCTCCATGAGCTCCAGGTTAAGGTTATGGGTAATTTTACACAAAGTGATGACATTTCTGACAAATACAGATAGTCCCATGTAGTTATGCAAGGGGGATGAAGGCATGATAGGTGCTAAACCTTGGTATAGAGGAAGAGATGTCACTGAGTTTGAAACAATGTCTCAGTTACTTCACAAGTACAGATGCATTCAAGTTGCCGGAGAGTCTGAAGTAACAGCTTTCTTTTTAGACACCTAACACTGAGTAATGTACCACGATGATGTCCAAATCTGAATATGAGTTTGCTACACTGGAATGTCCAGTAGGGATATTCTGGCCAAAAAAAGACAATATAGGGGCAGCAAGTCTAACAAGTGGCTGTTTGTATGACTTGCAGAGATAATTAACTGACCAGATCCAGATTCCTGCATAGTAGACAGGAATCCCTTAGTAGGAATCATTGGCTTCACATTAACCCATGTGTTAAAATCACCCGTGCATGACCAGCTACAACAACTCAACAGTGAACAGATGAGTAAGTCAGGAAACTCGAACAAGAATTCACTGGCATTACAGAATGAACAGTAAATGAGAAAAAAAAAAGTTTGGTCTTATTCCCATAGCACACTTAAAGGTGTTGTTATCCTGACTCCAAGAATGGAATATTTGCAAAAGCTGTCGTAAAAGAAATGGCAGTCATACTGCCCAGTAATAGACATCTGGGGTGGTGAAGAATAGGGACACAAAGCAGCACTGCAGCCTCCAAATGTGGACTAAAATTAATGTCCAACTAGGTTTCTGTTGTGATTACAAAGTCAGAATCATTAGCAAGTTAACAGTAACACCCGCAAATAGACCTCACATTTATATACCTTACTCTGTGTGGGTCTTGGGTGTACAAGTCCCACTAACTTACTTACTGACTAACAGCAGCCTGTCATACCTTATATAGACACTAGACCTGTTTTGATATTCACCTCAGGGTAGAATGAGGTTACCCTAGCATGATCAGGTGTCCCAGATAGGGGTAGAATGAGGTTACCCTAGCATGAAGTCAGGTGTCCAGGTTAGGGTAGAAGGAGGTTACCCTAACATGAAGTCAGGTGTCCCATTTAGGGGTAGAAGGAGGTTACCCTAGCATGAAGTCAGGTGTCCCAGTTAGGGGTAGAATGAGGTTACCCTAGCATGAAGTCAGATGTCCACGTTAGGGTAGAAGGAGATTACCCTAGCATGAAGTCAGGTGTCCCATTTAAGGGTAGAATGAGGTTACCCTAGCATGAAGTCAGGTGTCCAAGTTAGGGGTAGAAGGAGGTTACCCTAGCATGAAGTCAGGTGTCCCAGTTAGGGGTAGAATGAGGTTACCCTAGCATGAAGTCAGGTGTCCCATTTAGGGGTAGAATGAGGTTACCCTAGCATGAAGTCAGGTGTCCAAATTAGGGGATGATTGAGGTTACCCTAGCATGAAGTCAGGTGTCCTAGTAAGGGGTAGAATGAGGTTACCCTAGCATGAAGTCAGGTGTCCCAGTTAGTGTAAACTACAGTAGGCTGAAAATGCCTTCTCTATACTACTTCAGGATTCCAAACTTCCTACAAAGCTGGAAACCACAAGGAATGCAGATGGGCAAGAATATGTAAAGAGCAGAGTAGCTGTCACATACAATAACTTTTATAAGTATGAAAAGCACTAGTATAAAGACATTACTTGTAACTATAGTAATGTAACACTGTATTCTGTCAACTGGAATACTGGTCAGCAAAAGTTTATTTCATGAATAAACAAAACAGAATTATAACAGCTGTAAAAATGATAAATGGAAACCTAAGCAGTATGTAAAGCTTACAAGATTCTACGACTGGAGGTATGCAAAAAATGAAGATGTGATTACTGCCGAATTCAGAACATATTACTACAACCAACAACTTAATGATGTTTAGAAATGAAACTTAGAAGCCAAAAAATCATTTTAAAATATACTTAATGTCAATAAGTTTATCAAGTTCTGAAATCTTAAAGTTGACAATTGGATCATTTACAAATTTTCCAAAGGCCGTTGTATGCTGTATATATAGTAGGGGGCAGTCAACGTGTTGGAACAGGTATGGATTTATTTTGCAATAACAATGAGGCAAATGCTATACATTGCGTCCTGAGATGTAAAATCCCTGAAACAAAGGTAATCTTGTTAATGTAAATCTTGAAATGTAAAATTCTCATTTCCCAGTTTTCTCCATTTACTGCTGTGTAGTGACCTGTGTGCATAAAATCTGAATAGTAGAATGTGAAGTAAGTGCTATGGTATTTTAGGGGTCTACTTTATTTAAATGAAAACGCATTATATCGAACATCACTCCATTGACACATATACATATACACATATATACGAAATAATCGAATGCACAAAACCACGAAATTGCCACAAAATTCGAAATGTGGAAATGTGGAAGTGTTTTGGTTGGCCCATCTGAGCTACAGATCCGTAAGATAAGTGTGCGATAGTTACAGACATTAGGTTTAGGATTACGGTGTGGGTTAAGATAAGTGCATAGACAGGTAATGTAAGATGGGTAATGTATTTAACGTTTAGTGTAGGGTTTGAGGTAGGGGATTGGTTAGTGTATGTGTGTGGTTTATTTATTTTGTTTGGGTATAGCTCCGTAGGGTAAGTGTGCAGTAGTTATGGACCTTAGGGTTAGGGAGGGGTTAAGGATAGTGCATAGATAGTGATGTATGTGGGGTTTAATGTAGGGTTAGAAGTAGGGTTTTGGTTGGTGTATGTTTGTGGTTTATTTATTTTGTTTGGGTGGGTAGTATGTTTCGGGCGGTGGGGTTGGCCAAGTATGACAATTCAGTATTTTGAGTTTCGCGATTTTGTGCGTTTGATTATTTCGCGGTTCGGTGTATATGTGTTGATAGAGTGGTGCTCGACATAACGCTTTTTCGTTTAAATAAAGTAGACTCATATTTTAGTACCAGGCAGTGCCTTAAAATTCCGATGACTAGCTCTGCCAATAAGGACTACACAACATGCTGTAACGCAGTCTAGAATAGGAAACAGAATGATAGCGCTCAACTAATGTATGTCTTACTGCTGACAATATATATTATTGCAGTTAAACCTGCATATATTACTTTTGTTTGAGGTTTTACAACCCACAGCATGTAATTCTGACACATATGTATTACATAAACAACAAGATGTACACAGTATATGTCAGTGGAAACTAACGTACTGGAGATACTCACAATAGATTTCTACACCACTGTCTCTAACTTAGTTTGCATATAGTAAAATATATATATATATTTAAATAAATTGTATTTACAGGGGAAAATACCCATCTATCCCATCAGGGGGATATACCTCCAGTCTTTATTATGGCATTTTTAGTGCAACATTTGTAATTTTTGTCATTCTGTGTTTTGGATTTTGACACTTATGCTTCTACAATACTTAAACACAACAGATGTTCATAATTTCATCACTGTGCAGTAGTCTTAGATATATGTATTATATACTGCACAGGATATAACATTCAGACAGCTTTTAAAGCTTAAGGGTACCTTCCGTGAGCCCAGACCATTGACAGTTCACGGCAGAGCTGTAGAAAATCAACAGTATAGGAGTCAAGCCCTTCAGAACTTTCTTGCCACCAAAATGCTCTCCCATTACGAGCTTTTGAGAATCAGCAGTGTTTTTCCATTAATGGAGAGATAACCTCCCATCAGGGGGAAAAAACTTCCAAATGTTATTCTGGGACAGAAACTTTACTTTTTTGTGAAATATGTTATTTGATTATAGGAATTTTGTGTTTCTTGGACTTTTTTTCAGTCAAAGTTTGTGATTCTTTTTTCTTTATAGTCAAAACTTGCTAAAAGTATTTTGTTTTTTGTGTTGAGCACTTCTATGAAACTGTGCTTAATGTCTGTGGTAGGTATATCCTGTGCTTTTCATTGTGTTTTATCTGGAAATCACAACTTTTTTGATATTTACCTGTCTTACGAAATGCTGCTGTCAGTGATATCCAGATATCAGCCTTTATTATCGGCTTTGTCATGGAACAACTTACCAGTTCCTCAGTTCTTCCTTCCTCAAGCCACAAGATGAAGAACATTTCCAGGCAGCCTTTGCTACTTCACCAGGCTATGAATTTGCCAAGGCTGCAGATGTGTGATGCCATTTCTGGTTTCACAGACCATTTATCTTCTTCTTTGGTTTCCCAGTTTGTAGTCCCTTCAACCACCATGGACCAGGGTTAGACAAGTCCTGTGCAGCTGTTGTAGTGTCCCTAGCAGGCATAGGAGAACTACAATTGTTGGTCTCAGAAGAAGGAGCAGGAAATACCTGTCTGCCTAGCTGGACTGGGATGCTTGTTCCCAAGAGTAATGTACCCAACAGGAGTCTGTTTGCTTGCATGGAAATTCCGGTTCACATGAAGGAAAATGTTAAAAAATGTGTCTTCACCTGTCTCCATTACTTTAGATAGATATGATTTACTGGGATTAGTTCAGGCCTTAGTTCAGGTTCTTGACCCCTATCATTCTGTTTTTTTCTTTTTTTTTTCTGGCAAAAGAAAATGTAATTTTTCATTTTCTGAAGATTTCTAATATAATGAACAAGGAAATGATTTTGAGGGAACATCTTCCATCTTTTCTCTTCAGTTAACTGGTTCTGATTCTGAGGCGAATGTTTCTTCTAATAGTCCCTGGGAAGAATTTTCTTTTTCTAAAACCATATCTAGGATGAACCCGCTGTTTCAGTGAAATCATAATGACATTCCAATGTCTTTGAAAAATATTATGATTTATTATAACTGGTATTTCCTCACCCTACTTGTGTTCCTTCTGTACATCCAGCTTTGAAAGTTGTTTTATTACCGACTGTAACATGCCAGTCAGCCTGTAGCCCTTAAGAAGACATAGATTTTAAGTTCCTTAGTCTTATTGTTTTTTTTCTAATCTCAGATCTGCCCCTGCAGCAATTTCCTTGGCAAATGCTGCTGCTGATAAACATCTGCCACACTAATTCATAGAATTCTTAATTGTCAAGTTCACATGTTAAGTTTGTATCATTTGAGAAAATGAGGAACATTATAGCTGCTTTCCCCTTTTCTGAGGAAGAATCTTCTATGAATATACTTATTGGTTTTGTGTCTCAGGTGACCAAACACTCTCTGTAGTATGCTTACGATTCAGCTGATGTCTCTTCCAGAACAGCTACCACTGGAAGTGTTTTGAAGTTTGTATAGTTACATTCTCAAAAATGTCCTGAGGATTTTAAAGCTGAAATTTTGAATTCTTCTTTGGATAGGGAGGTTGCTTTTGGACTATCTGCCGAGGTCCTGATTAGAGAGCAAAACTAATTTGTGTGGCTCAGATTTTTCAGCCTTTATTCTCTTAAGTTTATTAAACATTTCACAACTGCATCAGTACCTTTTTATAAATATCAAAATAAGCAGACTTCTGGGCAACAGATGTTCTAAAACAAATGATAAGGAGGCTCTAGAAAGGAGGCTGGTGGGGGCCTCCCAAAAAAAAAAAAAAAAAAAACCAAGACATCCACTGCTCCAGTGGTGTTCAAAAGTGTCTTGCTTCAGTGATAGCCTGTTGCAGACTTCAAGGTATTCATTTTCCTTATTTATACAACTTGATTTTATCTTTGCAGTCAGTGTTATCAAGACTTCAGGCTTCAGGAATCTCCCACATGTTAGCAATCTCTCACTTGGGAAAGAGATCTCTTTCACAAACTGGGTTTTTCTGAAGAACATTTAAAAGTCTTAATTAACTCCATCTCACAGGACTGTTTTCTTGTGGTGTCTCCTAGATAAATCAGTTTAAAGAGCTTTTCTTCCAAAGAAAAATGTAAATTTATGACTAGATCTTTTCCAGCAGTTACACCCATTCTTGGACTTCAGCAAGGGAATTTCTCAGGTTAATAGGATTCATTGTATTCCCAATTTTCATCACTCCTTAGGCCATATTCCACATGAGAAAGATTCAGTGGTACCTAAAATCTGTATGGTCCCAGTGCTAACATCCTGTATCATTCTGGATTTTAGTTTTGGTTTTGGGATTTGCAAAAAGGAAACTACTTTGATGAAAACACTAGTTTTATCTGAATCCAGGTCCCCCATTTTACCTTCCAGCTCCACAGTCTGTATCTACAAATGCCTCAGACTTTGTTTGAGAAACTCTGTCTCTGGGAATAAAACTGCAGGTACTTTGGAACAAAAAAGACAGACCTGTACATGTAAAAGCATGTTGGCAGTTATAAATGCACTCAGCTGTTATGGTCACCTGTGGTCCCTAGGGCCACTACAGGTAATTACAGACAACACCAATGTAATGTGGTACATAAGCAAGCAGGTTTCAGATCTTACCCTCTGTGCAGATTAGCCATGGTAGCCTGGAGATATAGCAATTCAACACAGGCATCTTGCATCTTCTCTGAGCAAAACATTGTAGAAGATAAGCTGAGCAGGACCAGGACAGACTCTCATAAATGGAAATTGAGTCAGGGGTCTTCCAGGGTCTGATCCAGCTGTGGGGAATATTCAGGAACATCTTTTCACTTCCATTTACAACAAACAACTGGCAAAATGTTTTCTCAAGAATGCATTTTCATTTCCTTTGGACAGGAATGTTCCTGTATGCCTTTCTGATCTTTCCATTGATATCCAGGGTCAAATCATTGTGGTGACTCCCTTCTGGCCCAGGCAGCAGTGGTTCACCCTTCTTTTTGAAATGGACAAGGGCAAGTATCACAAGCTTCCTCACTGACTGGACCTCCTCACACAAGACAGGAGTTGTTTGATACACCCCAACTTGAAACAACTTCAGCTAGCTGCCTAGATGATAGAGTTTTAATGCCTTTTAGGCACCTATTTTTAGAGTAGGTTCAGCAGGTATTAATGGAGGCATAGAAGCCTGCTACTGTGGAATTCTAAGTCATAGGTTCATACATGTATACTAGACTAACAACCACTGGGGCGTTTATAAGTCAGCCATGCATCCCAAATGTATTCAGCAAGTTTTTTGAGTCTTAGAGGTTTTTTCAAGGGGTATATGTAAGCTAGGATATGATTTACAGACTGCCTCTGTCGGTTAGAAACATAGGTGCTAGACCTAGGGTGAATATCCTATTTCTGATTCACTAGTCCAGGTTACACTTGAATTGGATTAGGGAACTCTGCTTCACATGGATGGGAAGCCTGTTCCAGAGGAGGATAATTCTCTGTGATGCATATGTGTTCCTCCACCATTATGTCACAAGCAAGGTTCAAGTCCCTGTATAGAGTAGTTCTGATGCTGTTGATTTTGCACATTTGCTAAAGGTCATCAGAGTGGGTTCCAGTGATGTCTTGTATGCTAGGCACACCTTTCAACATTCTCTAGGAAACCAAGTAGAAAGATAGGGTTTTGAGGCAATCTACATAGGACATGTTTACACCTTGTATTCTTTTGTGAGGAACTTTGGTGGACATTCCAGTTACTGCATGTGCCTAGATACATACCACAAAGGGTGTTGTACTCAATGATAGATTTGATGTGGGACAAATACAGAAGAATGATGACCTCCTTGAATCCAGATGCTATGGGCTTGCTTATAAGTGGAGCAACATTGAATGATTTCTTTGCTACTTTAAACACATGTTGGTCCAAAGCCAGGTCAGTATCCACATTCTTCCCCAAATCCCTGACTACTGGGTCAACTGTTAAGGGTGTGTTACTAATGAGGTAGTTTTCTAGGGTGGCCACATTCCAAAAGGGTATTATTATGCATTTTGTAGCAGTTTTAAGCCTTAGCTTTGGCATCAGTCATTTCTCTGTGTTAGTCCTTCCTTTAGGATGTTAGTGTCATGGTGAAATTCTGTGGCTGCTCCTAGTTTGCAGTCATCTGCAAGATTGATTAGCCAAAGGTCTTTGATATTGGCTTTAATGTTTAAGAAGTAAATGCCAGAAAAGAGTGGGGCCTGTACAGAGCACTGAAAATCTACACTAGTGACTGGCCTCATTGTGGAGGTCTTCCTTATCCTAACTTTCTGGACTTCCTAGTTCTATCTGATAACCAGCTGGCTATCCTGCTTGTAACACTGGGTTAATGCCTAATTCAGTGAGTTTGTTTACAATACCAGAGTGGGGTATTGTATCAAATGCCTTAGCCAGGTCAAGATAGGTAGTATGCATATTTTGTCCTCATCCATTGCCTGGGTCGCCTTTTCAAAAAGTAGGCATGATCTGCCTTTGACTAAACCAAACTAGGATGGATCCAGTGTCTGAAGGTTTTCTATATCAGTATTTATCATATCCATGATAATCTCTTCCATGGCTTTGCATGGGATTAGTCAGACTTTTGGGACTGTATTTCCCAAGATCCATTGATGGAACACCATCGTGTAGAGGGATGACTGTTGCCGTCCTCCATTTAAGTGGCTTTTGAATTTGTTCTGGGCTTGTTTCTGATAGGTCCAGATGTTTCTATGCATCTGTTAGCATGATTGTACAGGGTTCTTTGATAGAATTTTGCATAGGTAGCTTTGTTGTTCTGGTTTCGATAGGATTGACATTTTGTTAGGTAATTGCTTCATAATAGGTATTTTACCTCAAAATAGTTCTTCAGTGTTACAGGGTTTGCTGTGGTCACAGCATTGATTTTTATTTCAAAGAAGACAGCTTTATGCTGTGAGCTTTCCAGAGAGAACACTATACTCAGGATATTTGAGTTTAAAGTCAAAGAATCTCTGGGTCTGTACGTTTGAGGTCATCTAGGATTCCCAAATATAGAGGGTTAGTTAAAATCCTATGAGTATGGTATTGGGTGGAATGGTAAGTGTGTCCAGTAGGTCTAAGTATGTGCTATGGGTTTCAGGGGTCATAGAGGGTGATCTGTAGCTTACAAAAATATAATATGAGACTCAACCTATGGTATTGTGGATATGAAAAAGCTCAGGCAAGTCATCCTCTTTCACCAACTTTGAGATATGTTTGTTTTTGACACAGATTGTGACACCTCCACCTTTAGTCCCTGCCTGTGCATTACCTAGTCTAAATGTGTGGAAGTCATTGTATCTCTGCAATGCTGGAGTGCTCTCCCTAGCTTTAAACAATGTTTCAATGACTACACAGATGTCTGCATTCTCCAAGGAGAGGAGAGCTTGGAGGGAGAGGGGTTTCATGTTTAGTCTCCTAATATTGAGCAGTAACACCTTTAGATTCCCTAGGGTTAATTATTGGAGGGTTTGTCAGTTTGGCATTTGAGAAGACAGTGTTTAGCCCATATTTGAAAGCCTAGCAGGGACAGATGTAGACCATCCATGGCAAATCAACATGGTTTGTTAACCATATCCTGCCATGCTGACAAATATTGTACTGCCTTTGAATGACACCAGAAGCTAAGCCAATTATTAAAATCAATTATCTTCTCTTCTTATAGTGGCATCTTCCTTAGAGAAGGTAGAGCCCTGCTCAGTGCTTGGCTCATACTAGCCTGAAACACATGGTCTGAGAGTTCCATAATGTCTCTCTTCATATTGGCTAGAGAGGTACATCTCAGGCCATTTTCACCCCATGGACTATGACTGAGTCAATCTGGTACTTGTGGTCCAATGGTCTGAGTACATGAGTGGTTTTGTGGCTCCTGTCCCCTGATAGGCAGCAGACAATGATTTTCTCCTTGTTCAGCTTGGTGATTGGGGCATCCATATGTCTCACAAAGGAGTGTCTTATGACTAGAGTGTTGGCTCACCTTGTGGCCTTTGTTGTTGAGACTCCATGGATTGTGGCTGCATATGTTGTTGGATGTTATTTCAGTAAAGTGCTTATAGTTTGCTGAGGATAACTGATGCGGGTCAAGTGTCTGGGAGGTTTTTGGGGTTTAGGAGGATTATTATTTAGTGCCTCAGTATATCTTGGTGTATGTGTTGGGTGCATAACGTGTGTGGTTGTTGTAGTGTGTTTGTTGTTAATAACCTGATTGTCATTTTGATGCTTGTATGCAAGAGTATTGCCTCCAGTGACATTGTGTAATTATATCTCTTGCATCTGTTTCCCAAAGGATTAGTTGGTTGTCAGTGAACATAAGATAATTGCTACATTGTCTGTCGATGTCCATATACACCAAACTGGTACCTGTCAACTAGTCCATGTTGTAAAAAAAAATACACAGGATTTGCTATAAGCCCAAACTCAAAGACTTTAGCACCAGTTAAGTAAAAGTGGAGAAAAGAACTAGTGTTGCCACCTATTCATTTTTTTCCAGGCTATCCAGTGTCCAGTAGTCCAGAAAACACTGTACAAACTTGGGTATTCTGTTTCAAAAAAAAGAAACAGACTATTGGAGTTTGTTAAACTGGCAGATTTGCTATGCCATGCTGTGATTTATTCTGCTTTTTTTTTTTACAAAAAAAGTATTGCAAATTGGAAAAAAAGCATCACAAACAGGAAAGAGGACTTTACTTCTCCTCCTGACATAACCATGATGTCATGAAATGGGCAAAAAGTGAGTGGAGAAAGGTGAGGAGATGGGCAGGCATAGGGGTGTGAAGAGTGTGGCCTTGGTTCGGTTTCGGTCACAAAGAAAAGTGGCAACCCTACAAACAACTTTTTCACAAAAACAGACAATAAATCAGTAAAAACAAAAAGCCTGTATAAATGTACAGGTGGCAGCAAGTGTTGATAGAAAATGCAATAAAATGTACAAAAATGGAGCTTGTTTCCTTCCCTTTTGTTGAAGAATTAGTTGAACTTTAGCAGTTTAAGAGGAGGACCCTTCCAGTTAGATCTACTAGTTCCCAGTAGTCAAGCAGATGAGATAAGTCTAGGAGGAGTTTCCAGAGGCAATTTATAGTGAGTGAGGTTACTTAAGAACAATACTGGTTGGGTGGTTGGGAACTCAATATTATGGATCCATGGAAAACAATGGTTGGGAAGAAGCACTTAAATAGCTTATACAACTGGCAATAGCAGTGAAAGAGAGGAGGGAGGGGCATTGATATTCTGATTACCATAAATGGAAACAAACAGTGATTACTAGGCACCAGGGTCTGTAAAACAGAAGCCACATCCCCACTGAAGCTGTGCCTTTGATTCTGAGGTCTGCTCAGGGGCGGCCCGTGCTATTGGACTGCCGGACTGCAGCCCCCTCAACTGTAAAATAAAAGAAATAAAAATAAAAATAAATAAAAAGAAAAGAAAAAAATTTTAAAATTCGCAGACTTCGCGCATGCGCACTAGTCCGGACTGCTGCTGAGAGTCTGGAGCATGCGCAGATTGTCTCAGCAGCAGTCCTGATTGGGAAACATGAGGAACGGAGCTCCCAGAAGTCTATGCAATTTTAAACTGCATAGACTGTCCTGGAACTCACTGGGAAAACGCGTCGGGGTCGGACTGCAACATCAGCAGTCTGGAATTTGCTGCAGTCTCGTCGGGGGAAGATCTCGCGGGTCTTTTTGCGCGCAGGGTCAAGATCTCGCGGGTCTGGATTTGCGCGGGGTTTGGCATTTGCAGGGATCGGGGTTTGGATTTATTTATGGTGGTTTCACTTGGAGGGATTGGATTTATGGTGGAGAAGGACAAGATCTACTACAGGTAAGTGGGATTTGGATGTTGCTGTAAGGGTGTGTGTGTGTGTGTGTGTGTGTGTGTGTGTGTGTGTGTGTGTGTGTGTGTGTGTGTGTGTGTGTGTGTGTGTGTGTGTGTGTTTGCAGTGCTTCCCTGAGAGGCTGTGTGTGTGTGTGTGTGTGTGTGTGTGTGTGTGTGTGTGTGTGTGTGTGTGTGTTTGATGAATGTATGAGTTCTTTAGGATTGATTTCCTGTGAGGCAGGGCTTATGATGCATAATAGGCATTACTTTTACTGTAAGTGAGAAGCTGCAGTGGATTTACACAACCACTCGCTTTCAACCAACATCAGAATCTGCTGCCAGGTAGGCAGGCTGTGCACTACAATAAGGAGAAGCAGAGACATGACAATATCAGCCTGTGTGCTTTGCACTTGTGTGATGATGTCGAAGGATGGAGAAACCTGTACAAGAGGCCGTGATAAGATTGCAGCATTTAACGTGTACAAGTACTCAGTGCAAATCTAGAGTGGGAGAGTGTTACAAGGCATTGTGTGCATGAGAGTGGGAGAGTGTTACAAGGCATTGCGTGCATGTGTATGATCTCTTACTACACAGACTATGGAATTGTGGAAGTTTATATATTTATTTGTTTTTATTAGCTGGGAAAGTCAGGCTGGGCAAAAAACAATTTTGTGGGGAGGCCTGGAGAAAAAAAGCTTTTATTATCTCTAGTTCTGCAAAGTATACCTCCAGAAAGGCAAAGAGTAACAACAATATTGCTCGATGGATCTAGGAATCTTACTCTCTACATGGTTGGCGGTAGAAATTTTAATTTTTTGCTTATAGCTTCATACTGTTGTCACACACCAACCCAGTTCTCTTTAAAAAATGAATACATTTGAAATGGTGCCCTTACATGCTCAAGAAATACATACATCATTTTCAGATGCTGACCAATACAATCACCACTACAGTCATAATAAACATTGTTTTTGTAAAAATAATTATATCTTTAAGTAAACTGTATATAAATGTGTGTTGTAGTTATTGTTTTTTACTTTTAGGCATATGTTCTCCTCTTTAAGCCATGTTTTTAAGAGACGTCCAGAAGTGAATGTATTTGGCTACAAAGACCATGGTTGTTATGTTTCTGAGACATGTTCAGAATAGAAAGTATTCAAGT
Organism: Protopterus annectens; assembly: GCF_019279795.1. Lineage (NCBI taxonomy): Eukaryota > Metazoa > Chordata > Ceratodontiformes > Protopteridae > Protopterus > Protopterus annectens. The sequence continues at coordinate 46,663,063 of NC_056751.1, read as the reverse complement.
GAGTACAAAGAGTATGGCTAGCTACACAATTAAATGTATAACTGAGAAATACGGGAATAATTATATAGTCGTAAAGTCTGCATGCACCATGAGAATGGCTTGGTACAGAACTGAAACAGAAAGAACTTTAAAATTATCATTGTACTATTCAAAAGGAACAGGTTAGGAAGCACTTGCAGAACTCTTTTTTTTTTTTTTTTTACTGAAACATTTCTTGCACAGGTGGTAAATGAAAAAGCAAAGATGGGTTTGACAATGCAGTGGTAGTCAGTGAGGACTCTTACTTGATGGAAAGTCTGGAAGGCATACCTCTCAACTGTCCAGATTTTTGCCTCCTATTTGTAGTCCAGTCCTCATAAATTTTGTGGTTTTCTGGACAATCACTGAGGATTGAAGTCAGTGAATAATGCCTATATTTGAGTTTCAGACTTAATAGCCTATAGAAAATGCATGCTAACACAAATCCTGTTATTCTAGCAGTTTTCTAAGTTTGCAAGAGCAATATTTAAAATCTGGCCTGATTTTCGGGGCTTTATACCCTCATTATTTTAGGCTTTGTCCAGGTTTCTTGTACTTTGAAGTTGAGAAGTATGGTGGAAGGAGAATTACTGAAAGTCTGGAAGTATTGTAACTAGGGGTGCCTCATGGTACTGGTTGCTGGGTGTAGCCCTACTTTAGAAAATGCATTTTTTTTTACTTTTTTTCTTTTATATATTATTGCATTTAAGCAATACCAATAACAGAACTTCGCTTATGCAATCGCCCCTTATTATAGTACATCCTTCCTTTTGCAGAAGGCAGAAATTTCACAAAACTGCTTCTCATTGGGCTGCTCAATGAAACAGTGAGGAGCCACTTCTGTAGGTTAATGCTGCCTCAGGTAATTACCTCAAACTGAGGCAGCCCAAGAATGAAAGTGAAAGAATTAATGGATTATGCAGAAAAACCAGCATGGGAGCAAGTTTTTTTTTTTCTTCTTTTTTCACAGCTAATCCTTCAGGTGCCAGTTATTTTGTATATTGGAAGGTAAACATTGTAAGGGAGTGATGGTTTGTGTTTGTTTATGTAAACATGTAGGTATGTATGTATTTATGTGGGGGCACAGATGTTTTGAACTGTCTCATTTTTTAAAGAATGCCTCCAATTTGCCTGATGTCAAAGTTTTTGTTTTTTCTTTTGGCAAATGTGTGACATTGCTGTCACTAACTAATGGCATTCATTTGAGCTTCATACTTGATAGCCTTTAGGAAAAAGTATGCTAATTCTAAGTCTATGTTGTTGTTGGTCTTTCGGCTTTTCCCGGTTAGGGGTCACCACAGCGGAACTCCAGTCCGCTAATGATTGGCAGTAGATTTTCACAAACGTCAAGGTGCCAGCTCGACGTCCAACCTTCAACGAAGGCATGCCCATTTATGCATGTCTTTCGAGCGCCCATCCAACCGCAGGGAGGACATGCAGACTCCACACAGAAGGCACTCCCCACACTCCAGCTGAGAATCGAATGGGAGAACCTTTTGCTGTGAGGCAACAATGCTACCACTGCACCACCACAGATGCATGTTAATTCTAAGTTTATAATTCTAACAATGTCTAAGTATATAAGGATAACTTATGTCCCTGATTTTGGTTCTTTGTTACTAATTTTTTTTTTCTCCTTCATTTTTCTGATAAGAGGTTGCAAGGCAAGTGGAGGTAAAGGGATGGGGGTTGATGTAGGCTGCGCATTGTATGCTGACAGCAGTGAGTTGAGAAGATCTCTCTTCAAAAAATCCTTAAAACAACATCTGTCCTCACAGTGGCTATGCTCCTGTGCTAGTTCCTTACACTCCATAACTTCACTTTTTTCTCCCACTACCACCTCCACTTCACTCCTTTTCCATCCTACCTACCTCTTTAATCCTTTCTATCTCCTGATTAGTAATCCTTTGCTGCTATTACTTGTACTAGTCAAATCAGTAGAGAGTCTTATTTATAACTGTATTGCCTAATTTTACTTTGTTAAAAACTTATTTAATTATCAGCTCTTGTTGTAGTTGATAGATTTGTTGTTGTTTGTATAAATAAAGATACATTCCTGTATATCAGTTAATTTATATATTTATTTATTCATTTAGGTTCATAGGCTGATTTGATCAATCAAATTTGTGGAATGTACAGTGATGCAAGTAATTCTAATTGATGGTGGTCACGCCTAGTGGACCATCCCGGTAAACAAATGCAAATAAAATAAATAAAATAAAGATACATTCCTGTATGTCAGACAGTTTATATATTTATTTATTCATTTAAGTTCATAGGTTCATTTGATCAGTCAAATCTGTGGAATGTACAGTGATGCAAGTGATTGTAATTAATGGTGGTCACGCGCGTGCGAGTGTGTGTGTGTGTGTGTGTGTGTGTGTGTGTGTGTGTGTGTGTGTGTGTGTGTGTGTGTGTTCTATGTATGGCTTTGTCCAGATTTCTTGCTCTGAAGTTGAGAGGTATGAGTGTCAGAGCCATCACTGTCAGCCAGAGACATTTCAAATTTTGACATACTTGTTGCACCCCACTCCCCATTGTAGTGGCTCTGGATGTGTCCAAGGAAGGCAAGGAGCAGTTATGCAGTGTAAGTGTGCAGAGTATTCCCCCATCCAAGGTAGACCACAAGTACGACCGTGGCTTTTCATCTGTCCTTGATTTTGCAGAATGTTCTGGTTTTCTGTCATATTTTTATACTGTTGATTTATGCTTCTTATTATTCAGGAAATGCATGCTGTCACAGTGCCCTGTTGCTCTGTTTAAGTAGCAATGATTTAATGACCATCAGGTAAGCTTGTCGGAGATTGTAAGATGCAAGTAAGCTTTAATAAGCATACTGTTAAAGAATTACCAGAATTGAAAGCCTTTTCGTTGTTGCCATGCCGAGAATATTTACATAACTAGATAATGTATAAACCTTGGGTATTGAAATGCATATGACAGTATTTGTAATAAAAGGACAGGATTACAGTATTTTCAGAAGCTCATTACATTTGTTGGAGACTTGCAGTCATCTTTTGTTTGAGACTTGCAGTCCTCTTTGCAGGCTTACCTGTAAACTAAACAGAATGCCAGTCTATCATGTGTGGTCCATAACTTGTGCAGGAATCCTTTAAGCAATTTATCTTGAGCTTGTTTCTTGTTTGCTGTTCATTTTTTACTTTGATCATGTCTTCCCCATGAAACAAGTAGATAGTTGTGTCAGGCAGCAGGTCTTTTTTGGATAAGAAACATTTTTACAAGTGGGGGTATCACAGAGATTGCTACTTTCAGCAAGTTACTTGGTAATTTTATAAAGCTGAATATAAATTATAATTAGAACTGCAGTGCAAGGAGTAGTGGTTTGAGTTGAGTGCTGCTTGTTTTTTTATACTTGATTTTGACTGGCATTCCAGTAATGTATTTAAAAAGTAATTTATTTTTTCATGCCTCACAACCTGGTTCCATCTGGATATTAAGTAAGTTGTCATGTAGCAAATACATTGAAATATTTTTTCTTCTATGCTTCATTTTGTCTTGACTGGACTCTCGTAATGACTGTTTGGCACCCAGGGCAGTGTATTTAATTTAAGTTCCAGTTGTTGTGGTTTTGAGCATAGTTCCACCTCCTTTCTAGTTGGCCACACCCCTTCCCATTGGCCCCACCCATTCAGCTGTCTCCTGCAGCCCTCCTTTAATTTGAAGTCACCAGTCGCCACTGGGTTTACTATCTAGTTTTTAACAGAGATGATTTAGCTAAAGAAACAAAACCATTTACTTAAAATAATTTACTTACAACAAGCCAGAGAGTAATCAAATAATACAGTTCTTACTTTTCAGGTGTTGAAATACTTAAAAGCTAGATTTCTTTGTGTTTAAATATGTAACCAGGAAGTGCTTCCACTCCAAGCAAGCCTCAATGGTTCATGTATTATCAAATGGAAAATATTTTCTACTTAATGTTGTAATAAGAACAAAGTTCCATTTAAGTTAGAATTTCTCTTGTGTGATATTTGTGTGAGTTATTGTCCTCTGGCCTTTCTTAATTGTCTATCAGGATTCATTTAGTGGTCATATCAGCATGTCTTCCTATAGTCTCCCAAGGTTTACCTTCAAAATGTTGACAATCACATTGTCAAAACCACTTCAGCAAACTCCAAACTGCTACTTCTCAAAACCCCAAACACCGATATTCTGAACTGCAAAATCTCGCCCCCTCTTTGACCTATGTTAGCACTTGTTTTTTGTATGGAGCCGTCGGAAATGTTGACGTTCGCTTTTTTTTTTTTGGCTTTCTGAAATTTCGGCAGTACGGATTTCATGGAACTGTTTTGACAATGTGCACATTCGACTGTGTGCTTTCAACATTTTGAAGGTAAACCGGCCCTCAACCCCCCCCCCCCCTTTCAAGGCGTTCTGCATTCTGCTCCCTATTGAAATGTCAGCACTTAAAATACTGAGTTCTGGTAAGCTGAAAAAAAGAAAATACAAAATACTAAATCTTAAAAATCCCTCTTCTCCTTAAAACTTATTTTTGCAGAGGAACAAGTCCCCCTGCACCCCATACTCCCCAAACTTATCTATGTACCATCTCCGAGATCGCCATAGTTTGGAGAAAAGGGAATATTTTGAGAAATGGCATCTCAGACTTAGTATATGTAAGTCTAATCTTTTGACTATTAAGTCTCTGTGTTTCAGGACTCTCTGTAGGGGATCCTGACATTTCAAATGGTTACCTCTGCATTTACTTCCATGTAGAAAATAGGTGGCTCCCCCTTAGGATCTTAACTTTGTTTTAGAAAAGTGAACTCTTGTTCAGTTTGAAACAGCTCATCAGGTTGATTTGAGGTTCAAAACAAGGAAAACAGTTTATTTTTATTTATTTATTTTGCTCTGACTTCTGCAAGCAGAGTGTCTGAATTGCAAGCTTTCATAGTGGGTTACCCTTTCCTCATGTTCCACAAAGATAGGATTACCCTGAGAATCAATCCTTTATTTATGCCTAAAGTGGTATCCAAATTTACTTTAAACCAAGCAATCCATTTCAATGTCTTCTTTCCAGCATGTAAATTTGAGGGAAAAAAGGATTCTTTATTCTCTGGATGTCCACATACAGCTCTGATTTTTATCTCGATAGAGGTAAACCTTCAGAAACTCTGATCAATTATTAATTAAAAAAGGGGACAACCTGTGTCATAGCAAACTATTTCCAAATAATTGTCCCATGCTATCTCCTTTTGTTATACCCACCATAAAAAGTCAATTCCAGGTAGGGTCAAGGCAGATTCTATTGGGCCTTGCCTTTGTCAGTGTATTTTTGGAAAGGGGTGGACTTGTATTCTGGAGGCAGTAATTTGGTCCACTGTACACACTTCAGTAATGTACAAACTACATTCCTTTTCCAGGTCTTGAGTAAGCTTTACTAGGACCATTCTGCAGGGCTCCTGGATCCTAAATCTACTTCCTCTCAGTTCATATAAGCTATGGTAATCTACCCATATTGCTACAGCTACTGCAGCAGTGACCAAATGATGAACATAGTACAGATGTGTAAGTAAACTTACTATAGCATTAGATGTTCATATGATCACTGCTGCAACAGCTGTTCTTTCCCTCCAGCCCCTTCATTTCTTGGCACATTTTTTTTTATTTATTTTGTTGTTGCCAAAGTGTGGATATTGAATTTTGTTTACCTAGCATTGTCTTTTTCCAGGACTCTAGCCTCTCTTTTACTGTTGCCATAAAACATTTGAAGGGCTTGGTGTCCTGACCACTGATTTTCTACAACTCTGCTCAAGCTGTCAGTGGTGTGGGCATGTGGGAAGTATCCTTAAGCTTTGGAAGCTGGCTGGCTGTTATATCCTATGCAGGATATAACTCATATCGCTATTGGTACTGCAGCAGAGATGATGCAAACAGTTAATCTTATGGTAAGTTTACTTAAACAACTGCACTCTATGCTAATAACTGCTAAATATAAAACAGATTTAACAATGAAGACTCTGCTTGACAAGCATGCTGCATCAGTTGATTTTCTCCACCAATCAGCAGTCAGTAACTGTGTTCTGGAAGTTGCCGCTTGCAAAGACAGACCTGCACCTTGACAATGCAGTGACTACATAAATGAGCTCATCCCTTGCTTCTTCTTCATTGTGATGCTCATACAGTTCAATCCTTGATCCACGCTACTAAAATTACTTTGTTTGCATGCCCCATTGTTACCATTCCTTGCTGGAAATGTATCCTGTTTCCGAGCAGGGTAGAAGGAGACTTCTTGTGAAAATGGATGGAAGCATCCTCCTTAACACCCTGTCGATTGAGATGGAGTTTCTACACCTAGGTCCATGTTTTCTATGGCCGCCTGGCTTTGCAGGAGCAGGAATCACCCTCATTTAGCAGGGGTTTGATCCCACTGTGGCTCTGTTTTTCTGGGGAGGATATGGAGGTCTAAGAGATGTTATTTGGGATGATAGTACTGCTTCTTTTCCCAAATGAATAGTCTACTGCTGAGAATGTCCGGCCAATCACAGACAGTTGCCTCTTGAATCACTTGATCACACATTGGAGTTTCATCTTCTAGGACCCACTCCCAGGTCTAGTTAGATTGGTTGGTCATGGTTGAGGAGGATTGCATGAATGAACTCACACCAGGATTTATTTGCAGCCTAAGGAGTGAGAGATCAGACACTTGTGTGACTTTTGGGTGTAAACCGGAGTGACAGTGTGGGATTGCAGTCTTGGTGACTTTGATTTTGTTCCAGTGTCCAGTCCAGTTCACAACTCTCCTTGTATGTTTATGAACAGGTCTCTGCCTCTCCTGTACTCTGCAGTGATCATTTGCACACACTGACACTTGCATACCTGTGCTTATATAGGCCATTGCATGACACTTGTTCTAGTTAGAGCTGCCAGCAGATGTAGGGAATCATTTCCACCAGTGTCCATTAGGAGTCGAATGAAAAGCCTTCATTTATGAAATGCACAAAGTCCCTCACACCTTAACTTCATTTTCTTGGGATGGTCTCTTTTTTACAGAGTCCCGGGATGTATGAGCTTATACTTGGTCCTTATCTGAGTAGTAACTGGGGAGCAGAACTGTTGGCTCCCCAGTCAGCCCTTTTTGGACATGTTGCCTTGGAAGTTTGACAATACCCTCACTCTGCTACTGTTACCATCATGATGGCTGATGCCTTAAATCAGCCACTGACAGGCTGGAGTGACACTTTGTCTAATTACCCACAAAGCTAACATTTCTGAGCTCTTGGTGGGCTTCCAACAATCCCAGAGACATCAGTATGCTTTTTTCCTGGATGGTAGATATGGTGGTTTGTGACTGGAACAGGACTGACAGAACAGACCTCACCTCAAATACAAATGTACTTGTTTTACAGACCCAGAACAAAGTAATATAACAGCCCTTACTCAAATTGTTATTCCAAAGTTCCAGACCTCATAAAGTCTACATTGATTTTTTCTTTCAGTAGTAAGACTATAGAAAGTACATACTGTGTATACATTACTGGTATACTGCTTTGATTTCACATCGTTATTCATACAGAGTGTTATTTTGCTATAGCAGCAGAAAATTCTTAAACATATATTTGCTATACTGCATAAATTACCTGCTTCTGTAGCACAATTTTCTTGACTTGTTGGCATAATTTATTATACTGTAAAGTATGTGTATTCCAAGTGGTTGATTTCAGTGCAGCTAATCTGTATTTTGAATTATGTAACTATGTGTTATTTTTCCTCACTGTCCAGATCATGGCAGAAATGGACCCTTGAGCTAGCTCACTCGTGGTAGATAAAGTAAGCACAGGCATATTTGTCTACCACATTACAGCTTAGAGTCCAGAGCTATGTGCCTCATCTGTCCAGGTTCCAATTTATCCTTCTAGAGTCAGTCCTGGGAGCACTCACACCCCTCACTATATTTGGGGTCAGTGAGGATCTCCTTTTGACCTTGTCAGTTGTTACTCAGGTGAACTCCAATGTGACCCACTGTATGTTGGATTCAGTCAGCACTGGTCAGAATTCAGAAACAGACTCAGCTGTAAGAAGTAAGGATGCAGCTAAAAAGTCCCTTTAGCATGATGACAGAAGCAAGCAATTCAGAGACACATTAACTTCAATGATGAAAAACCTCATTATCAGCTAATTTGCATGCCTCTGAATTGCTTGGTGGTTACCACAGGTGCTCACAGATCCTTTTCTACTGCCCTTGTAGTAATCATTGCTGGCACCCCGTGTATCACACTGGCACAGGCATTTCCCTCATTCGCTGTGCCAAACACATGCACACATTCAAATGCTCACACACACACACACACACACACACATGGACATGCCACCATACCTCGTACCTGTCCCTAAGTCAACAAAATGTCCCTTGGCGGTTACCTCTTCTTTTTTCTTGTCCCTCATAAATCACAAATAATTACAATCAGTCAGTAATGCCAGAGTTTCATTTTTCATACTGCTTAGAAAATTTATCATGATGCTAGACCTGTTGCTTTATAAAAGGTTTATTGGATGAGTAATATTTAAAAAGATCCCTAATGTAGTTTATCACCACCCCCCCAGCTTTCTCTTAAAGTCTTAAATACAGCTCACATATGTTACTGACCTTTACAGTCGGTCAGTAATTCCAGACATAGAGTTTCATGCTACTTAGGATTCATATTGTAATTTGTTCTTCAAAACCCTCAATTCTATAAGTTTTGTAAGTGGATTAGGGTATTATTCAAGAGTATGCCTGTTGTCTAGTGTCCCCTTCCATACCTCTTCTATGCTGAAAAACCTGTTGTTCTATTAAGCTTTGAAGTGACTTAGGATTGTATATAAAAGTACAAGTTGTCTAGTGTCCCCCACAGTATTGCAGGATTTGCTTGCTAGTCAAGTGGAGTTTAGGTATGCAGCCACCCCCTCACACACACACACACACACACACACACACACACACACACACACACACACACACACACACACACACACACACACACACACACACACACACACACACACACACACACACACAGACACACACACACACACACACACACACACACACACACACACACACACACACACACACACAGAAATTATCACACACACTTACACTCATTGTACATGAAACACCCCCCACCTGTTCGCACTTACAGCACATTCGCTCAGTCACCCATAAACACACACATACACACCTACTTATCCCTTAACTAACCTACCTACTGAGACTAGCTCGGCACACATACATTCGCACAAACGCACAGATGCACACCTATCCTACTTATCCCTTAAGTAACCCACCTACTGGGACCAGCTCGGCACACATAAACTCACACAAATGCACACATATGCACCTACCCTACTTATCCCTTAACTAACCCACCTACTGAGACCAGCTCGGTATACATACACTCAGATAAACACACACATACACACCTACCCTACTTATCCCTTAACTAACCCACCTACTGAGACCAGCTTGGCACACATACACTCCTAGGCTACTTATCCCTTATTTAACCCACCTACTGAGACCAGCTCAGCACATATACACTCGCACACTCGCACAAACACACACATACACACCTACCCTACTTATCCCTTAACTAACCCACCTACTGAGACCAGCACGGCACACATACACTCACACAAATACACACATACACACCTACCCTACTTATCCCTTAACTAACCCACCTACTGAGACCAGCTCGGCACACATACACTCACACAAACACACACATATGCACCTACCCTACTTATCCCTTAACTAACCCACCTACTGAGTCCAGCTCGCCATACATACACTCACACAAACACACACATACACACCAACCCTGCTTATCCCTTAACTAACCCATCTACTGAGACCAGCTCGCCATACATACACTCACGCAAACACACACACATACACACTTACCCTACTTATCCCTTAACTAACTCATCTACTGAGACCAGCTCGGCATACATACACTCACACAAATACACACATATACGTCCATTTTATACCACTTATACCTCTCTGTACATGCACAAATGCAGCCACACACACATAGACACAGTCACACACCTCCAACACTACCTATTTGCTAAACTTCCCAGCCCTTAACACTAATATGATCTTGCTCCCATTGAGTATAATAGGTAACTGCAGACTTTTGGCTGAGTTAAGTGACTAGCAGTGGTGATTTATGAAGTGAAGTACCGAACTTTAAACATACATGAAGCAGTCACAATGCCTCAGTTCAAAAGCCCATAAGGCAAAGCTCCACACAATTTAACATCCTAGTCATAGGTAATGCCATTGTGAGACACAGTGATGCACCACTCACTAGGATGTGCAAGGAGAGGGTCATAGTCAGTTGTGTATCAAGTGGCAAGTTTGCCACATTACACAGGCAGTCAGATCCTTGCACCACAAATACACCTATGGCACAGCTGAGACGTACCTCCCTGGACTATATGAAGAAAGACATGGTGGAGATCTCAGAGTATGTGTCTGAAGCCAGTATGAACCCAGCCTTGAACAGCATGCTACCATTGCCAGGAATGATGTTGCAATTAAAACAAATGATTATTGACTTCATCAGTTTATATATCAGCCTAGGAGGAGATGGTAGATAATCTTAACTGCTGCACCACTGATGGCCTGCATCTATCCTCCCCAAGACTTTCATATATTGCCTAAAACTTTGTCCACACCCATAGTGCCATTTTTAGGCAATGTCAGTCTGCAAAAGCTTCAGACATAAAACAGAATCTGAATAATATAAAACACAAATCCACTCCCTACAAGTACTCCTTACAATCTCTCCCTATCCTGGAAAACATTGATATATGCATTGTTACAGAGACCTGATTTAAGACCAGTGAGAGCACCCCATCAGTGCAGGATGTCAATGTCTACCACACTTTCAGGCCCACCAAAGAAGCAATAGCACTAAAGATGGCAGTGTGTCCATATTTGTTAAAAACACTTTTACCTCTAGACTTGTCAGATAAGAATACAATTTGGAACTCCTCCACATCCATCTTACCATTAACAAGACCCATTATCATATTACGGCTATTTATAGGATGATCTGTATATCCACCTCAGCATATAGCCCCTACCTAAATAGTATGGTGTCCCTATGCATTTAGCCAAACATCATTCTCTTAGGAGACTTCATCTACCCCGTCATTAACTGGGAAATGTATACATCCTCCAACATGTATGCACAGAGATTTCAGGCCTTCATTGATACAAACTCTCTACACCAGTAAGTCCACACCCCACGAGGGTGATTAAATACTGGATTTGGTCCTTAACTACATGGGACAACTCTGCTCCCTACTAATTGTGACTTCCTCAACTGTCAGACTGAACCACAAGTCTGTCAAATTGACCTTAAGACTGAAGCCAGAGAACCTCCAATAAATCAGTATTCAGAGATCATACAAAGGCTAATCTACTGAAACCTAGTGATATCCTAGCTAAATTCAACATCCCCTTCCAACTCAATAGCCACATTATTTATGCAGTGAACTATTCTAAACCCTTGTGAGGGGCTACATAGATGCATAGATGCATCCCTCTGAAGTAGATACAACACCAAATTCAAAAATAATGGTGGAAACCAAATATGAACAGTCTTTATAATAAAAGAAAAAATAAATAATTGTACATAAAAAGAAACTCTCAAGATGCAAAAAAAGGTCTTCCTAAACTTATCAGGGAACTCTGGTCCCTGATCAAATCAGCCCAAGCCTGATGTGAGGTAAATTTTTCCACCAAGGTGAAAGAGAGCCACAAAGTCATCTTTAACTAAGTTAGAAACCTTAGAAACAATGCCCAACATGTGCAGAACTAATAGTAAGTTGTATCACATACTCGGACTCAGAGGACATAGCCAGTCTACTAGGGATAAATTTAGCTCTAACTTCACCCCCACTCCCCTCCCACATTCCCCAGTCTTACACCTTCATGTACACCCCCCCAAATCTCCCATGAAAAGTCCTCAGGACACTACCCAAAGCCAAGAACTCCTTCTGTGGGTCAGATAGCATACCATGCTGCTTACAGGTCAGACCCCCCTGCAAAGACTAATCATTGGCAGCCTCCAAACAGGCTTTGTGCCAGATGAATGGAGGACAGCAATTTTCAGCCCCCATGCACAAAGGTGGAGAGGCAGTAGAACCAAGGAATTATAAATGCAAAAGTCTGATCAGTCTCATCTTTAAGGCTATGGAATGGATCATTATGGAATTAATAAATAAGGACATAGGTAACCTACACATTCTTTTTCAAAGCCAATTTGGATTTGTTAAGAGCAGATACTGCTTACTTAACCTGGATGACTTTCTTCTAAAAGCTTATTGAAGCAATGGATGAGGGCAAAGCAGTACACACTGCAAATCTAGACCCCACAAAGGCGTTTGACACAATTATACAGTCGAGTATTGTAAATACTTTATCACAGCTAAGATATTAAGCCCTATGTAATTCAATGGATAGCAAACTGTCTCACAAATAGACCCCATGGAAATAAGTGCCGACTGCTCTACCTCCAGCAAAAGACCTGTTACTAGTGGTGTACCTCAGTGTTCAGTCCTCGGGCCACCCCCACCCCCTTTGGCATTTACTTCTCTGAGGTCAAAGCTACTGTTAAGGGTTTATGGATGATCAAGTTTGCAAGTGGGCAGATGACTGTAAACTTGGTGCCATCAAAACTCCACAGAGGCATCAAGATCATTCAGGAGGGCCTTCCCAAACCAATCTGGTGTCAAAACAGATGGCTGAAACGAATGCCATGAAATGTATTATAGTATCCTTTGGCAAGTAAGATGTCCCTTATAACTATCACATTGACAACACACCCTTGAAAATTGTTCCATCAGTTAGGGGCTTGAGAACTTACTTAGATAATGAACTGCCCTTTGATCATGATGCATTCACTATTGAAGAAAGTGCTTTTTCATTGCACAGCTTATTATTAAGGGTATGGTGACTTGGTCCACGGTTGTAATCATTCATCTGTATTCCACACTTGTCAGACCAATCATATTGCACCCTTAGGAATGTCTCTGTCTAAACATTTGATACGACTTGAATGCCCACAACACTTTCTTGCTAAGAAAATCAAGGGTCTAAATCATAAAAATTTGACAGAACATCTCAAATCCTTGTCTATCTTCTCAGTGTCAAATAGGCTACTGAAGGGCAGTCTCTGCCTCCCGTACAAGGCCTCAACAGATCCTATCCAGTCAGACCTACTGCACATTTCCAAGTCCAATGGGGACATAAACACCTGCTCAAGAGATTTAAATGTCTTTTGCAACATAAATAGAGCATGTTGGAGGGATAGATATGTATCATAGAGAATACTGTTTCTTTGGAATATTCTTCTCCACATAAAGCAAAGTACTTCTCTTATACTACTCAAACGTAATCAGGACAAATGAATGGGTAACCACAAATTCATCCCTGCTTTAGCACCCTCTTCCTTATGGATACGGACAGCATGTAAATCTCTGGGTTATTCATACTTAAAATATAAGCACTAAAAACTTAGCGGGACTGTATGGCTTGGTTTCTAAAAATCGTCATGGATCAATAGCCTGATAAGTATTTGTTTACCTATGAGTAGTTCTGTGAATCATTTGGCTGTGTAAATTACTTACTGTAGGCATTTCTGGGATGAGAGCACATTGCTAATTATCATATGCTTGTACCTAGAATGCCTCATTAGCATTCGCTATAAGCCAGGGCAACATGTTGCTGCACTTCTCATTGTAAGCATGGGATAGGGTTGTCTAAGAATCAGAAACATTTACTGCCATAGGTTAGAAGGGATTACCATTGACAGTAGCATTTCTGAATCTTGGCTGCTGTCTTGGTAAGTTGACAGGATTTGCAATGTGCTTGTGCAGAATTAAATTGTCGAGATCATCTACTTTGGAGAGTGTAAAAAGCAAAAATCCAGAGGAAATACCACGGCTACAGTAGCAAAAAATTAATAAAAAGAAGTTAGCGCTTTCGCATTCTCTTACTGAATGCTTCTTCAGACAATAAAACATACTAACACACATTGCTTAAATACAATATTAAACCCAATGACATCACCTTGCCAATTAATTTAGATTAGGGAATCTGACGAAACAAACTGAAATGAAATGGATTATTAAACTACAGACAGATAGGACCCATGGCCTTAATGATAAAACTTCCTTGAAACTCTTTTTAGCTGCTAGGCCTTTGCAACATTAAATGTTGTCTTATGTTTGACCATTTTTGGAATATATAACATTTGTATTATTGCCTAGATGTTTTTTATGATGTTTTAATATTTTGGTAGTGATTTTATGAATATACAAAGCACATCATTACTGTTATTGTTTTCTATGGCTTTAAATATTTTTATTAGTTATGTCATTGGGTTTAATGCTGTATTTAAGCAATGTGTGTTAGTATGTTTTATTGTCTGAAGAAGCATTCAGTGAGAGAACGCAAAAGCACAAACTTCTTTTTATTAAACTTTTGCCACTGTAGCCATGGTGGTTCTTCTGGATTTTTGCTTTTTACAATTTTGGATTTTCTTCCAGAGGTACTTTGTCCTCCAGCTGTTTTTTTCTCTACTTTGGAGAGTGGGCTGCTAGACATGAGAGATTTGTTTTGGCAGTGGTTGCAGTCTTTGCTTGATGTCTTCCTTAATAGCAAGCAAGTCCCCATCTTTTATGAAGTTCTGCTTGCTTACAACCTACATTTCTACTCTCCCAGGAGAGCCATTTATTATGGATTTGCAAGAAAGAGGATCATAATCACACTTGTTTGTTTCCTACCCTTTTCTTCTGGATACTTTTCTTACTGTGTTTATTCCATGATTTCTTCCTTGGTGGAGCTATTGGAGCAGACCAAAGCTTAAAACATATAGTGATTCTGGTGCATGTCCTGAGGGAGGGGCTGCTCTTCCTACTCCTCTTGAACCAAGACTGCTACTAAATGTGATTCTTCACAAAAAGTACCTCTTGCCATTATGGGTCTTTGAGTCTGTTTCTCATTCCTAGTGGAGGTATAGAGGGGGGGGGTTGGTATTTTGGGGTACTGTGCACCTGGCTTCCATGGCCTTTCTCTAGTATTCCCCCCTAACCTCTGGTCATGCACTGATCCTAATCAGCAAGTGTTGCCGTCTGAGATTATTTAGTCTCAAAAACATGTCCAGCTCTTGGTCTCAGTAACCAAGGCCAGTAGTATGGGATTTCCTATGCTTCATGTTTATTTGTGAGATTCCCTGTAAGCGAGTGGTTAGACACTGACCTTACTCAGTAGGGGTTACCACCTGAGGTTCCTCGGTCTCAAGAATATGTACGAGTTTTGGCTTCAGTAAATAAACCTGTAAGAGGGTAACTGCCATGTCGGGGTTCCAAGAGTTGATTTTCCTACCTGGGCAGGAGAGTACCCTGTGTTTTCCTCCCCTTGTTGCAGTCCAGAGGGATGGCCTCATTCAGTTGTGTAGTTTCTCAGAGCTTCTACAAATAGGCTGTCCTGCTTATGTTGGGATTCTGTACTCTGTCTGCTAGCTATCCCTTCTTTGCAGAAGACCAGGGTCACCTAGGCTTGTCATCCAGGGTAGTGTCATAAGCCAGGCACTATTTAACTCCAGACTACAAGTGCTGGTAGGTTTCCGTGTCAATCTTTGGGGTGCCATGACATTCCTTTATTGCAAGTTAACTGTGGTCCTTAAGCTGTCTAAGACAAATCATTCACATTTTTGAACTTCAGTGCCAATTCAGGATTGAGGCCTAGCCTTGGTGACATTTTCACTGAACCTACAACAGATTTCCCTCCCACGCTCTCCCAACCCACTTTTTGGATTGTGGTTTGAATGGGATCATAGTTCACTCAGCTCCTATTAATTCCTTTTGATTGTTGAGCTGGATCTCAGTCCTCCAAACTGGGGAGTTGAAATTGCTGCCATATTCTCAACTTTGCCTAGCAAGATATGTGTGAAATGGTTCCATTTTATGGCAGTGTGCCAGGCTGCTGCCCACTGCCCTTGAACAGGGCCATCTTTCTTGGTTTTTAGTGCCTGTGTCTGGTTTGCTTTTGGATTTGACCTCAACAATAACTCTCAGAATATTCAGCACTGCCCCCAGGCACTTCAGGAGGGTCTATATTATATGTGCGAACACTTAGGTTATCGAATACAACATGATCGACACCTATTCAGCGAATGCACAAGTCATCGAAACCTCACAATGCAAAAAAAACACATCACCGAATACTTTTGCTTGGCCAACACCGTTTCACCCACTAATGAAAACAAAACATACTTCCCACTACACCGCTCACTACATACTACCCACCCAAACAAAATAAATAAACCACATACATACACTAACCTAAACCCTACTTCTAAACCTACACTAACCCTTACATACATTACTTTCTATGCACTAACCCTAAGGTCTGTAACTATTGCACACTTACCTTACGGAGCTACATCGCAGAAGGTCCAACTATGCTGAATTGGGATTTTGAATTTTGCGGTTTCCAACATTTGGTCTATACGCAGTTCGCTTATTAGGTGTCGATCATGCCGTATTTGACAACCTAAGCGTTTGCGCATATAATATAGACCCCTTCAGGAGGGGTAGTACCTATGTCCAGACTAAGACAAACTCCCCGTGAATGTGTCATTTCAGTGCTAAACCCTTCCCACTTTTTTGGAGATCACATCCAACTGCATATAATGCACTCATTGCTGAGCACAGGGAGATAACTACATTACCACCAGTAGGCTAAAATGTTCATATTCCTGTTGCCAGGATGCAGAGTACAGTGCACAGCTTTGTATGGAGCAGGGTGGACCTTCCATGCTTTGCATTATTCTTACGCTAACAGTTTTTTTGAGTAAAATAAATCAAGTAGAAGAGGGTGAGTTTACAAAGGAACAGAAGGATGTAAAGCCCCAGATGGCCAAACATATTAGGATAAACTTTGATACAAAAACATTATATAATGTCATATACATACAATTAACTTTTGTTATTGGCACCTGTAGCAATCTATGACATCAACATTCATTTTATATTTTTATTATTACCCAGGATACATAAATTAAACATTTCCTACATACATTCCCTCATTCTTTACATTTACAATATTTACCATATTTGCTAATAAATTCCTGATAACTATGTAATATGCCATCAGTTTACCTAGAAGTGTCAAACATGCTTTCTTACATTTCTTAATATGATAATTTTGCTACTGAATTTTAAGATAATGGTATTATTTAGTATGTATCAGACGCCTGTTAATAAAACGTGTGACCATCTGATAAATCAGTTTTGCTTCTGTGTCACTGTATTAGCCTGTACTGCTTGTGCCTAAAATTGTGATTCCTTTTTACAGATGATTTATGAAGAAAAGTAAGTAGAGAAGCATTAGTCATATCACTCGGTATTAGCAATCTGATGTTTCCTCTCTGTCTAACACAGCTTGATGTAAATTTATATTTACTACTGTTGTAACTCTTGCTAACAAACAGTCTGAAAGGCAGGAAGGCTGTCGATCATGAATGGTTATTGGTTGCGTACACATCATCGGCATGGACAGGTGGCACCCCATAAATGGGATCATTTTTATTTTGATAGCTGTAAAAAACAAGCATCAAACTTTCTGAACCACAATTAACTGTCAATTCAATTTGTCAAGCATGCTTCAACCATATATATATCTGTAGCTATAAATATATATATATATATATATATATATATATATATATATATATATATATATCCTGGATCCTGGATTTGCTCCCATGCATTCAGCACATCGGGCAAAGAGCCCCCTTCAACACTCATTGTTTCCGTAGCAAGTACGGGTTTTACGGGATCAGGTTGCTAGCCCGATGCCCAACCCTCATCAGAGGGTACACCACACACTCACAGACACACACTCACACCTATGGCCAATTTAGAGTGTCTAATCCACCTACTGCATGTCTTTGGAAGGTGAGAGGAAACCGGAGCACCCAGAGGAAAGCCACATGAATGCAGGGAGGACATGCAGAAGCTACACAGAAGGTACCCCATCCGAGAATATATATATATATATATATATATATATATATATAAAATTTTATTTTTGTACTATTTCTAGGTGCTCAGTTTGTACAGTTTTGTATGTGATGTGCTCCAAGCATTTCCACATATTTATATTGAAAATGACTTTGTAATTCTGATATGTACACCATCTTGTACCCCATCATTTCTCATATATGGTCTAACCAGAATCTGATTTAAGTTTTATATTATTACTTTTGTTTAACTGTCAAGGAGCTGTACTACTCTTGCTGATACCTAGCTGTAGTTGTGGCTGAAAGTTGTCCTAGGAGTAAAACTAAATAAAATAAATGAAATTAAATATCATTGTAAGAATTTTTTCATTTTGCTCCCATCTCAGCATACCAGCTCATATCCACGTTCAGATGTAAATATCAGAGAAGAAAGATCACTAATTTTCTGCCCTTCACACTGATTTCCAATAAAAATATTGTCATTAACATTTTATATATATATATATATATATATATATATATATATTTGTTTTTGTCTTTCCTCAGTTTTAACTACTAGAAACTGTAACTTGTTTAATAAGGCAGACTTAATAACTAACCTTGTATCTAAAACAAAGTGTTGTTTTTTAACAATGTCTTATTAGTATGTGCAGTGAATGCTCAAAGTTAATTACTTTGCCGTTAATTTTCTTAGCACAGGTGCAGCAGTGAACAGCAGTGAAAGTCTCCCTCAGTCCTCCTCTGTCAATGACATCTCTTCCATGTCAACAGACCAGACCCTGGCATCAGATACTGACAGCAGCCTTGAAACTTCTGCAGGACCCCTTGGTTGTTGCAGGTGACTAGCCGCCTGCCTGCGAAACCCCACATTCTTCAGAAGATAAGACAACTGAAACAAAAAAGCAAAGAATATTCAGCCTGCTTCTCCAAAAGAAATTATGTAATTAAAAGTGTTCCAAGCTCAGATGCTTATATAAATCATAGTTGCTTTGCTTTGGTCTTCTTTCAATGATGCTTACTGCATAATGATGAGAAAAGATCACCAAACAGGTCTTTTATAAATTGTAAAGTAATGGCTGCCAGTTCCTCACTTTGATATGACAAGGTGAGCAGTTTCTGCACCTGTAGCACCAATTATTTCTATTTCTGAAAAACCTACCTACTTGTGTTTTGCAATACCAAAATATTAGCAGTTGCTTTATTAATGTGCAACCTGGACAAAAAGGTTAATCAGTTCATAAAGCAAAGTCTGTTTTCCCACTATCTGATGCAGTACCTTAATTAAGTTAAACTAAGCAGTATCAAAAAGCATGTGGAAGGTTTAAGTCTCATGCATGTTCCCAAGAAGGAAGAAGGCTATATGCCTTTGTGCTTAAAACAGACCTTTAACAAATGCTGGCTGTGGATGTGATGTCTCTGTTTAATTAAAACAAGTAATGCATTTGCTTCCATTGAAGGAACCGGTCTTCTGGTAGATGCTAAAATATTACAACTAACATGGAAATCATCCCTGTGCTCCTGTTAAGTGGCATGTGTTTGCTTATATAACAAACATTCCATGAGTGGTGGGATTTAATTCTCACCGATGAATGTAAACCAAAAGAGTGTTATACATGACAGATAAAGAGATGTATATATAATTTTAGCAAACCTTTGATAAGTTCTCACCACGTGTTATGACTCTTTGTGTTATATTTTAATGATTGGAACACTGCATCACAAAAAATTGTTGGTAATTATTGTTTAAAACAGGTACTGAAGAGTGGATTGAATTGGTAGCCTGTATGTACATAGAAAATTCTGTAAATGTACTATATAACAAGTTGTAGGATCCTGGACACATGGGACTTCTGGCCAGTAAATTATTAAAGCAAAATTAACTGTTCACCTTGCCATATCATGCCTTTACTGAGAATTAATTGTACTTGCCTGTAGCTCTGCATGATTCAGCTTCAAACTGTATAAACAATGAATTAAACAAGCAGCAACTGCTTACTTGTTGCAAGCTCTGCACTCTTGTAAACTGGGGCTGAAAGTGTGTGAATTTCACACTGCACAGATTCTGTATGAAACTAAGACACTTGTGGCATTGACAAATTATGTATCAATTCAATAGGTAAGTTGGTATGTTTCTGTGAGGGGGAGCAACATTTTTTTCAACAGCAGCACCAATTGATTCTTTTTAAACAGGCATAGCAGAATAATTATTGACAAACCAGTTTCCTGATATCCATAAACTCATCTCCAGGTAGGAATGGGGGTAGCAGGCCACTGGTAATATTTCAGTTTATTTCTTTTATAAATGGAAATATATATACTTATTTTTGTATATATATTTATGGATGCCTTTAAGCTACCTCTGAGATATTACATAAAGCTGACAGCATATACGTCACAGAAGATGGGCATTATTTCATTCAAATACAGTATAATTGATAGATATGTGGTCTTTCAAAGACCACAAAACACCAAAAGACAAAAAGGGTGCAGTTAATCTGATTTGTCACTATGAAACCAATTCCACTTTTATTTATTTTTTTGGGAGGGAGGGCAAAACCTCCTCATTCCCATAGCCCCCTGCACCTCTAAAATGTATATATTTAAACTAAGGTATAGCACCACAAAGGAAAGTGGATTCCATTGTCCTTTCAAAGCTACATAATTATTTTTGCTGTTTCTATCATTGCAGAGTTTATACTCACAAAATGATATTCTTCCAACTAGGAACTAGACATTTTGGTAACACAGCTAAAAATACCCCGTACTAATAGCAAGGCAAGTCATATCATGATCAAAACCTTTGTACAGTCTTCATCATATTTCTGTGAAAAAAATATTATTGTAAACATATGACAGATTTGTGTATGACTGCATTCAAGCTACAGCTTTATTACTGTGGAAATGTGCTTTAGAGATTATGTGGTATGATTCAAAGTGGTGTCATTAATTCTCTTTATTGAGACAGGCTAAACATTCCACCAGAATAAGCACAGACCAAGAAGGCATGTACCACTTATACTATATGTGTACAGGTGTGTGTGTGTGTGTGTGTGTGTGTGTGTGTGTGTGTGTGTGTGTGTGTGTGTGTGTGTGTGTGTGTGTGTGTATATATATATATATATATATATATATATATATATATATATATATATATATGTATATATGTTTACTATCATAATGTCGAAGGCAAAATAATTTTTTAATGAAAAGACCGAAATAAAATCTTGAAAACAAAAACAACATTTACCCTAAATGTTGAACATCAGAAACATGATGATCGACATTTGACATACCAGAATTCCAGTTTTGAAAGTTTGTATGCCCTTTTATGTTTTTGCAGGAGGCCAAACCCCTCCTGCACCCCCTTACTCCCTGCAAATTATATATACCAACTCCAAGATCACACTACAGCAAGGAAAAGGGTAAATTCCCTGATCCTCACTGTACCGTGCTCTCCAGTCGCAATGCTGAACTCAAAAATAATGAATCATGCTTTACTTTCATTATTATGAGTTCATAGTATTCCAGTTCGGCATTGTGCAACTTTGAAACTGTACTTTCATTTAACTGACATTCAGTCAACTGCATGGTCAACATCTATCCAGTTGCAAAATTTAGTTGACTACACAGATGGTCAACAGGTGTGAAAGATCACACACTTTTCAGGGTAGGGAAATTTGCCTTTTCTCTCAGATTGTGCAGTTTTGAAGTTAGTATGCATAATTAGCAGGGGGTGTGGGGAGAGCAGGGGGTCTTTTTTAAAACATTGTTTTGCATACGCCGAGATTTCTTGGTTGGCGCATGCGTATTGAGAGTGTCATCGTTTGCAAAGTTAATCTTTTGTGATCAATCTTCTGAACATCAACGTTTGAGGTCATTTGTTGTTTATCAGTAGGCACGTGTATATATATATATATATATATATATATATATATATATATATATATATATATATATATATGTTTATGTGAATGCATGCATTTATGTGTGTGTTTTTATAAAAAAGATGAGTGCTTTCTTTACTGGTTTGGAAATAACAGTGACAGAGGCTTTAATTAAGGAAGAATGATAAATAATGACGGAGTGAAATGTAATGGAAGCAGAAAACTAGATGTGCGGCAAGGTATTTGCTGAGCTTCTTATACAGATTTGTACTTGATTCATCTGGTATAAGTATATTCCCCAAGTCAATGTTTGTAATTGTGGAGCTTTGTCAGCTGAGATAAGTGACTTATGGAAGTCCACATTCTTTTGAAAGAGTGGGAAGGTCAGAGGTTAAAAGATAATCACAAAATTCAAGTTGGGTAGGTTGGCATAATGGTTGTGTGTGTACCTTACAGACACAAGGTGCAGGGTTTGACTCTTGCATGAGGTAGCTAGCTAGGCTTACCAGTGCAATTAGATTGTAAAATTATTCTATTGCAGTGGACATTGATTTGGTTAGCTGCACTCTTTTATTGTATATCTTTTAAGAATGCGATTTTGAAGGTTACTTTCCTTTCAATATGATAATTCATCTAAAATCTTGTTAGAAAATTCTGTGAAACCCTTGTTTAAAATTTTGTATTTGAACCCTTAGATTTTTTTGGTTCAGCACAAGTCTCAGAATAATGGCATTCATTAGACGTGTGTGCACACTCACACACACACACACACACACACACACACACACACACACACACACACACACAGAAATATATAAAGATTACTCATGAAAAGAGTAAAAGCCATATTAATGAAAGTGACCTTGACAAACCCACACTGCAGAAATGATTGTAGGTGGAAACAAGGAAAAGCAGCCTCTCCAAAAGGAAGAAAGGAATATTTTTACTGAATATTAGAACTCCCCTTTTTGGAGGGGAACAAAGCCACCTACACCTGCAGTGCCAGGACACTTGCTGTCTAGCCACCTCTTTAATCACTGCAAGGTAATGTCACTTCAAGAAAAGGGGAAACAGTCCTTTCACAGTATCCTCAGACTAGGACAGAAGACATCTGTGCATATATGTGCTCACACTTAACATAGATACTTCAGTGCCTCCCCACACAGAAACAAATACAAACCTACCCGACCCAGTCTACACAAACCATGCATGAAAAATCATAACTCTCAATAAAATGAAGAGCATCACCTCATGTCAATGAAGTAAGAAAGACAGCATTCTGTAGCAGATGTGCTACCGATCCTCTGGAGAAATCTGTCCTATAAAAATGGATTGAGGGCTGTGATCCAATGATGTACCCTTATGTGTAATAAATTTACAGTTTTTGAAAAACACTCATTATTGTTGTTGTTGTTGTTATCGAATATCCTCTAGCAGTTAGCACAGAGGCTTAAGGCTAAGAGTTGTTAATGAGCTGCATCCAGGGTTTGATTCTGTCAGCCACCATTTGAACTTTTTGTAACTCTGAGAAATTCACATAACCAGGCAGTGCTTCCAGGTCATCTTTGAAAAGAGACACTTGGGACCAGTGATCTCACCCAGTTAAGTAAATAAAAAAATGGAATGTTGTTAATAGTCTCCGAAAGAGTATATGCAGACCTAAACAATATTTACATGCTCATAGAAATCACCACTTAAGCTTAAACTGTTGGTAGAAATTCTCAGCCTTGTCACCCTTAGCATACTTATAGCCTGCAGTACATCTTCAGGTGGGTTGCGGTACTTGTACAGCAAGCTACTGCCTACCAGTACTGGCATACAGGAGTTAGCATCACCTCCACTGTGAACTCTCATTCATTTGAATGGGACACACCATTGCTTAGATATGCCAGTGTAAAATTTCTAAGTCCAGTGGGATTGCAAGCCCATGACACATTTTGGAATTGGGCATAGGGCCTTGGTATTCCTCATTAGCCAATAGAGTTTAAGGAATCCCCAAGTCCTTTACTTAAAAATCAGGTAATGTTTCTTTAGAATCCACCACTTTATATAAATCGCCCACACAATTTATCTTTAAAAGTAAAAATATTGTGTATGTTAAGTAGTGATTACTACTGGGTAATTAGCATTTTGATGAGCTGCAGGTTTGTATGAAACAATACCATCAATACCCAACCTGCCAAGCCCATAAAATGAGAGCTGACATAGCATCCTGGGTCCTGCACGGAAAAAGTCAAATAATGCATAACCAGGAGAGCCTATAATGAATATCAAAATGTGAACCAACTGCATTATTATTCATCTAATGCTGAAATTCTAGTAACTGTTCATCTCTTTAAACAAATTAAAAGCGCTTTGTTTGAAAGTGCTTGTAGAAGGCAGTGTAGTTTTGGTAAACAGACATTAATACATAGCCAGTCTTTCAATGAGCTACAAGTATGCAGTGTTTTTCAGCTGACCATATCCTTGTCTGTTGAGTAAAAATAATGTTTTAACACTATCTGTTAATACTGCCATATACAAAATTCTATCTGTACTATATATAGACTGTTGAGATGACCATGTGTCCAGTATTAATAAAGCCATATCAAGTTGTGTGCTTGTATACAACAAAGACACCACCTGTAATAATGTCCTCCCTCAAGATGCACCATAGTTCTTAAAAAAATCAGTAACTCACGCATATCTCTTTATATATGCACTAACCACACATGCTATTCAACCGAGTCACCAAAAAAAAATAAATGCTTTTTAAGAGATACCTATGACCTGTTGCTCTGGGTAATATTAATATGTTATCACTTTGTATACATTTAGGTCTCCATCCTGGCAGGATGGGAGTTGAAGGTGGCACTACCCTATTCTCATCGGTGAAGGACACATGCAAGACCATAAGTCCCGGACTGGAGCTAATGCTAACTTCCTCAGAACTCTTTGCATGGATCAGAATAGCAGGGTAGAGTGATTCAAAGAATAACTCTACTGTATTATTGGGGAAGAAGAGTGAAAAAGTGCACACAGTCTTTTGGGAACATGAACCCATGCATTCTTACAGCAGGAACAGGTTGTTTGCCACACAGTGGGAAAGTACTGCAACGCCTTGTGTACATGGCTGGGGGACATGAATGCTGATGTGTGTGTGTGTGTGTGTGTGTGTGTGTGTGTGTGTGTGTGTGTGTGTGTGTGTGTGTGTGTGTGTGTGTGTGCGTGTGTGTCTGTGTGTGTGTGTGTGTGTGTGTGTGGTATATTTATATAGGGTCATACTTGCAGGTGTGTGTGTGTGTGTGTGTGTGTGTGTGTGTGTGTGTGTGTGTGTGTGTGTGTGTGCGTGTGTGTGTGTGTGTGTGTGTGTGTGTGTGTGTGTGTGTGTGTGTGTGTGTGTGTGTGTGTGTGTGTGTGTGTGTGTGTGTGTGTGTGTGTGTGTGTATGTGTGTGTGCATATGTAGCAGGGTGTGTGTGTGTGTGTGTGTGTGTGTGTGTGTGTGTGTGTGTGTGTGTGTGTGTGTGTGGTATATTTATATAGGGTCATACTTGTGTGTGTGTGTGTGTGTGTGTGTGTGTGTGTGTGTGTGTGTGTGTGTGTGTGTGTGCATGTGTGCGTGTGTGTCTGTGCGTGTGTGTGTGTGTGTGTGTGTGTGTGTGTGTGTGTGTGTGTGTCTTTATGTACAATTTAGTAGGTGCTTGTGGAACTGTACTATATGGGTCAATACTGGGAAGATTAGCATAATTAGCACTAACTATGCTGGTATTCATTTCAAAGGCCTGATAGTGAACCGCTACTGATATACTGCCCTTTGCAGCTTTATCATGTCTCTGACTCTCATAATATTGCTGTTGTGCTACTGGCCACAGCAATATTTCCCACATAACACTGACAACAATATATCTATGAATCCTAGCTTGCAATTATCATGGTATTAAATTTTGTGATTTCTAGCTGTTTAAATTTCTCATTTATATACACTTTCAAACATTTGAATGAGAAATAGGTATCAAATATTATGACTTTATTAATGTATTACAGATAGATTTAAAATTATTTTGAAACACTAATTTCAAAAGGATTTTATGAGTGACTTAATATAAATTAAAAATATGGCACCTTGGAGCAGACTAAAAGCATAAACCCCAGTTTAAAACCCTTTACTCATCTGAATCCATATGATATCTAGAGAATTATGTTCAGCTTGTCATGCATAACCCACTTATTATGTGTTTGAGACATGGATGCCAGGAAATTCACCTCAGGAGTGAAACTCGAGACGTAAATCTTGATAATCATATCTAGGGTTGCCACCCCTCCATTTTTTTTCCGGACTATCCGGAAATCAAACTGTACAAACTCTGGTATTCTGTTTCAAAAAGGAAACAGACTATCGGAGTTTGTAACTTGGCTGATTTACTATGCTTTTTTTACAGAAAAGCATAGTAAATCAGCCAAAAGCAGGCAGCAGGAATGGAAAAAGAGGGCGTTCCTCACCGAGTGATGTCATTGTGACATCACAAAATGGGCAGACTGTGGGTGCGTGTGGGGTGGGCGGGGTTACTGATTATGCGAGGAGTGTAGCTTTACTCCGCTTTTAGCCACGATGAAAGGTGGCAACCCTATGCATATCAAACATAACTAAAGGTTATGATCAATGAACCAATCATAATTATTTAGTGTGCGTGGAGCATTATCTGTTCCATGTACTACTAGTTACAGGGAAAAAAAGCATTGTGCTTTCCCGGATTTCAAAACTGTAAAACACTTAACGAGTGCTGTCAGAGAGGTAGTGTAACATAGTCCATTACATTTACACTCACCTTACATACCTCTCAATTGTCTAGATTTTCGCAGGATGTCCTGGTCATACCTCTCAACTGTCCTTGATTTTGATTCATATTTTACCTATGTCCCTCTTAGTACCTCCTACAACTGGTGAATTTTGGACAAAAGGTGGTGAATTGTACTTAATAAATAATGACAATTGTTAGAGCTATACACTTCTTTTACTTTGGAAACTGTATATTAATTCACATTCTTTTATTCTGTCAATGACTGAAGTTAATAGTACTTATATTTTAAAAACGTCCCTGATTGTCCCTGATTATTTGTGGATTTGTCCCTGCTTGGTTGAGAGCTATGGTCTAGATTATTGCTTCATATTTTTGGTTTGTTCCTTGTAAAATCTGTGGTTTTCAGACAAACCCCTAGGGACTGAAGTCAATAAATGATGACATCCATTTGACTGTCAGAGTTTGCATTCTTCAGGAAATGGATGTTAATGCATTCTGTTATTCTACCAACTGAGTTTAAGAAGTTGGGGACACGTTACCGGTACAAAGAGCAGACAAATCTTTTATTTCTGCTGCTGTCATTTGCTAGTCAGTGCAGACAGATTTTATTGCCTGAAAATAGACCCAACCTTAAAAACTTTAGCAGGGAGTTCTTAACATTTGTTAGGGTTAGGTCACAGGCCACACTGGCACTTAATTAGCTTGTCTTTTTCTCAATATCGGAGCATAATCAATGTGCTCCAAATACTACATCACCTTTAGACTAAATTCTTTGTATTACAGTCACTTTATTTGTTGAACTTTCGCTCATGTCTTATACCTTGTTGATGCTTACTTTACAAAATACGTGCACTATTTCCATGTACTGTAGAAAGTGTACTTCTCAACTGTCCAGATTTTTGGCTCATATTTTTGGTTTGTTCCTCATTAAATATGTAGTTTTCTGTTAAATCACTGACTAGAGCTTCTATGGTATTACATTGGGTTGAAATAGCTACGCTTAAAATGATGTCTGTGTCGATAGACTAGTAATCTCCTATGATCCTATGATTGAAGCGACTATATAATGACATATATTTGAGTTTCAGACTTCATATCCTTCAGAAATTACATGCTAACACAAATCCTGTTGTTCTATCAACTTTCTAAGTTTAGAAGAGCAATATTTAAAATCTGTGCCTATTTTTAGGCCTTTGCCCCCCCCCCCCCCCACACACCATTGTTTTAGACTTTGTCCAGGTTTCCAGCACTAAGATGTTGAGAAGAATGTGTAGCATCACCATGATAGGATGAATCAGCTTTTGGGGCCTTCATGGCAGATCATTTTTCAGAGAATTTTAAAAGTTTTTGGACTCAAACAAATCAATGATTCAGAAAATAAAATAGTTACTTAACAACAATCAGTTGTATAAAAGCAAAATGGGCTGGGTTTTAAGAAGTTAGCCAGAATTGTTCCATTTGTTACACTCACTGCAGTTTACTGTGAGCTCATATGGCTGTATGAATAAAAATGAATCTACCACATTTTCTAGTTGTACTAACTCTGAGAAGAAAATATTTAAAGGTTCTTAAATGTTGGTAGTTTTTGTGAGCTCATATAAGGAAAACTGTAGTTCACAGATAGTGTTTCAACTTTTAACTATGCTTCTCAGTAGAAAAATTAATCGATGTGGCTGAAGCTAAGTTAAGAAAAAACAAATGACACAATACAGAGTATGTCATAATTTCTTTCACTTTTGTTTTTACAGTAACCCTTGGGCTCGTACCCGACTACTGATTACTAGGACCACTGAATGAAATATGAGTAGGCTTCCCATATTTGCCATAAAAATGTTGCTCCCTCAGTACTGTATAGACAAATGTTTGTAAATCTGGGACTTACAACAGTCATGCATAACTTCTTCATTTGGAACAATACCCAAAATAATTTAAAAGGAAATTGGAGTAGATAATGGAGAACAGAGCACCAGACTATATAATGTGACAGTTGTGATTCCCACCAGAAGAAAATGTGTTTGAATAATGTCTTGCTCATTTGTTTTCTGACCATTTTATTTCTGTGCAGCATAGCTGACCCTTGTTCAGAAGTGACTTACGTGTGTTTACCTATTTTTTTGGCATGGAAGGCACATGGGAATATTTCCTTTTATACATTACCAGTACATTATGGCAACAAGCAGCTGGGAGGTTTGGGAAATGAACATGCTACATTGTTTGAGCTATATTGCCTGTGCTAGTGCATCTTTTCTCAGTTTAGCTGTGTGACAGCATCTAGCTGTTTGCAGCCAGGGAATCCAGTGCTGTAATGTAAACCCTTTTCTCTCTGTGTTCATGTTGTGGTATGACTCCAACCTTTCCATCAGGGTCACTTCATATCTAACTAGAAGCAAATCTTTTTTTCTTATACATTAAAATGATACACTTTTTCTTCTTTCACAGAAAATCTGAGACACACACGTCTGTTTAGTGTGTGCGTGCATGAACACGTTAATTTGTGTTTATGTACAGTTTTTCCTGAAGGAAAACAAAGTATAATTTTACCAGTCCTTCACCTTCAGAATATGACTTCATTACTTTACTAGTGGGCAGCACATGCAGTGTTTGTGCCATGACTGTTTGCTCTTGTACCTCCCTGCTGTATGGAATAAAGCACCATGGTTGCCAAGAGTTATAGCCATTTTGCCTTTCTGATGGCTTTTGCAAAAGTAAAATAAAGTTTCAGAAATGAGAAAGTAGGCTTAATCATATAGAAAGGTCAATTATAAGGTGACCACTTCATTACTAATGGAATTTAGATCGAAAAACCCTGCAGTTATGTTGTATATTAGCAGAAAACAGAAGTGTACACCTAATGTAGATGTGATGGGAGTGTTCAACTTCCAAAGCTGGGGCTGTCATTCAAAAAGATAATTAAAATAAATAAAATTGTCTGCATAAAATAGTGTTTGACAACAGGTGGGGGTCTTTAAGCTAACTTTGATCTGGGAAGTAGATGTTCTTCAAGTTCATTTTAGTATTGTCACTCTCAGCTGGTCCAGAATGTGATTACTCTGCTGTTTAGAAATGATTAAAGGCTTTTCATGGTTTTAAAGAAATGGGAAAAGTCCAACATTTAGTGATACTATTGTAAAAGTTATAACAGTGTCTTATTTTAAAATTCATTTTATTTCCTTATTAATTATGTGTAAATATCTGTTAAATACAACTTGTGAAAACAGACCTTTCTTAACGAGTAACCCATGAAGAGTCATCACCATTATCATCATCATCATCATCACTGGGCCATTGAGTACTGTCAAGGAATCAGTTCAACATCTGCCTTTTCATTTAACCAAACGAGTGCAATAAGAGACCCTTTAAAGGGTACGTTTTTGAGGACGAGGTTTGACTGCTGTTGTCACAGCCAACTTTTAGATGTAATGTGTCAAAACTGCATTCAAAACAATCAGATTGTTGTTTTTCTTTTCCTTTTGTACTGTTTGTGAGTCCATTTGTTATGGTGTGAGAATGAGATATGTACCAGATTCCTACAAAGGTGCTTTGTAAGTACACCAGTTTTTTCCAAGCTTCAGCTCCAAGATCACACTGAACTTTTAACAAAGAAAATAATAAGCACTCCAGGTTTTAAAGGTACCATGTTTGGAAAGGTAATATATGTACGTGACAAAAATAAAAGAAACCTTTGAACTCAAAAGTGTAGGTGTCTTTACTACTAAATCACAACTATGTTTAACAGTATAGAAGAAAGTAAAACCTGTATAGTGGTAACAGGCTATATCCCGGCTTGGCTGCGGTCTGTACTTTCATAATGTGAGACTCTGTACAAGACACTTAACCAGGCTAAAGGTCCTGGTCAGTTCTGAGCAAATCCATGCATAACTAATGGCTTTTAATTAAAAATGCATTTCAAGTGGGTTATGGAGTAACAATACAAATATATTTGATTGTATGACTATGATACCAAGCTTTTATTTGTCTGTTTTTATGATATTATAACAACAGCAGCAGCATACTTGTCACATGCTAAGATATGTCTGAGATAAAAGCTTATGGTTCTGTTTGCATTTTGATTGCCACTGTTTCTATTGATACTAACCAAACTAACTAAAGTAGCATAAAGGTTTTACTACCATCTCTTTTAACTAGTCTTTTCATTTGGTGTTCTTGAAATTAGTGTATCTAAAGATGCTAAGTCAGGGCATAACAAGCAGGTATCTGAAGTGTAGAGTCCATTATTACAATGTATACCTTACATACCAAAATGTTGATTGTTTTTAATCATTACCAGCAGTCAGTTAAGAAGCCATATCACTGGTTTTCACAAAGTCTACATTTTTGCAAGTTCTAGGATAGGCATATGTAATGTACTTTATAAGAATTTGTCTTCCAGTTGTATTATACTTTTTTATTTACACAGCATTGCCATAACGCAGATGCATTTTCTTCTTCTCTCTTCACTGGTATATTTAAACACAAATTGTTTCTTTTCTGAGGTCCAGATATGTTCTTGATGAAAATCTTGCAGCTATTTGTCACTAAAGGTTCATTGTTTAAGACGATGTCCAGAATATGGCAAGAAAATAATCATGGGGTTATTACCAGAAGGTCTTTTTTCAGAATACCACATTTATAACTGAGCATGTTACAAATATAGAGGACACTATGTAAAAATATGGCTACATGAATTATAAGAATGGTGTAAAGGTATAAGGTGTGACCGTGTGACATCCCCATACTGGGCCAGTAATCAAGGAGCCTGAATCCTCACCACTGACACTGGAGAGGGACATTCACTTGGAATACAAATGGATTCACTCAGTATCTCCAGATGAAAACCTTTCTGCATCAGGCACACTTTCCCTTAAGAGCACAGGGGAAACACGCATTCCAGGGTCTGGATTTCTCCATCTGTCTCCCTCCAGGTCCCCAATTAGACTCCCCACTGGTACAGCTGTAGGGTTAGGTCCTCAGCCATTTGTCCAAGCCAAGTCCTCCAGCACTGTCTCTGTGAAACCAGTGCTTCATGTCCTTGCCCCAAGTAGCTGATACCCACACTCTTTGAGATTTAATTTTCACATATGCGCATACACACACACACACACACACACACACACACACACACACACACACACACACACACACACACACACACACCTGGGAAAGGCTTGCATAGATTACCCGCTGTACCAACTTTGCCCAAACTATAAGGTAGATTCACTGCCACTAGTCAGAGTTACTATAAGGCTCTTAAAAGGGTATCCAATTATGCTGAGTGAAGTTAATATTAATACAAATGGTAATGTTGACCAAGCAGCCAGGCTTTCAGGAGTGGCCAGAGTTATCACCAAATAAACATGTGCAAATACTCTCAAAACTTAAGTATTTTCTAAAAAGGACCAGCCACAATGGAAAGTTTAAATATATTTAATAATAAATAAAAGAACATGAAAATACTGAATGTCAAGTTACAGTAAACACCAGAATTTCAGTCACAGGGAATATTAAAAATAACACCACTGAGAAGTTTCACACAGTTATAAAAAACAGTATTTAGCTAGTCTCATTATCTACTCCTGATTGACTAAAAGAATTAATGTTCCTTCTTACCGAATAGAGCAAGGCAAGATAATGTGCTTGAGTGGTCCTTATCAGATCCAAAACAGAATGAATCCAGAATGCCAAGAGCAAACACCTACTAATATCTAAATATTATTTTTGGCTTACAGAATAACATCACACACATCTGCTGATCTAACTCTGTTTCCCATGCTATCATCAACACTAAAATCTGATAGGATTTTGGCACCTATGTGTTACCATAAACACAGAGCTTTGCTCAGATCTCCTGGAAGTCATAAAACCATAAAACCATTCCACTTTTCATGCAGGTGCTACAACCTATTCTCTAGTACAGACATTGCATCTCTGGCTCCATTCAAAACTGTGGGATAACATCTTTATGAATTACCCCATAAAGTAATTTAGTTTCAGATATATTTTAAAGTTTGTTGTAGCTGGATTGTGATTAACCTCAGTTCTGCCAATATTCTCTGTTGAAACATATACATTTAATTCAGTTGCAATAATGTATGTGCATTTCTTTTCTTTCCACCAGGCACACTGTTGATATATTTTAACAGAAGCAACTTTACAAATACATTTTAAACACAAGCATCTGTACAAATTAGTTTGATACGCAAATGACATAATTCTTTACAAAATTCCAGTTAGCTGTGCTGGCATATGTTACAAATCCATTACCCTATTTCTCCTGGCATGGCTGGCAGTAGCTCCTATTGTCACATAAGGTATGGATGCCTGTTCTCTTGGCATTGGGTGTAGAACTTTGATAATGAATGAGATGGTCTGGGTCTAATTAGTGGCTGAGAGCTGGAGGACCAGGCCAGGAAGGGATGAAAATAAGTTGCAGATGCAGGCTCACACATCCTGGGGAGAGGGTTCCGACAGAGACCTGACTCAAGAGCTCCACCAGGGAGAAGGCCAGGAATGGATAGAATAATCAGCAGATGCAGGCTTGTACAGTCTAGGGAGAGGGTTCTGACAGAGACCTGACTCAGAAGCTCCACCAGGGAAAAGGCCAGGAAGGGATGGCAGTAAGGAAGAGATGCAGGTTTGCACATCCTGGGGAGAGGGTCTGGCAGTGACCTGACTCAAGAGCTCCACTGGAGAAGACTAGGAAGTGCAGCTCCTACAACTTTAAGAATCATGAGCCTGCCAGGGAGTACACATGCATTCTAACTGGATATCCAAGTGCAGATTTATACTGGGTCCAGAATACAGGCATGAGGTGTTTGGACTATAAGATAAATCTCCTAAACCCCAACTGAATAGCAGCAATGATACCCAGCTATTTCTTCCTTCTTCAGTTGTCCTATGCTGCCAAGAGTTGGGAGGAGCAAATAGGCCATTATTGGATAGGCCTTGATAGTCTTTGGGGGGGGGGCGTAGATCAGAGAGAATGAGTAAAAAGACAAAGCTTAAGGTTTTCATTGTAAAGTTAGATGTCATGTATAGCTGTATGCAGCTTTATAGAAAGCATGTTTTGAGGACTTTGTCTTATTGGTATTGTTCATTACATGTAGGTACATATGAATAAACCAGTTTGCTGCTTTCTAGCTACTTGTCCATGGTTCTGTCTACAGGAATTTAAGAAAATTTAGAAAGTATAATAAAGAAAGAAGCGTAATAATTACTGCAGGTAGACGTTGTCCAGCTTGTGGTCATTTCCAAGGAAAACCATGCAGGTAGAATGGCTGCATAGTCATGAATATATTAAGTTTAAATATAGTAAGTGCTTACTCCTCTCTGTACTCTTCTTTTCTAGACCTAACACCACCATCTTAAGTATTCAACAGTGGTACCACCTTTATCATTCTTATAAGAAAAGAGCAGTCCAGGTCTGAACTGTCTGCAAACAGCTAAAGTTAACTTTGAGTATGTGTCTACCTGTTTGAGCCAATATTCATTTTCCCCTGGAGAGCACTCTGCTTTGGCTTGTAAGCAGCCCCCCCCCACACACACACACACACACATATCTTCCACTTTCTCTCTTATTCCCATCTGTTAGCAAATAGTATCCATAACTGATCAATACTGTGTGTTTGTTAATTTAAACTGAGACCACAGTAGCCTACTGATACAAGGTTATCCTGTTTTTCCACCTGAGAAATGGTTAAGAAATAACTTAAAGTTTCAGAGCAGTCCTTGGTCACTTGTGATTGTTTCTTAAACACAAACTTGTCTTTGCTTTGGCTCATTAGCAGCAGTACAAAGAACTGCCTGCTCACACCCTTGTTCTCCCCTCCCCCTTCCCTATTTATTACCTTAAGACAATCCCAAAGTTAATAAATATTACCTGTGGTAGGCACCATTTTTAAAACTACAACCACCCTTGTCACTATCATATGTTCATTTATCAGTTAACTCTATTACCTGATTGTTTCCAGCCCCCTCATAAGAGCAACTAAAAGGGTCTCTATCTGCTTCACTCTCCACCCTGCCCCCTATTCCCTCCCGCCCCCAGTGGTCCCACCTTTATTACACTCACAAACCCCTCCCGTCTTTCCAATAACCAACCAGCGCTAACCCAACACTACCTCCACTATCTTCCCACTACTATCACACCTCCTCAACTAACATGTACAAGCATACCTTACCTATGCTCACTGCATGCACTCTCCTTGCATATCTTACATCCTATCAAAGCTCCATCATTCCCCCACTCAACCACTACCACTGTACTACTACTCACAACACCACTCATGTCTCACCCTCACTCAGCTCCCTTCCCACCAACTCAAGAACCATCCCTATGCACCCCCCACATATTCTACCAACTATATTACTCAAACATAAAGCATCCCTACAACTTAACATAGTAACCTTCCCACCATACCTATTACCCACAGAGCACAATCATAAAGTTTCCCTTATAAACAAACACATTCAAAAACTGAGAAAACTAATAACCTCGTGCATATCAAAACTAGCCCTAAGTGGAGACATCCAGCCCAACCCTGGCCCTACCATCTCCAACCCCAATCCTCATAATCAGACTAGAAACCACAACTTTTCCCATATTACAGCCAATAGAAAGCCAAATGACTTCCTTCTACTAAGCCTAAATATTAGAAGTATATCCAACAAAGTCCATGAATTCCATGCCAAAATAGACTTGTACTCCCCAGATATAGTCATCCTGACAGAAATCTGGCTAAAACCTCACATTAACAGTGAGCAAATACTTCCTACAGGTTATGGCATACTAAGAGTAGACCGGCTAAACAAGAAAGGAGGCGGTGTAGCTATAATATTTAAACAGCATCTAAACATCCAGATCTTAAAATCATCAACTCCACAAATAGGTAATGAAGAAATAATATATACCAACCTCAAAATAAACCAAAACAAAACCATCAACATAATTGGATGCTACTTCCCAACTGGCCAAAACATCCCTCCACTAGAAAACCTCCTCAGCTGGTCTACCCACCATCTCCCCCAAGAAACTATAATTTTAGGTGATTTCAATATTGACTGGCAATCCTGTTCTGGCAACTATCCAACCCATCATGTAAACCTTCATGGCTTCACCCAACTAGTCCAGTATCCAACCAGGATACATAAAAACTCCAGCAAGCACACTACCCTGGATTGGATACTAGTCAGTAAGAGCCCCCAGTCATATATAACAGGCTGCTTATCAGATAGCCTCAGTGATTACTCCCCAACATTCCTACTCAAAAAATACCTATACCAAGCTAAACCTGTCATCTACCATCAAATACGTAAAAAACTAAACTTTAACCCACTCACATTCATCTCATCCCTCAAAGAATGTAACTGGCATCCTCTAAAGTACCTCAGTCTTGATGACGCAGTTGAATTTTTTAATACTACCTTCCTGAGCATCCTTAATTACCATGCCCCCATAAGACTTTCCAGAATCAAAGCACAACCTTCCCCATGGCTACAGAAAACCACTAAGTCAGAAATGATAAACGGAGATAAAGCCTGGGAGCACTGGTGCAAAACCAAAACCCCCTCAACTAGACAGAAATTCCTAGAACTACGCAATAGAGTCAAAAAGCTAATAAAATGGGACAAATTCCAATACTACCAGTCTGCCCTAGACTCCTCCCAACACAGCCCCAAACAATTCTGGTCCTCCATCAACTCCATCCTCCACCCAGGTAAAGTCAGTACCCTTCCTCCTACCATCCCTCATGCCTCAGAAAATATCTCTACCTCAATCAACACACACTTCACACAAACCATACTATCACTAGCTAAACAACACAACCCCCCTCCCCTCCAACCCATACCTTCAACTAATAATCTACCCACTGCCTTCTCTTTTTCTCCTGTACCTACCTCCAACATAAAAAAACTCTTAACTAAACATAAGCCCACCAAATTAGCAGCAGACAACCTCCCAAGTGAATACCTACAAATCGCAGCTGAAGCTCTGGCCTACCCAGTATCCATTTTGATTAACCAATCTCTGTCAGAAAGTTACGTTCCCACACTATGGAAAGTATCACATATAATTCCCCTCCACAAAGGCGGACCCTCCACAGAACTAACCAATTACTGCCCCATAGCTATTCTCTCTCCACTCTCCAAAATACTAGAGAGATGCATACACTCTCAGGTCTCAGACTACCTCCTTACTAACAACCTCCTTTCCAATACTCTGCATGGTTTCCGACCAAACCATAGCACCACCACTGCCTTACTCTCCTTTACTAACACTATCCTTCAGCATAAAAACAATGGCTATCTCTCCTCTGCTACTTTCCTAGACCTATCTAAAGCATTTGACATGGTCCCACACAAACAACTTATCTCTGTCCTCAATAACCTATCCTTCTCACAATCAGTCACCAACTGGTTTCAGAGTTACCTGTCTGACCTCCAACAATCCATTGTATGGCAGAATGACATATCTCCCCAACTACCTGTCTCCATAGGGGTTCCCCAAGGATCCATCCTTGGACCCCTACTCTTCTCTGTTTTCACCAATAATCTAGCCTCTGCCACCAAACATGGCACACTCATACAATACGCAGATGACTCAACCATCATCTGCTCAGCCCAGTCCCTACCCAAACAGCAAAAAGTCACACAGGAAGCCTTTTCCTCTCTTGAGACTTGGTTATCCGATGCCCAATTAATACTCAACCCAAACAAAACTAAACTACTCATCTTCCAACCCATCAAACATACTCAAAACAACTCTCACTTTAACATCACAGCAAAAGACAACACCACTGTATACCCAACTGAACACACCAAATTGCTAGGAGTGGAAATAGACAATAAACTAAAATTTGACATTCACATATCCATGACCATAAAAAAAGTCCACAAAAAACTAGGAGCATTATACAGAAATAAGCAACTTCTCACCAAAGCAGCAAGGATTTCAATAGCAAATTCCCACCTTATCTCCACCCTACTTTATGCCTCTCCAATATGTACCAACCTAAGGCAATGCGATCTAAACAAGCTAGAGGCCTGCTACAACAAAATCACCAAATTCGCCACAGGGGCATCCTACCGTAGTCACCACTGTCTCTCACTTGCTGCACTGGGCTGGCTTGAACTCCCTCACCTCCTTCAATGGTATCAACTCTCACTCGACCACAAACTAGTAAACCATCCACTAAATGTCCCATCCCTCCAGAATCTACTCCAACCCTATCACACCACCAGACCACTAAGATCCAGCAACAAAAATCACTTGCAGATCACTAAAGCCAATAACTCTGCTGGTGAAGCACTATTCTCTTGCACCATAGCCAAATTATGGAACTCCCTCCCACCCACAATTACCTCCATACCATCATGCACCCACTTCAAAACTTTGCTAAAAGTGCACCTAAAAACATGCTGGCTATGCCCTTGCAACTCCCACTCTAATATCACCAACCCCATCCAACCACTACCTTTCTTTCCACTCCACTAACTACCTTGATTATAGCAAGCTCAGATGCTCATAAGCCTAGTACTTATTATACAGCAGGAACTTCTTATTGTAATATTTGTTAATGTCTGTTATGTACTTCACAGATAAAGATTCTAGTTGTCTACTGATGGTACTATGTTCTTCATCTGTAAATATGTTGTAAGTAATTGCTATGTTAATTGTTAATCGCTATGTAATCCAATGTAACTACTGTCTGTCTATTTTAACTGTGGAGCTTTTCTCCCCATGTCTCTGCTAAAAATGGACCTACGTCCAGTCGGACACTCCCGGTCAACAAATATAAATAAATTAAATAAATAAATAAAGTTAGTACATGGAATAAACACAACAGTTCATGGATTCTGTAGTGTTCCTCCCTGATACACGATCCTGCTGAAGTATGGAGCAATGCAGATATGTTCTTTGTGATTTCTTTTAATTTTTCCATCTCCCCAGCCAATGATACATCAAAGTAGAAGTGCTGGCCTTAAAGGAGTACTACAGCATAATACACATCACAGTCTCTGTCTCTGTAGTTCCAAATGAGACACACCAGTTCACATCAGCACTATCATGGTAACTGTAATACAGATGCAGACATATATAGCACGCAGTGTCCCTGCTCCCCTGTCACTCTTCATTGCTGTCACTCCTACAACTACCTTTCCTAATCTTTCATTAGTAATTTATGGCTCCCATGTCACATGACTGCTGATACATCCTGCACCTTAGATCAATATTCTTGACAGTGTTTTGCAGGAGAAGACTAAATGCATTTATTGTACACACATGCCTGGACACCCAGTGTCCTACTAAATTTAATACACTGATGCTTGTATAAGAAGGCACATCCTCAAGACATTTTTTTAAAGTTGTGGAAACTTTAGCACTCTTGGCTTTTAATGGCATGTCCAGCCTACACTTGTCAGAACAGATGATTATGATGCTGATGCCCACAGATACCAGAAGGATAGAGGGGCATCATGGATGGAGAAGGACAGTATATTACTGCACAAAAATTGAGATGTCAGATTGGGGTGCAGGTTAGGAAGGCCAGTGTCATATAAACTGAGGGAAAGTTACATGTTCATGATATGGATAATATATTTATGAAGAGGCTGCATTCTGTGATAAATTCATACTGCTTTTTTAAGTTTTTTAATGACTGAGTCTGACTGCATTAAGAGGAGAGGTTTTGGTATAACGTATACTCCATGAAGCCCAAATACTTAGATGTAAAAAGACAGCAATGATTACATTTAGGACGATTAACTACAATTATATGAGCTGCAAACTGTTTAGGCCATCTTATACCCAAGCTACACTTTATGTAAATGGCAAAATATACTAATTGTTATTTATTTAAAATTTGTTTGCTGGAGTAGAGCACTTATCACAAGTGAACAGTTCCAGTCTCAGCACAAGAACACAATGAAATTCAGAATTACATTTAGTGAGACCTGGCAAAAGTATAATGAAAATATACATCTGTAAAACACCATTACCAGTTAGCAAGAATGCACAGTACATACAACTGTAATATACATTATTTATAATAAATCAAGCCAAATCTAATGTAGAAAATCAGCTGTTTGTGTGATAATTACAACTGTGTGCTGTCTAAAGTGGGAATAACAGGAGTAGATGATTTGTAAAGTAATACTTACTTTTTCTCTTGTCTTGGTTGGCTCTGCCCCACTCCGTTCGCCCTCGCTAATGCTCAGGCTCTCTCCACTCCCCTGCCCTGCCCCCTATTCCCTCCTGCCCCCACTACCTCTACATTTTATAGTAATCACAGCCACACCCACAGCTCAACCTCACATCACCTCCACCAATCACAGCTCCTCAAGTCATATCACATTATACCACACCAACTTGCTCCACGCAAAATACTTCCAATCACTCTCATTCCCACTAGGCATTTTTTACATCACCCACACTACTTCCCCATCCACATATAGTGCAATCCTATAATTCCTATTCAGACCCCCCACCTAGAAACAACTTAAACTTTATAACCATGACTATCACACAACTAAGTCTAGTCTGTCTTCTCTTAATTCTTTACAACACCACAAGTTATCAGTCTAGCAATATCCCTAAACTTAGTAGCACAACACTACATTATGCACTCTCATATACAGACACCACACATTATAATAATATCTGCCCACAGTTATTCAAGAACTACATAACGGACCAATTCAGAACTAAACACATATGCTCTCATTCCTACTCCAAAAAAACACAACACTTTCTCACACTCCTCACCAAACTCCAACATCTGTATAACTATTTTAACTCCAGGCCCAAATCCATCCTGTCCAACGCAAACTGCTCCAACACAAATGTTAGAACATAACATCCTCACTTTCTTCATCCCTGGGCAAATCAACAACAGCAGCAAAACCAACCATCTTTTAATGCTAAATATTAATATTAGAAGTATCAAAAATAAAATACCTGAACTCCAGGCAACAATAGCACACTACTCCCCAGACACAGTTGCTTTAACAGAAACCTGGCTAAATAAAAACATAGCTAACTCAGAAGTTCTCCCTACCAGCTACAATATCATTAGACAACATAGACCACTTCGTAAAGGGGGTGGAACTGCCTTACTGTACAAGTCCAACTTAACTGTCCATCAGTTACCAAACTCCTACCCCTCCCACAATAATTGGGACATACTTATCTCACAACTTCAACTTCACCCTAAAAAGGTCATCACCACAATTGTGATCTATATTCCACCTGGTAATACACCTGCTATCCTTGAAGACTTCTTATCCTGGTGTTCTTCCACATACTCACAAGAAACCCTTATTCTGGGGGACTTCAACCTAGATTGGTTCACCTGTATATCGGAACCACCAAGTAATCTAATAAATCTCCATGGCTACCAGCAGCTAGTCCAAATTCCAACTAGATGTGATAAAAAATCTAAAAGGGAATCCATCCTTGACTGGGTCCTAACTAACAACCCCACATTGTACCCTCACACAGGCAGTCTCCCAGACACCTTAACTGACCACAACATAATATACTTTATACGTAGTAGAACAAGCATATGCAAAACCACTAACTATATATCCAATAGAAACATAAAAAAAATCTCTCCTGAGGTCCTCAACACTTTACTCTGTAACTGTGACTGGACCCCCCTAAAAACCCTCCCACTTGACCAGGCTGTAGCATATTTCAACAAAACATTTCTACAACACCTAGACACTGTCGCTCCATTGCGCAAAATCAAGGTTAGAACCTCTACAAACCCCTGGCTCAGTAAATAAACCAAACAAATCCTCAAGTCCAGAGACACTGCCTGGTTCCTGGTTCCAAAGCTACTATCAAAAAAACAAAGAGACACAAAGCCTAACTAAGTACCAAGAACTGCGCAACTGTGCAAAAAATGCATTAGGCTGGACAAAAAATCCTACTACACAACATTACAAACTAAATACCAACACAACCCCCAAAAATTTTGGAAAAATGTAAACCAGCTACTAAAATCCACTCAAAAGGCTACCCCCAAACCAACCACCCCTAACACTAAAGTTCCCATCGAAACACAGTCCATCTCCCACTTTGTGAACTCAATTCTATCCTTAGTATCACAGGACAATTCCTTCCTCACTATCCCCTCCAACACAAATAACACTAATACAAGCTTTACCCTCAAAACAGTTTCCACCACTGCAATCAAAAGCATGCTCTCCAAACTAAAAACCTCATCAACAGCAGCTGACCTACTCCCCAGCTATTTCTTGAAACTCACATCAGATGCTATTGCTATCCCAGTCTCAACTCTCATAAACAGATCAGTTGTTGAAAACTATGTGCCCAAACTCTGGAAAATATCCTATGTTACACCCATACATAAAGGTGGGTCCTCCACTGAACTTAATAACTACAGACCCATTGTTTTACTCTCCCCCCTGGCCAAAATCCTAGAAAAATGCATCCATACCCAGATGCTAAACTATCTCCTAGACAGCAACATCCTGTCACCTACTCAGCATGGTTTCAAACCTGCCTATAGTACCACTACAGCCCTCCTCTGCTTCACAGACACAGTAAACCATCTCAAAAATGAAGGCCTACAAGTGTCAACTCTTTTTTTGGATATGTCCAAAGCATTTGACGCAGTCTCACACCAAATCCTGCTAAACAAACTAAACCAATATCATCTATCAAATTCCACTCTTACCTGGTTCCAAAGCTACTTAACTGACAGGTACCAAGCTGTAAAATGGGAAGATTCTCTCTCTCCTCAGCTGTCCATAACTATAGGAGTCCCACAGGGTTCTATCTTAGGACCACTACTATTCACAGTCTTCACAAATGACCTCCATACCTCCACACAGCATGCATCTATAATTCACTATGCAGATGATACTACCTTAATTTGTGCTGCACAAAACATTCCCACCCTCCTGCAAACAACTTAACTAGCATTCTCTGACGTTGAAAACTACCTTACCAAAGCCGAACTTATCCTCAAACTTAATTGAGTCCTATTACAATTACAATTACTAGTTTAAGAGGAATTGAGAGTCCTCTCCCCCCACACTACTGCAGAGGTGTTAAAACTGTCACTACACTGAGAAATCCTTACAGAATCAATTTCTCTTAGACAACAAAAGTAAACTTTGAACAAAGGCCTGCAATTTAGTTACTTTTCTAGCTGTAGCTGGATAAGTTCTAAGTATAGTGTAAAACAAGGTCTGAATGAAAGATAAATGAGGGTGATTAGAGACAGAAAAAAGCAGTCCTTTTACATAAGGTAAAGAAAATAACATTGACTCACACAAATCCCATTATATGCCAATGGCATTTTAAATTCAAAGTTACTTCCTTATGTCTGGCATGAGTCATACAAAGCATTATGGGAAAGAGAAAGGGTTGAGGCAGGTCAAGATGACCTTGACACATCAAACCCTATTTGTGGCCATGTTGTGGAAAACAGACTAAAATTACAAAGCACTTAGAGTGATTTTGAGATGTTAAAATAGGTCAGGAAACAAAGAGTGAAAAAAACAGATTTTTTTTAGTTCTAGGGTGGAGTTTTCCTTTAATGAAAAAAATGTAACAAAATTTACAGAAATTTCAGAATGTAAGCTTAAAGGTAGTTTATCATTTATTGGGTGTTCTTTATAACAGCATGATATCCTACTGCGGCTATAAATGCAAATGTCACAGAGCTGAAGAATTGACCCAAATGCTATGAATTTGGTGATCTGGATGATTCCCTAATGATGGATGGAATAATATGTTGCATAAAACGAAGCAAGAAGAATGGGTTTAAGAGAAATAAACCTGACTTTAATAAAATATGTGGGAGTGAGCAGAGGAAGTCATATGACTGGTACACATTTAGAAATGTTAACCGATGAAAATAGTTTGTATAAAATGTGTGTCCAATAATAAAGCAGAAATGAAAAATAAAGGGAAGATGTGTTATAAAAGTACTGAATATGAACAAAAAGAAATTTTAATGTGGAAGACAGACAAATTATCAATACCTGTAATTCAGGCTTGCATAAGGAATGGTTATAACTGTGACTTATATGCATGGCAGAAAGAGTTGTCCTGCATTTAATCAAGCTTGTATAATATAAACTAGAAAAGAACATTTTGCTATAAAGTAGGAATGGAACTTTAAGGTTGTTTATTTTGCACTAGGCATGGATATAAGCATGACAGGAAGAGATGTCCCACATTTAATCAAACGTTTAGAATATGTGCTAGAAAAGGACATTTCTATGAAGGATATAAATGGAAAAATAAGCTTGTTGAAAATAATTTGAATACTGTTAATCATAATTATGAAAATGAACTGCTTTTGGGTAGTGTTGATGTGAAAAGCATTGATAAAGTCAAGTTTTAAAATTAATCAGAGACACTAAGAAAAATATGCAAGTTAATCTATTAAGAAAATAGTGAGAACTAAAGGACATAATATTTAATATCTTTTCAGACAATATTTTTAATTAACTGGGGCTAAAGCTTTTTAAAAGGGAGAGCTTTGTCTAATTTTTTAACCTCTAATAGCCACTTGGGTGGCACCATTTAATCAGAAACTGCAAACACAGAACAAAAATCCAAAGTGCAGATTTCCTTTTCAAATAGTAACACTAGGAGAGTAAATGTTCTTAATATTTTTGGATCTGTGGTTTGTGAGAAGCTAAGGATGGCAAAAATACTATGTGCAAATAAGAAATACATGTATTCCGAATTAATTGTAGAGATACATAAACATCTTAGTTAATGTGCAGAAC
Organism: Protopterus annectens; assembly: GCF_019279795.1. Classification (NCBI taxonomy): domain Eukaryota; kingdom Metazoa; phylum Chordata; order Ceratodontiformes; family Protopteridae; genus Protopterus; species Protopterus annectens. The sequence continues at coordinate 46,618,560 of NC_056751.1, read as the reverse complement.
TATGGTGATGACATCCTGCGACATTGTGCTAATTTGCTACAAGATTAGGAAATTTACCAGGAGAAAATCACAGACAAATAAAATCCAGGTCTGTACTAGTACTTGTAATACTCAAATGTGAAGATGCCAGTGAATTTTATGTGTTATTAAAAAGCAATTATAACCAATTAAAAGAATACAAAGTATGGTCATTATTGTAAAAAAAATCACGATTCTTACTTGTATTGATCCACCAACTCTGAATAAAATAATTAAAAGGTAGCTTTATTTGAAGAAATAGTCTCTGGAATGCCAGATAAGTTTGTTAGTATTAGATCAACAATCATCAGATTTTATACAGTCACTATGCCATTAGGAAATTACAGATTCTTTAGACTTCTGTTTGGTATTTTGTCAGCACCAGAGGCATTGCAAAGATTTATTATTCAGATAATTCAAGGTTTATAAGGTGTTACAAACATAATTGAAGATTAATAATATTAATAATCTGGGGTCATAAGCAAGAAGAGTATGAGAAGATAAAAAACATAACTCCAAGTTAAATAAGAGCAATAGATATGCATACCATCTGGTTCTGCAGATCTACACCTACAGTGTACCTCTATAATCACATCCACCCCATCTGTTTACACATCATACATTAAACATCTCTCCATATCCTAAAATTCTACTCAATTGAAAAGTTTTTGCATCTGATAGTTCATATTAATTCTCAATATCTCTCACATACCCCTCACTCATATTCAAGCATTTCAGTCTGCCTATTCTTCAAAATGCACTTCTATACTGTATGTTAACATATTAATTGCTACGCTCATAGGGGTAAACTCCACTAGCCTTCTAGTTATGCATCTTCCACAAGCATGTTAGCAGCCTTACAATTACCAAGAAGTCTTGTTGACTTTCACCAGACCTGTCCCACAGCTATCTCCTCCTTCTCTTATCCCCTACCTTTCTCCATATTCCTTTCTATATCTATCACCATTACATTTCTTAACTCTCTTCTGCCCCATCTCTTAAAATCCTCTACGTGTAGCATCCCAGTTTCTTCTTGTTTCTACCTTTAGTTATACTTTTTTCAGTTAATCTGCTGCCATATGCATATTCCACTTCTGTACTCTACAAACAGCCTCAAACACATGAAACATCCAACTACATTCTACCTATTTGCCATATACTGTTATAAAGTGATCCCCATAACTTCTTCTCCCTGCTTCATGCCCACAACATATGTGTGTTACCTACCTCTTCCAATGCATGCCTCTAACAGACCACCTCATCCCACCAACTCTCTTCATTTATTCTTTCAGGGGTCTTTGTAACAGAGACACAGTGGCTATATTTGTAGGTCATATACTGACCCCACTTTCCTCATCCTCCTAACAGTCTTCCACACTATCTCTTTATATAGCACTTTCCTTGGCTTAGTCCACCACTTCCATAACTTGTTCATTTCATTCTGTGGCTCTTGAATGCCAATATGTTTGTAAATCACTCCAGTTCTTTCTGTCTTTAACTGGAGACAGCCTAACTTATTTATCTCCTGTGCCACTATCCTCTCTATTTTAACCATTTTTTTAGTTCAGTGCAATTTCTCTCATTCAATTTCAAATTCTCATTGAACAGCAAGCCCCCCAACTAAGTCCCACTCTAATTGACTCTTGCCCTCCCCTTTCCTTCTCAGCTGTTCCACATACTTAAGCACCAACTTATATATTTCTCTACCATTCCTCAAAAAGCTTTCAAGATACCTCCAACTAATGTGCTCATTATGCTTTATTTAGGCAAATCCTTTCAGTTTAACTCTCCCTAACCTTTTGTCTATCTCTTATTCTGCATTAATTTCCAATTTAGCCACCAAGTTAGTGCTATGTCATTGCCTTGTCTCCTCCTGTTCCCCCACCTTGACTTATTATCCTCCACGCCTGTCAGTTTATGTGCCATATTGATGGTTCTGCATAGCTCCAAAAGCAGGCACCCACCAGCCTCTCCCTCATACTGTCCAGTCCATCATCAGCTTTCTTCTCTCTATCTTATCACCCTTTCCTTGCCAGATGCACTTGTCACATACTCAGTATCTCAGTTATTACCTTTTCCTTATAACAATAAGGGTACTTCCAAAATCGTCACAACCTCTATTCTAATCCCAGTATGGATGCTTTTTGATTTGATGTCATAGAGGTGCATAACTAGTGTTTCATGTTGGAGCATACATAATGGCAACCACAGAACAGCATCAAGAAGATAAAACAGTGCTCAGAAGCTATAAAACACTTCTTACTGGAACTTCCACATGTGATTTAACCAGGGCAGTGCATACATATTGGAGAATCTTATCTGCCAGCAAACAAAAATTGTACAAAGTATTGCAAGTCCCTAAAATACATTAAAAAGGAGCTACTAATCTACGAAGGACTGCAACTGATTTCCTGCTGTTGCCTAAAAAATGGATGGTTAGAAATCGAAGCAAACTATGCCTACCTTTAAAAGACTTGCAGTTAAGCTTACTTATTCAGAAATTGTTTATTTATTTATTTGACATTTGTTGATCAGGATAGTCCAACTAAGCTATTGTCCTTTTTCAGCGGAGACCTGGGAGAAAAGTTCCACAGTAACACACAGTACAAAAACAACTGATTACTATAACAAATCTATCATTCTTATCTTGAGAGATCACAAGTAATAGTAATGTAAGTTTGTGACACTGAGTTCAGGGTGAATTTAAAAGCAGTTAGAAATAATTAGTTACAAAACAGTTTCTTACACACATCAGGAGGCCAAGTCTTTAGCAAATTCAAAAGTTCCACGGTAAGGCACAGAACAAACAATACAATAATATAGATAGCTATAGTTCTTAAAGTGAGAGATCTCAAGTTAATAGAAATGTAACAGTTTGTGACACTATGTTCAGGGAGCAATTTAGAGGCAGTTAGAACAAATTATTTATAAGACAGTTTCTTACACACATCTGGAGGACAAGTTGTTGGAAAATTCATTTATACAGGCAGTGTATAGTATATTGTAGAGAGCATTTATGACAATTGGTACTGTTACAGTATTATTTTGTGTGCAGTGAGGAGTTATCTGGGATTTAGATGTAGTAAGTCAATAGCGGAAAGTAGATTTGAGAGATGTTTTACCAGGGGGAGTATAGAAAGAAGAGTAAGGAGAGAGGGGAGATGTATGGTAGAAAGGGAGGTGATTTTGAGATGATATTTGTGTTGTAAGATCAAGAGGTGATTAGGCTAGGTGAATGGTAAGATGAGAGTTTCAAGGAAAGTGTTTGCAGAGGCATGTCCAGGTATTTGTTAGAAAGAGAAGTAGTTGGTGGAAAAATTCTAACCAGTTTAGGGTCCTGAGAGAGTGACAGTGGTGGGATGTAAAGGTTTGGTTAGCAGCAAATCTAACAACTTTATTATAGGCGGTTTTGAGTTTTGTTAAGAGAGATGTCTGGAGCTTGGTAAGAATTTGTGAGCTACAGAAGAGACTAGGCAGAAGGTAGGCATGAAAGAGGGAGATTCAAGACTTGTTAGTTAGGAAATGTTTATTTCTGTAGACCAGTCCTAATTTTTGATAGGTTTTCTTGATGCAATTTTGCACATGTAGGTCAAACTGGAGTTGGTCATCTGTGGTGACTTCCAGAAGCTTAGTATGTGATTCAACTGTGATGGCGGCACTGTTTAGGGATGAGATAGAAAAAGAGTGTTTTAGATAGTTGAGGGATTTAGGAAGAAAAAGCAAGAATTTGGTCTTTTTTGGATTTAAGATAAGCTGGTTATTGGTGAGCCAGTTTTCAATAGATTTGAAGGATATTTGAGTGAGGTTGTTCAGATCTGAGAGGTTATCAGAAATGGTGATGACTGTGGAGTTATCAACATAATTGTATTGTATGCAAAAAAAATATATCTTGTAATGTTGCATACAGGCCAGCTTTATGAGTTCTCTGCTGAATTAAAATATTTTAAATATATGGTAACAGTCAATGAATCCATAAAAGAATCCTTAAAATTAAAAACTCCAACACCTGGAAGACCATGCTTGAGGGGAGATTTGGGATTCACAAGTTACTCACATGGTCTGAAAATGATTATCGTATTTCTTTTATGAGAAAAGCACATGCAGAAAGAATAAGTATCCTGATTAACTACATTTTAATTAAATCGGCACAGTCTTTTTGTCAGCAGAGATGGCCGATGCCTTGCCCTGTTTTGTCTAGGTTTACCAACTACATGTTAAAAGACATTATCAAAGCTTTACTAAATAAAAACAGGAGTGAAAAGAGTGTGTGTTATGGCGATCCCAGCTCAGATATAAGGAAGATGAGAGCTGCATTTTTGCCTCTCATAAATCACTGCAGACAAGAGAAAACTAAATTTAGACTTTTTTTCCTGACCAACTTCAAAGTAAAGGTGCTGAGCAGTGTTGAAATATTCTTAACCTCAAGGAAACATTGAATCACACGAAGGCAGTGTGAAGACCCTCCCATGGAACTGGTGAATTCAACAATCTAACAAGGCAAAGAATGATCATTTGCAACATACTAGAGTAGACCCACGTAAAGCACTTACAGACTTGCACCTTCTAGTAATAGAATGAAAACAAGAGAGAGGAATGCTCTGTCACATAATAAACTGCAAACAAGACCAGAAAGGGATCATTTGCTTATGTAAATCTGACAGACATGTAGTTTGAGATCATTTAACTTTTTGCTACTTTTTTTCGTTAAAGACTGCTTGGACAGACAGGACAGCTTAAAGCAAATTAACCTTAAAGTGATGTCACTAGTGATACACCCCCCCCCTTTTCTTCTCTCATGTTATACTACTTCTGTACAAAAAGGAGTAAAAAGTATGGAACAAAAGAATGTTTGTGATAAAAAGTATTAATAGAACAAAACTGAATCCTCTCTGATGACCTTCATCTTGTTCTTCTAAAGGTAATAGAATGAGCACAATGCCATTGATATTGAGTGGTGCGGGTGCTATTGGTGAATTTTTGCCTTAATGTTAAAGTACTTCTTTGGAAACAATTTTAAGTAAGCTGTAGCATGATATGGCTACAGTTTACATAAATGAAAGCTGCGGTGGTGGTGCTGCGGTAGCGTTGTCGCCTCACAATAAGACGCTGTCCGGTTCGATTCTCAGCTAGAGCGTCTTCTGCGTGGAGACATGGGTGAATGGCGTACCTTCCTTGAAGGTTGTGCATCAGGGCTGGCAACTCGGCACATAAAAATCTATCTGCCAATCATTAGCGGACCAGAGTTCTGCTGTGGCGACCCCTAACTGGGAAAAGCCAAAAGACACAACAACAACATGCAATTGTGAAGAGTATCTTGCTGAATACCTTAGCCACTTCGTTTTGGTTGTAAATAGCTTGTTAAGAATATTTCAGTAATATGATATAATATAATATAATATAATATAATATTAGTTCTCCCTTTTTTGACAGAAAGTTATTACTGTTTGGAAGATTATCTGTTGTAGACAGTGATGCTAACTTTAACTTAAGATCTTGAGGGGGAGGCTGCAGTGGTTTATTAACATGAATTGTTAAGTTTCACCCTTGCAGAAGTAAATGTCTCCTTCTTGGAAACCTTGTATACAGATTACTGTAGTTTACTTTTGGAAAATGTTGTTGACTTGATGGTTGTTGGTATAAATATTTCTTTGCTTTTTGGGACCCATGAGAGGATATGTGGAACTGAAATTTACTATACTAGACTAACAGCTCTATTTGAAATGAAATTATATACTTGGGGAGGTTCCTTTTTATAAGATACTGAGTAGATGAGTGTAAAACATATTTTGATATCTTTAAATGTAAGTGAACGGAATTTACCAGTTAAATGTACTGTGATTGTTGGCTTATATCAACAGACAAAATCCAATGTTTCTCATGCTACAGGAGAACACGTTAATTATTCTGAGCATATTAAACTCAAGAGGTTTGGGTTTCACCATATGCATTTTGTGAGTTGTGAGAATAGGAAGAGAAGAGAGGTATATGCATTGATCCATAGAGAAATACCTTTACAGATACAGAAATAGCTGAAAAATTAATTTTGAAAATGTATAACTTGTAAAGATTGGTCTGGTAGAATAAATTAGATCTCAGTATACATTCCCCAGGATTGACAGATGTGAAGCAGCTGGTACAAATAGAGAATCCTTAGCATTTAGAATGGGTTGCACAATTACAGAAGGGGACTAGAATACAGTAATGGACCCCGTTGAAGTGTACTCTGGTCTTAGGAAACTGAAACTGTCACCCCTTGGTAGATTGTATGTAAGATATTTTCATGGAATCGATATGTGGACTTAGCAATAGTGCATAATAAATATAATGGTAATTATACCAGCTACTCATATAAACACAAATCCTTTTCCCAAATCAATTAAATATGGGCATTAATGGAACATAGTTACCTAATAGAAGATCTTTTTACCAAGCCCAAAGCTTTATCAGATCATACCCTACAACAAATTATATTCTACATGCCACAATGTAAGCTGGATAGGGTGATAAGGATGGACATTGCCTTTTGTGTGTGCATGTGTGGGGGGATGTTTGAGAAGTGTTTCTACCAAGAGTACACTTAAGACATGAAAGAATCTTAAGAGGTATGCCAATTCAGCTGGGGCTATTTGGAACCATATCAAAAAGGAACTTAGAAGTAGAAAACTGTGTCAGACAAACAAAGGCAGATAGTAATAAAGTGGTTGAAACATTAGAGAAAGTGACCTGAAGATTTCTGACCATTCCTCAGGTATGGGGAAATAGAACAGAAAACTGTGTTTCCAGAGGTCTCCACTAGGTTAGATAGTTTAAGTGAACAACAGAAATTAACATCTTAAGGGATTTTACTTTTTCTGCTTTGGCTCAAAAACATTGGCAGCTTAACTACACCATCACAAAACCTAATGATTAATCGAGAAAATTAGTTATCCTAGATTCAATACATTAGAATAATCCACAGACCGAATGGTAAACATTTTTAGGGAATATTGTCAAACATTATAAATGGAAGAGCTAGTGGGTCAGACGAATCAGAAAGAAACCATGTATGCATGTATATGTATATATATATATATATATATATATATATATATATATATATTTTTTTTTTTTTTTTTTTTTGAGGATTAGGACTTCAACATTTGGTGAAATAATAAAAGAAACAGCTAATTTCACCTATTACTAGAGAAAAGGTAAGCTGAGTTCTCAAAAAAGTGAAAGAGGCAAATTCACAGGGATACATGCCTTACCAAATGAGCTATACAAAATTCTAGAAATTTATTTACACATGAGTCTGATGTCTAGCAAATGAAATAGTGTTACCCCAAAGAATTGGATTGAGGCACTGTTCTCAGTAATGCTGAGTACAGGAAAAGAGCCTCATTTAGCTATGTCTTACTATCCAATATCTATCCTCAGTGTGGACTCTAAATATTTATGTTAACATTAGCCAACAGAGTTACCTTCTAGCTGCTGATACTGATACATGGTGACCAGTCTGGGTTTAGTCAATGGAGACAGACATTTGATAACATAGCAAGGACTCTACTAGTTTTAGAAGATGCAGATAAGAGTAAAAAGGTTAATACTTCATTTTTATGCAAAATAAGTGTTTGATAAAGTGCAGTGGGAATATCTAGTTTCAGTTTTAATGGAGTTGGGATTCATAGAGGACTTTATTGAGCTCTTAAAAGAAATATATGGAAATTCATTAGAAAGGGAGAAAATAGGTGGCTGCATATCAGAGCTGCTAAAAGTTAGAAAGAAATTTGCCAGTACTGACTGCTGTCCCTTCAACTAATTTCCCTCTCTCTACCTTGAGCCACTAGTCTGTGAAAACAGGTCAGAGAATGAACCTTCTGTTTGTTTCAGGGTTTTAAATAGACTGTATTTCTTTATGCTGATGATCTTTTACTATCAGGGAGACTCTGATAAATAATTGGAGAATTGATGGTGCTAATTAGGAGTTTTTGTAACGTCTTTGGTTATATGAAACCATAGTAGTTTTTTTAGTGGTTAACTATCAACCTCTTAACTTGCCCTATTTACCGGACCACAATTTACTTAAATATTTAAGGATTCTTATGGCTAGAGATTTTCAGATGTGTGCAACACTAACCTATAAGCAGCTTTGAGAAGTATCCAATAAACACTTTTCTGTATGCTGATCTGTGGCTGCATTATATTTTGATTTGAAGCTCTTCATTTAAGGTTTGATCACTTTTATTTTGCTTCTTATTCAAGAATTACATTTGCTTTGTTTTAAGTTTTCTGCTCTGTTGGTGTTTTAAGAGTTCTTGGCTAGGGTCAGTTAAAAAAGTTACCAAAGAATTCCTTTGCAAACTGTGAATAGCTTCAGTTAATTAGTGGGAGGAGCTAAGAAACAGCATTGCTCTTATATTTAGAAATATCTGTATTTAGCTGAAGTATTTATGTGCCTCCTGTTTGCTCTGAATATTGCTGATCTGTGGCTGCATTTTATGTTGATTTGAAGCTCTTCATTTAAGAATTTGGTGGCTTCTGAGTTGTCTGCCCATTTGGACAGTCCTTCCAGTCCCATCACATCAGCTCATTCTACTGGATAAAGGGAGATCATTTGGAAAGACTCACCCCCTTAGTTTCTCAACCTTGAATTATTGTGTTTCCTCCCTTCCCACTTAGCCTAAAGAAAGAAAAAAATTGCACTTTATTCATCTGCTTTTACTGTACTTGTGTTTCTTCCTATTTTATTACTTTAGTTTGCTTTTGCTGCTTGTTCTTAAAACTATTCAGTTGCATTTATTCTGCTGCATTTATTACTGCTTGTTAGTAGCCTGATTAAATTGTAACTGTTGGTCTAAGCCTTTTGGTTTAAGCACTTGGGCTTCAGGCCAGTTGTTTTACATTAGGATGGTTTATGGTTTACACACTTGTGGCAGGAGAGGTAGCTTACATCCTTCTAAGTTGGGAATTGCTGGTTAAAGGCTTAGTGTGTCTCTTATTGTAAAAGTGTCTTAGTTCTGGTTTAAGTACTTGGGCTTCAGGCCAGTTATTTTACATTAAGAAAGTTTGTGGTCTGTACTCTTGTGGGAGGAGAGGGTAGATTCTGCCCTTCTGAGGTGGGAATTGCTGGTTGAAGGCTTATTGTGCCTACTTATTTGAACGGTTTCTTATTGAAATTGGTGCATCTTGTTTGCTGTAGCATAGACTAGATTCAGACTTGCTGAATATAGCTCTGTTTGTATAACTTGAGCATTAATCCAGGCCATCTTTTTTTGGAGAGGGTTACCCTGCACCCTAGTGGTTCAGGAGTGTGCAGTTAGAACTCGTCTGAAGGTTGCTAGAACAGGGCTCACTTTTGAGCTTTTTTATTGATTAATTGGTTACTTTGTTTAAATCAGTTTGCCCTTGTTTGCTACTGTTATATTTAAGTATGTTTCTTTTCTCCTGTGCTAAATCGACCTAAACAGAGTTTAAATATCTTTAGCATAGTCTGGTTACAGGTTTTGCTATATACAGATCTGTCTGTGTGATTCCTATGTTCCTGCTACACCATCTTGTGTGGGCTAGGGCCTGCCTGCACTTAGTGGGAGTAAGTGAACTGGTTGGAACTGGTCTGGCATAGGGTGTTTAGCTAAGAGCTCGGGGAGAAGGGTTAATTGGTCAAGTCTAGTGTTTCTATTTTACTTTCATTTTTGTGGTATTTAAACTTCTCATTTGCATGAGTTTGAGCTTGTGTGTCGTGCACTGCAGCTGTATTGTTTTAACCCTTTGCAAGGTATCTCAGCTGCATTTTTTCCCTTACCAGCACTCCTGTGTAAGTGAGGCCCTCACTGGCAGCTACTGTATTGATTTTATCTGACCCTACTCACACCTATAGGTACTCTCCTCAGATAGTACCCAGTCTACTATAGCAAAAAGCAGAAGTTCCAGCAACCAAGAGCAAGCACACAAAAAACGGAAAATAAATGGTACTTTAGTACACGGTAAAAGCAATTCTTTATTAAAACAACAATCGTTAACGTAAAGCGCTTTTCATCTCACTGATAGTGAGACTTCCTCAGACAAAACTTCAAATGTAAAGCAACTCCTTATAAACCCAGCCCAGTTGCTAATTGACACTTCTTACATTAATTAATTTAATTAGTAAAAACAGTTTCAAAATAGCAGCTTTCCAACTTGACGTGAAGCAGTATTACATTCATATTTACATTTACATAACAAGGTAGAAAACTTTAAAAGATTCCTCGACATTCTAATCATAAGCCCAACCACCTAAAACCTTACAATATTACAAACGTTCAATTACACCTCTAGAACCTGTTCAGTGTAAATATTATTTTGAGCTTTACAAGCCTAAATAGATTAGATTCATTGCGTCTCGTGCATCAGCTGAATGAGATGCTATATCTTATGTTAAATGCTTATGTTACCTGTGTATACATGATCAGGTTATTCCCACAGCTCTTCCAGTTCGTAAATTATCCAAGTGAGGAAAAAAATTCATTCAGTGTCAAGCAAAAGTCTAACTAAATGGATAAACCTATTTTGAAGTTGCTTACTAGTTGTTCCACACAACTTCCACCCTTCCAGTTGAGAGTGTGCGTCATGCAACTACATAGTGCAGCCTACATTTAAAGCAACCATGCACTAATATAAATGAACTCCATTGTATGGAATTCCTTACTAACACAAAAACCTGGATAATAATATAGATGTTTAAACTCATTCAAATCAAGTTTTTAAATAGGAATCAATTAAACTATTTAAATTTAAACTTCTAGATGTATACAATAAATAAAACATCACTTCATCTACACATAAAGATATAAATTTATGTGTATAAATATACCCTTAATAAATTGAATGTTAAAATTAAAAATAGTAAGCTTAAAGAATCAAATATTAAAATATTAGGCATTGAACATGATCCACTAACCCTAGATAGAATATTTCTTCGGCTGATAGTAACCAGTCACAGATTCTGACAACCATGGATGGACAATTTCCTATGGTTTCTCCTGCTAGTCTGGTTGATATGGGTATCCTGAGACAGTGTAGCAACTGCCTTATGTACACAGACAACCCTCTACTACTACCACCTAGGAACACAATATGTGAGAGATGCAATTACATTAAGAACCTAGAATCCTTGCTGTCTCAGTCACAAGCCAGTACATCTGACACTAAGAAGGCTATCTGCGCAAACACGACAAACACCACACTTCTAACACTACCCACACCTGTACAAAATAGTCCTACATATGCCAAGCTTCTCAACAAAAACATACCTAAACAAAAGAGACCTCCAAAGCAAAAACACGCATGCACATCACAACCCACAGCACCAAGAACCACACATAGTACACGCACCTGTGTCTCACAGCCTCTAAGGCCCAGCCACAAACCCAACATACTAATCACAGGAGACTCTATAGTGAGGCAAACAGATGTGCTCTTCACCAGGCTAAACAAGGAGAAAGTCATGGTAAGTTGCTTGTCAGGTGCTAGAATCTGCCATGTCATGCATGCACTAAAGCCATTTAACATCTGGTACTCTTATGAATCTATCATAGTCCATGTTGGTGTAAATGACTTGAGACATACCTGTCTGGACTATATGAAGAGAGAAATGACTGAGCTTGCTGAATATGTGTCCCAGACTGGTATGTCCCTAGCCTTAATCAGCATCCTACCATCACCTAGAATGATGCCTCAATACAAACAGAAAATGATTGACTTTATCAAATGGCTTAGTTTCTGGTGTCATTCCAAAGGTATCCAGTACCTGACAGCCTGGGAGGACATGACTGACATACCATGATGCTTTGCCAGAGATGGCCTTCATCTGTCTCCCCTGGGCTTCAGGTTTCTGGTAAAGGCCTTTTTTAGGCAAAGCCATAAGCGCAAAATTACCAACATGAAAAATTCTTCTAAATGAAATTTAAAGGTCTTGCTGCTAAATGCTAGGAGTCTTAGCATGAAACTGCACTCTCTGCAAGCATTCCTCATCCTGGTGGATGCTGAAGTCTGTGCAGTCACTGAAACCTGGTTCAAAGCTGTGGAGAGCACCCCAGCCTTAATAGGTTAGTCATTCTACCATATTTTCAGACCCTAAATGGACGGTTACAAAGCCAAAGGAAGTGGAATTTCAATATTTATCAAAGACACACCCATGAGCGGATGGAGTTCCGCTGTGGTGACCCCTAACCAGGAAAAGCCGAAAGACTTTTTTATCAAAGACACACACACCTCCAGGCTGGTCAAACAGCATGATGCACAAGAGACACTCCAAGTGCAGTTAACTGTTGACAAAACACCTATTCAAATCATAGCTAGCTACAGACCCCCAACCATGACCCAGGATGCCCACTCCACCTATCTGGACTTACCTGAATCCATCAAGATTTAACCCTCTACCCTGATCCTGGGTGACTTTAACTACCGAGTCATAGAGTGGAAGTCTAGTCGAAACATGAACATTCAAGAGATTTCTTGACTTCATCACTGCCAATGCATTGGATCAGCTGGTCGTCACCCCCTCAAGAGGTCAAAATATCCTGGACTCTATTCAACCAATGCCTGTGTCCTGGTTTCATCCCAGCCAAATGCAGGACAGCCACTGTCATTCCTCTACCCAAAGGTGGAGCGTCCACTGACCCAGGCAATTATAGGCTCATCAGCCTAACTAGCCTGATCTGCAAGGCCATGGAAAGCATTGTCATGGACCTTATAAAGAAGGACATTGGCAACCTTCAAACGATTGACCCCACACAGTATGGTTTTGTCAAAGGGAGATCATGCCTATTAAACTTGGTCAACTTCTTTAAAACAGTCACCAAAGCCGTGGATGAGAGGAAGATGATGTACACCACCTACCTTGATCTAGCCAAAGCCTTTGACACTATTCCCCACTTGGGCATAATAGATAAACTCTCCCAGCTAGGCATCAACCCATATGTTACCACATGGGTAGCTAATTGGCTCACTGATAGAACCCATTCAGTCAAAATAGGGGAAGCCACCTCTAATAGTAGACCCGTAATGAGTGGTGTACCCCAAGGATCAGTCGTTTTTGAGGTGCAAGCCAAAAACCAGTGGTCTATGGCTGACCAAGTTTGCAGATGACTGCAAGCTGGGCGCTGTCGTAAATTCCCCTAGTGATGTGAACATCCTGCAAGTGGGCCTTACCCAAACTAATGACTGGTGCCAGGAGCATGGTCTCAAACTGAATGCCAAGAAATGCATTATTATCCCCTTTGAGGAAAATAGCATCCCCACTAATTATCACATTAATAACAACATACTAAGCATGCAATCAGTCGTGAGGGACTTGGGCACCCAGGTTGATAGCAACCTGACTTTTGATCACCACATTGCCTTCGTTGTACAGAAGACTTTCTCCATGGCCCACCTCATAAGTAAGGGTATTTCACCCAGGAACAATGAGGTCAAAACATCCCTGTACTTCTCCCTTATCACCCTTCGGCATGTACTTTGCCAAGCACATGCAGCAGCTGGAGAGACCACAGAGGTTCCTGACCAGGAAAATCCAGGATTTCAAAAACCTGTCCTATACAGATACGCTAAAAGCCCTGTCCCTCTAATCAGTTTTGTACAGACTGCTCAGGGGTGACCTATGTCAGTATACAAGGTAATCTCAGACCCAGCCTTGATTGAGTTGCTGTATATCCATAAGTCAAAAATCCACTCGGGCAACCTGCACACAAGGCCTAAACCTGGTCTGTGACATTAATAGAAGTTGCTAGTGGGATAGATTTGTGTCCCAGAGACTCTTCCATCTGTGGAATAGACTGCTCTCCATCTTAAACAGAGTACCTCTCTAGCCCTCTTTAAGTGGAACCTGGATGACTGGATGATTAATAGAAAATGCACTCCTGGGATCCTACCTGTGACCCTGCTGGACAGGGGGAAACAGGTGCTGACTTTGTGGGAACAAGCACAAAATTCTTGGCTAGACGTATAAGGGCCTCTGGGCCAGTTGCCTAGTATCATCCTATGACTCTAAGAACCTATATCATAAAACCTGTTGCTGGATTTCCAAACAGCATTTCCAAGGTATTTAAATGTAGATCTTACCTCAGCTTTTTTACATTTTTCTGACATTTTTATTTCACCTTCAGTGGACAGTTACAAGAGACTAAATAAACAAATAGCAGATTTTGTTTGGGTAGGAGAATATGGGATTCTTTGGAAAAGAGCAGTGCTCCCTAAGGAAGTCATAGGGTTGGGATACCTGACCTAAAATTATATAATGAAGCCTCTGACTTTAAATACTTTTATTATGTAAACTGACCAGACTATGAGACAGACTAGAAACAGATTATACTTAACTCTAAAGGTCTATGAAGTTATTTTGTGTTTTTAGCCATTCATTTTTTATTTTTTATTATATTTTTTTATTTTATATATATATGTTTACTATTAAAATGTTGAACAGCAGTTATGCAAAACTGGGATGGTCGAATGCATGGTTCCCAGTTTCCATAACACCGATCTGAAAATGTTAGAATCCACCTTAGCAAATGCTAGTGTTGATTTGCTCATATGAGGTTGACGTTCTGACTGGATATCGCACTACAGTAGGGATTGGGAAATTTAGCCCTTTCCTTAATGTAGTGCGATCTTGGAGTTTGCATATATAATATGCAGGGGGTGTGGGAGGTGCAGGGAGCTTGCCCCTCCCCCGTAAAATATAAGTAGAAACATCCTGGAAGTCAAGGTAACCTGGGTAAAGTTGATAATATCGAATTGCAAATTATTATCCTTTACTGCTGTTGTCATTTTGAACAAATGACATTTCTATTTTTGCCATTTATTTCCCCATAACTGAATAAACGATGAACCGCAATTCAACATTTTGATAGTAAACATAGATATATATATATATATATATATATATATATATATATATATATATATGTATATATACACATACACACACACACACACACACACACACACACACACACACACACACACACACACACACACACACACACACACACATATATATTATACAATGACCACTCCTTGCTATTCAAAAATGTGCTCACTGATTGGACAGCCCAACCAACATGCCCATTGTAAATTGGGCATATACCAATGGAAAAAAGTCCGGCCAAGTACCATTGAGCAGCCAGGCTTTCTATTAGCACATGCTGGTTGACAGCAGTTATGACAAAAATCAGGAATGTTCTGCAAAACTAAAGAAACAGAAGCAAACTTGATTTTCCTTGTATTTCTCCACTGTCCCTCAAAAAATCAAAAAATCATGACATTGTAAACATAAAAAAAAAAAGCAACAGAGATTCTCTTTTCTGCATTTGTTCTCATGTACTACATTGATGTACTGTGCAAGTGTATGAATGCAAGTCCCATACATATATGTAATACTTCAGTAAACAAGGAAGTAAGCGGAAGTAAGCTGAAGAGCTATTATGCAAAGATGTTATTTAAGAAAAGTAAGCAATTTCTTTCTTAAATAATATCATTGTATAAAAGCAATAATCCTGTCATGTTTGTGCAGAGCTGGATCCAACACTAGGCAACCTAGGCAGTTGCCTAGGGCCCCAATGGCTGGGGGGGAACAGTTGACCAGAGGGCTGCCACACCATTTATTTTTTAATTTAAAATTAAAAAACTTACAAACCTTCTTTAAGGGCATTCATCTTTAAGAATACCCTCTGCATGTAATGTTTAAATCTCATTATGCATACACAGGTACCTACTGCTGCTTCTATTGACATACACTTGCTTCTTCTTATATTCTGCATCTGCGCATGGAATTTAAACATATTACCATTCCAGACTTTTCAGTGGAATGTTATTGGAAAGGTGCTCTGTGTCTATGTGCAATGCCCTAGTTAGAGCAGCCAGGTTAGTTAATTTAAGCAGGCTGAAACCCTGTACCTTAGTTACAGGAGACAAGATACCGAATCTTCTACAACTACCACACTATGCATTTCAGCGCATTTTCAAGGGATTGTGAGTTTCAGTACATTTTCAAGAAATTGTGAGCTTAAGTGCATTTTCAAGGAATTGTGAGCTTCAAAGGAAAAGAAGTTTACTGCTCCTCATGTTGAGTCTGTTTTCACTGTGCAACTTTTTAGTTTAGCAAATGGTCATCACTGTTCTTGCAAGAAAACTTGAAAGCAGTGTTGGTAGCACAACAGGTAGCATACTTGCTTTTGATGCAGGTGGCTGTGAGTTCTTCTCCCACAACATGGCAATGGATTATTGATACTCTGTTGCACTTTAAGGAGTGTGTCCTCCTTTAGTTGAGATGCCTTGTAACCATGAACCTATGAACCTGTTGTCGGTTTAACTTCCATTCCCTATCGTAATATTACCAGCTTACCATTTTTTTAATGCAACATAGGCAATTTATTCCTCAAGGACAGCAGGTACTGAATTTGTAAATAAAACATTGAAATATAAAGTTGTTTACTAGTAGCAACTTCTTCATTAGTTACAGGTCTCTTTAATGTGGAATTATTCAGATGACTTTTACTTCTGCAGAGATTGTACATATAGACTGATATTGGTGGATTATAATGACAGAAGTCTGAGTGGCCTTTTATTGTTGAAATGTTCTGAAATGGGCACTTTTGTCATTATTGGTTCATACATTTTGTTTCA